>NC_064644.1:519662321-520262321 GCF_023864345.2 Schistocerca serialis cubense
ACGCCCTATACTTGCAATGTTAAAATAACGCTTATAAATTACATCTTTCCTCACAAAGTATTTGAGGTAGGAAGTTGAACTTTTTACAGATTATTTATTGGAATATGGGCTACAACTTAACACAGGGATTTTACAAAATTTTAGTTCAGTTATTAAAGATGATTATTTTTCAATTGTAATGAAAATTCACAACATTTTTTTGCAATTTTTTATTTATATATTCAAAAATATACAGTTTTTTGGAAAAAGGCTGTGTTAAATTATGCAGAAGGTACTGTGTAACATTTACTGAAAGTTTGAAACAAATATGTTTGGAAGATCCTTAGAAAACATGTAATTAGTATGAGAAAATAAAAGTTTTGGGAATCGAGCGACAAAGATTGGATTAACTTTTTAGTGCATTCCAGGTCCATAGGATGGATTATCTTCATCCTCTGCAAACTCCTCCTCCAGCTTCCTCTTGTTCCTCCTCCTGTTTACTCTTGCTTGTATTTCTAGACTCTTTACAGCCCTGTCTGCAGCCCGAAGGCGTTCCTTGTCTAAAGTAAGCATCGCTCGTTGTTGTGTTCGTAGATTTTGCTACCATTTTCTTCAGTTGCAGTTACTGCAACACTGTTTCAAAAGGTGGTCATGTATGAACACTTATCACATTTCAGTTGTATTTCACTAGCAAGTCCTGTGTGCTTTATTATGGAGAGTTCCAGACCAACTTCACTACAATGAATACATCTTACACAGTTTGAAAAATTCCTTTGAGAACCGACATATCAAATATTTCATTCACATCCGATTCGCCCATAAAACATTCATAGTTTTCACTCATTGAACCAAGCTTCTTCTGTGAAGTGTTTTCTTTCCCACTTTGACTGCTAAGGGCAGGTGTACTTGAGAGGTTAGGTTCACTCACTTGGTTATCGTCTTTATTGTTTACAGTAATAACACATACCTTTGGCTTTCCAACATTTCTCCTTTTCTTAAAAGCCTTCAGAGGATTTCTAATAACTTTACTTTTACTCATTATTATACTTCAACAAAACAGAGACTCAAGAAACAGAATTAATTACGAATATTTTCGAGATAATGACAGATTAAATAAACATGAAACAATCGGCAATCACACCAGCGATATATATTGAACCATCACAGGTTAGCCACAACACATACTTTATCTCACATCACTAAAATGTGACTGATGAACACGGACGTTAGTAATAACACCATTTGACAGCAGTTTAACAGCGCCACAGTGGGTCACGCCCATGTAGAACACATTTTTAAAAAAATTTAAAAATAGTTGTAGTCTTCGGAATTGAATAAATTATATATCTATTAAAAGGTAATAGTCTGCAGATTCAGAAAACGCAAAAAAGTAAAAATTGAACTTTTCATGATTTTGAGCCTTTCCGGAGCCCCTTAAAGGACTTTATTTCGGCAGGGACATTGATACTTTCACTAGTGCTTGCAAGTAATTAATACATTAGGTGGAAGATTCTCCCAAGGCTCAGAAACCATAATTCTTTATGTGACGTCGTAACTATTACTTGCAAAATCATTTACTAGTGACTACTTTCAAATTATTATTAAACTAAAATGAAGTACACACAAACAGCTATCACCTTGCTTTCATGAAATAAGTAATATCCTGTTTCTATAACAGGAGCACACAGGATAAATATGTGGTGGTGTACTTGGCGTTTTTGACAACCTTTGGTGGCCTGCGCTATTAGCAAAGCTAAGACAAATGAAAAATACAGCAGTTCTATGTAACAGTTTCCTCAGCTACTGCAGAGACAGAGTTATTGAATGGCGAGCAGGCCTCCGAAGAGACGTCCAGAAAACACCAAAGGGTTCAGTGCTATTGAGTCGCTGATAGACAACCGAGACATAAATGGTAGAACGAAGGGGATGGTAGTGTACACATGACTTGCTCGTAGTGGTATCGGGAAACTCAAGAAGACATTTAGAACAAAAGACAATGCTGTAACAATAATAAACTAACATTTATAGTTAATAAAACGGTGTACTTACCAGTGAAAGCTGAACTTAAAAGAAACCCCAGCGTCAAGCAAAATAAAACAACTTTTGCAACGCAAAAGAGTAATAAGATATCTAGTTTTAGACACTGACGATAGTCTGAAGCTCATTGAGCATATAAATCTTACAACCAACAAAGCAATGAAAATAATGCATAAACAGGGAAGACTAAATATAACAAAATGCACACTACCCATAAAGAAAATACACACATATGATATCGCGCTATTCGAACCATTGTATGCTTTGCAGCGAGCGCCTGACGTTGACTAACGGTTACAACTAAGCAAATCATTCTGAGAGGTGCCCAAAGAAGTGTTCTTCTCAGGAAGTTGGGGAACATCGGCACAACTTCGGCGGAGGCTCTACGTGTGGTAATGACAGTGTGCCCCATTGAATCACCATCTGTCAAGGAGCAGCAGTGTACTGATTGAAGAGAGGCAGATTTAACAAGGTATTTGAAAGGATATCACAGAAATGTGTCAGCTAAACCGCTGGTGAAATGATACCTAGCAGAGAGAACGAGATTCACCAGAAAAGGGGCGTTGCGTCTACACCTTTTTTCCAAACATCAAGGAAAGTATGAGGCTAAAACATATAGGTCCCGTTCGTGGCATCTTCCATTGCCTCACAGGCCATGGTCAATACCCAGAACACATTCATCGATTTGGTCTCAGCCGAACTATGGTGTGGAGAACTAGGAACTCCTGAACATGTTACTTTACACTGTAACATACTCACACACATACAACGGCGAACTAAGTCTGACAACATATGAGAACTTCTACAAGAACCAGATGATTGGAGCATACTAAATAAAATAACTGATATGTGTCACGTATGTCACATGAATTATACAAACAAAAAGCAACACACACACCAATAGTAGCAAACACACGAACACTGGAACAGGATACTTGGAATGACATAGACATACGCACACACACACATAGAAACAGACTCACGTGCTGAAATAGACGCTAACGGTGAGATTAATACACAGACCTAGATGTAAGATAAGACTAAATTAAGGATCACAGAAACGGATCAACTCTCATTTTCATATATATAGAAACGTCTCAAGTAATACATGTAATTAACTGATGTAATTGTTATTAGGCTCAGATAAAATAATAATTGTAATGTAAAAGATGCAATTGTCTATTAAACATAGATAAGGTTTTAGCTTACAGACAACATAAACACCATGCACACAACAAGCAGAAACAAGAAAGTCAAAGATGCACGAATAATGTAGCAATTATGCCCTTGTGTAAACCACATATGACCTGCAACAAACGGAATATAAGAGATCTACAACCCACGTATGTATATACAAATTTATCGAATGAGTATTAGTGGTATCTCGTATCATACTTCGAATATGACAGGATCCATAATTTCCTGAGCTCTCATACCAGAGACAGTTAGGTGGCGAGATCTCTATTACAAATATATGTTCTTTTGTATTACCTTTTATTTTTACTTATTAAATTCAAGATTAATTTAATTACAGAAAATTTTTCCGCATTTATAAATTCATAAAGTGATAATGTGTCATATCGTCTTCCCATCTTCCTAAATTTGTATCGTCTATTCACAAAGAAAAAATTTTGAGATTTCATTTCTTAGTTATTTTTAAACCTATATGTATTTAAAGCTGCAATATTATTCCTTTTCACAAATAGGACGCGTTTCACATTCTATACATGTACAATTGCATATTGTGAAAATAGGACCTGTCTCAATAAGTAGTTTGCAGGTCATGTGTAAACGGCAGTAGCAAATAAATAAATGAAATGCTCTGAAGTAAACTTCTCTTTCGGCACACGCATGTATCTCGTTTGTGCAACACTTCTAACTCTTTTCATGTAATTTGCCAGATATGGACGTCATCATAACCTCCTGGCATCTTTTCCTGAGTAGCCTCAAGGTATCGTGTCCACTGATTCCGAAAACATTCCTGAACACCTCTGGCTTCCAGTGGTGGGTCCAGGGACATCATGCAACAGTGTGTGCAGTCCCCCACGATGTCTCTCTCATCAGAAACGCAATTATCACCTGTCCATTCCAGCTGTAACTTCTATTAAAACTGACATAAATTCTTTTAAGGAAAAAAGCTACCATAAAGATCAAATAATTTGTACCATTGTGTAATGAAACAAGTGGTCATATAAACTGAACAGATAACTAAACTTTTACTTGTGATGTTTATGTGACTGACATAAGTACTGAAAATTTAAAAACTTCTGACGCAGGCTGGAAACTTCCATTAAAACTGACATAAACTCTATTAAAGAAAAAGGTATCATAAAGATCAGATAATTTGTACACTTGTGTCATGTAATGGGTGACCATAAGAATTTCTGCTTGAAGCTGGAACCTGAATATGGTAAAAAGATTATTTTTGTCTATATAAATACGTATGTACAGTATGTGGATTAACGGAGGACACCATAAAAGACTTAGTTTCGGCCAAGAATTAAACATTTGTATGAATCCATTAAACTCTGTAGGTCCTGCTGGAGTCTTTATTGTAGGGGTTTTCTACTGGCCTTGGCCTGATAAGGGGCAATACTCAATTAAGCCATTGAATGTAAGGTGTTGTTCATGACCGTTAGATGGGAAAATTCAAAACAATTTAACATTGGGAATGAAGAAAATTTTGTAATCCATCTATCCTACTAAATTTTGTGATCTATGGACATTTTAATTGTGTGAAGATATCTATAGTTGTTTTCGACACGTAAATTGAAATCATTTTAGTGCCTCAATCAACACGGCAGTAAAGAGACACAATAATTTTTATGAGTCATTTTACATGGAATACTGATGACTCTGAGTTGAAAGCCGCGCAAAGGAAATGCCTCTGTAAATTATGTATGTTTTCTCTTCTGTCTTTCTAACTTCCTTTTTTGTTCTCTTCCTTGCGTGTATCTCTAGGGACGTGAGTTTATTTATGATAATAATAATTACCATCAACTAGCCATGTCGCACAGTATTTTTAATTTTCCTGACACTAATGCAGTGTATGTAATTTAACTTCTTAACTGTACACTAGGGTTAGTCTGACCCTGGAGTTTTTTGTTTTTTACTGTGCATGCACCACCACATTTACACAACCCTCTGACACCAATGTAAATTCTACATTAAATGAGATCTAGAAGAGGACGGGCTTTCGAAGTTGTGAGAAACTGTGGTTTAATTAATTTTACAGAAATATTTTTGATGGGTTACTGTTATCCTGGAGCCCACAATGTGCAACTACTCTGTTCCTGAGTGTTAAGTACATTTATGTGAGAATGAGGTGGAAGATGCTACATAGGAAGCATTTTTAGATGAACTCAACGGTGGTAGGGACTTTCCTGATGAAAGTGATTCTGAAACTGATGCTCCCGAAGCACTTACGTACAATGGCAAAACCAATCATTCTACCGGATCTTCAGACAGTAATGAAAAAAATAAGAGTCGCCCACAGTGAGAATGGTCATTGTTGGAAAACAGCTGTTCCTGATAGAAAAGGCCGACTAGTCGCCAATAACACTACTCCATATTACAAGAGCGTGGAAATAATGAATGGATGGATTTGTGAATAATCCAGAATACTTCAAAATATTTGTGTTATATTTCAGTTTCATTAAAGGAATATTATAGTCATCTAATTAAACTGCAAATAAAGCCTTTAGGTCCAGATCATTTTAAGTTTCATCAGTGAAAACTTTCATGAGAGTTTTTACATACTCGCGAATTCTGGATTAACTGATAATAATACTGATTGAAAAAGTGCAGGACAGACATGAATAAAATGCGTTTATTGTGCTAGACTCCAGGGTCATGTTAACGATACTGGGCGCCAGGGTGCGAAAAATCAGCCTGCGTCCCCATTCCCCTTTGCCAACCAAATGGAAGAAACCAAAAACGTTTTAAGTTTCATGTTCCACTTCTTTACTTAATACTTACTCTAAAATAAAGTTAAATACATTTTGAAACAAGTAGTTCAATTTTTCTGGTTTCTAACTCAGCGATCTTCTTAATGGAATCGTCTGTTTTGAAATCTACTTCCGATTAGATACAAATGATGCACAAATTTGTCAGTCCATCTACGGTAATGATTCGTCATAAATAGTTTTTTATTATTTTCAGTTCTGAAAATGACCTTTCGCCTTCTGCAGCTGTTACAGGAAGTGTTAAACATATGCGTAATGATGTTGAAACATTTGGAAACAAAGGCATTAAATTGCTGAAACAAATGCAATTTAACACGTAGAGTTGTGATTTTCTTTAGAAAAAATCAAGTATGCAATTCCAACTTATTAAATAGATCTTCCCCATTAATATCCGATTTGTCTTCATCTTTTGTCCTGTGCTCAGCCATTGTGTTTTCCTTTGGTCTCTGTACAATTCTCTGAGGCTTTCAATGTTTTGCCGAAATGAAAACCTGTCTTTGTGTTCTGCTAACAAATTTAATTTTTCATTTTATTGTCAATTACTTTACATTTCGTTTTTGGATCTATTGTGGGTTCGTCTGCAGCTTTCTAATTAAAATGTCGTTTTCGATTAAGTGAACGAGCAGTTTCAGTGAATTCGTGTTTAAATTCTAAATCTTCTGTAGTTAATTTTGAATCAACTAGCAAATGTTCAAATGTGCTGTCTGTGCATTATACGCCTAAATCTTTTTTAATCAGATCGATCATTTCGACTGGCTTTGAAGCAATAAAATCTGACTTTAGCAAAGCTTTGCTTACAGTATTAATTCTTGATAAAACGTTGTACCATATTACAACTGAACATATAAACCTGTAAGTCTTTAGTTTTGATTGATGAACTCGCCATGTTTCTTGCATCAGTGTGATACTTGTTACTGATAAAAATAAAGCATCGTAAATTTTATCCATATTAAAGCCAAGCATCAACTCTTCTTTCCCATCGCGTGTTTGAAAGGGGTTTTAATGTCAAAATAAGTATCTGGTTCATAATGGCATGCCAACGTGAATTTGATACCAAGAAAGATACATATATATCCTCAACAATAGGAAAAAGTTTGAGATTTCCGATGCTTCAAGCTGTATCCGTTACTGGCAAATTAAGCATATGAGCCGCACACAGAACGTAAAACGCACGAGGACTCATGCCCAATATATATAAACCTAGAATGAGAATTTCACTCTGCAGCGGAGTGTGCGCTGATATGAAACTTCCTGGCAGATTAAAACTGTGTGCCCAACCGAGACTCGAACTCGGGACCTTTGCCATTCGCGGGCAAGTGCTCTACCAACTGAGCTACCGAAGCACGACTCACGCCCGGTACTCACAGCTTTACTTCTGCCAGTACCTCGTCTCCTACCTTCCAAACTTTACAGAAGCTCTCCTGCGAACCTTGCAGGACTAGCACTCCTGAAAGAAAGGATATTGCGGAGACATGGCTTAGCCACAGCCTGGGGGATGTTTCCAGAATGAGAATTTCACTCTGCAGCGGAGTGTGCGCTGATATGAAACTTCCTGGCAGATTAAAACTGTGTGCCCAACCGAGACTCGAACTCGGGACCTTTGCCTTTCGCGGGCAAGTGCTCTACCAACTGAGCTACCGAAGCACGACTCACGCCCGGTACTCACAGCTTTACTTCTGCCAGTATCTCGTCTCCTACCTTCCAAACTTTACAGAAGCTCTCCTGCGAACCTTGCAGGACTAGCACTCCTGAAAGAAAGGATATTGCGGAGACATGGCTTAGCCACAGCCTGGGGGATGTTTCCAGAATGAGAATTTCACTCTGCAGCGGAGTGTGCGCTGATATGAAACTTCCTGGCAGATTAAAACTGTGTGCCCAACCGAGACTCGAACTCGGGACCTTTGCCTTTCGCGGGCAAGTGCTCTACCAACTGAGCTACCGAAGCACGACTCACGCCCGGTACTCACAGCTTTACTTCTGCCAGTACCTCGTCTCCTACCTTCCAAACTTTACAGAAGCTCTCCTGCGAACCTTGCAGGACTAGCACTCCTGAAAGAAAGGATATTGCGGAGACATGGCTTAGCCACAGCCTGGGGGATGTTTCCAGAATGAGAATTTCACTCTGCAGCGGAGTGTGCGCTGATATGAAACTTCCTGGCAGATTAAAACTGTGTGCCCAACCGAGACTCGAACTCGGGACCTTTGCCTTTCGCGGGCAAGTGCTCTACCAACTGAGCTACCGAAGCACGACTCACGCCCGGTACTCACAGCTTTACTTCTGCCAGTACCTCGTCTCCTACCTTCCAAACTTTACAGAAGCTCTCCTTCTTTCAGGAGTGCTAGTCCTGCAAGGTTCGCAGGAGAGCTTCTGTAAAGTTTGGAAGGTAGGAGACGAGGTACTGGCAGAAGTAAAGCTGTGAGTACCGGGCGTGAGTCGTGCTTCGGTAGCTCAGTTGGTAGAGCACTTGCCCGCGAAAGGCAAAGGTCCCGAGTTCGAGTCTCGGTTGGGCACACAGTTTTAATCTGCCAGGAAGTTTCATATCAGCGGACACTCCGCTGCAGAGTGAAATCCTCATTCTGGAAACATCCCCCAGGCTGTGGCTAAGCCATGTCTCCGCAATATCCTTTCTTTCAGGAGTGCTAGTCCTGCAAGGTTCGCAGGAGAGCTTCTGTAAAGTTTGGAAGGTAGGAGACGAGGTACTGGCAGAAGTAAAGCTGTGAGTACCGGGCGTGAGTCGTGCTTCGGTAGCTCAGTTGGTAGAGCACTTGCCCACGAAAGGCAAAGGTCCCGAGTTCGAGTCTCGGTTGGGCACACAGTTTTAATCTGCCAGGAAGTTTTATATATAAACCTACTTTTTTCCTTTCATGTTCGACCCATTATCATATGTTTGGCCTCGTAAATCTTCAGTACAGTGTGTCTCTGATGAGTATATGCCTGGGTGGTCAGTGCAATCGATAGAGACATAAGCTACACGTGCACAATAGACCTCGCCTCTGGCATCCCTCAGAACAAAAGAGAGATAAATGATGGCTACCCTGACGGAGGCTTGTTTGTCTAAAAGGGCAGTTACGACCTCCTATGGAATGCGCAACCGTGCCTCCACTAAGACCGCCGTTCTGAGGGGAAAATACTTCGCTATGGGAATTTTATTTAATGTCGACGCGTCGCTTAGAAGGAGGCATCTATTAAAAAGGAAAACACAATCGCGACGATAATGAATGTCCTCTTTCCGCGAATATAGGTAAAGTCCATTTAGTTTTATGAGCCAAATCTGCAGGGCTTTTACGATTCACTGGAAGATATAATTCGCATTTCTTTCTTCACCCCCCCACCCACCCCCTCCCCCACCCGCAACCCCGCTTTCCGTTGTTTTGCGACATCCAACGAAGTGAAAAACTAACGACAGCACCGCCGCCGATTACAAATGACCAAACAGAGGAAGTCGCAATACGCACCCCTATACTTGTCCACCCTGCGTAAATTCGAAAAAGAAAAGAAGTAACTTCCACGGTTCCACAAACTACCAATCACTAAAGAATGTCTTCATTACTTCGAAACCATCAGTGGAGTAAGGATAAAGCGAGAATTTAAACTCTGAAGTGAAAAACATCTATGTTATGCAATTTCTTTCAGCTTGATGGACAAATTACATGGTTTCAGAGGGTCCCTCGCATTCAAATCGGTGCCTGTAAATAATTTGTCATACACATGTGTATTGCAACCATTACAGACACTTGAAATAACATTACAAAATACATCCTTTCATACTATTTGCTCACATTTCGCAAATAACACAATCATTTTACGTTTGACAGCAAGTCATAACTGAAAAAGACGTTGTTGTTTTGTACACTATGACAGGTCCAGTTTTACCAATATGATGACTTATGATATATCACACAAGCGTTTATGAAAAAGATCTTGTGAGCCTGTCTTGTAATAGGTTACCCTATAAGCTTTTACCGCGTCTCTCTCTATTGATATACCCAAGCAACAGTACTATCTGGGTGTTGACATGGAGCATATTACATACATATATATCGCTCCACTGGTGCAGTACATCATTGGTCGAAGTCAATTGCACAGACCTGCATAAAGTTCTGTCGACTGTACTGGAAAAATACCATATCCAACAGACTATCAGTCATCTGAGACGGATCCTGTGTTGTTCGTACATATGGAGTTTAATAGTGTAGAAGGAAGAAGTTATATCATTTTAAAGTTTGTCACCGTAGTGTTGGTAAACTTGCAGTGTTGTTGTAAGTCTTATGTTGGATGAATATATCCTCCATAAGAGTATTAAGAGACCGTATGGCTTTAAAAATATAGTGTTGTTAGCTGCAGAGCCATGTAGCCATATGACTGTGTGTTTATGCTCTCCAATCATTTTTCTCATGCCGGTACCTTCTTGGTACTGACTCCAGTGGAATAATAATACAGAATTGATACCGCAGTTTATTTACGTGAAATGGTTCAAACTTCATCCATCTGGAGCTCTGTCATGTGTAAACTATATGTTTCTTCTTGACCATCTGGTCATATCGCCGTAACGCTTTCATGTCTACTCTAAATCGATTAGGGATGCTATCCTCCCCGACATGCACGCAACTGGAGAGATCTTGTGCACTTCGTTGGGGGCCATGAGTAAGACTGGAGCATAACAGTTCTTGCTGAACAGCAGTTAGAGACACAGCACCCTCTGTTCCTTCACGACACATGGAATGTAATGGATGTAGGACACTCATCACTCTCATACTTCTGGTGAGCTGCACATTAAATTAGCAACGGTTTTGCAGGGAGGACTGGGCAACGGAAATATGTGTAGATAACCTAATTGTATCGCTATAGGACGCTGTCTGTCATACTTTGGTGTGTATGGCCAAATCGACGTACTGCACAGTCATTTATCTGCTTTCGCAACGTAGTATATGATACTTGCAAACTTAAAGGAGGGGTGATTTAGGGGTGATACTGAAACTGGGAAGTCTTCTGCTGTATATTTGGCTGGCGTTGCAATTACGGAACATTTGGTGCACTTTGATATACATGACAAGTGAAAGTACAGCAGTGTTATCTATCAGCATTCGCAATGTAGTATATGGTACCTGCAAAGTAGTGGAGGGGTGATTTAGCGATGATACGGAAACTGGGAATCATTCGGCTATGCCACTGGCTGCAGTTATGGAACAAGTTGTAAAATTGCTGAAATTCATCGTGCTATCAACTGTGGTGTGTATTGCAGTAGATCCCATGCCAACCATCCCCTGGTACGCTTTTGATTATCTTATAATGATTGACTGACACCATATAGTTGAGATGGAGAGAGCCTTGGCAGAACACAGGATGTATAGTACTTGTCACGATGAAGCATGGGATTAAATGTAGAGGTCATCACCGGCAGACTGTTGTTTGTAAGCGTTCATCACTGCTGCAGAAAAGTCCTGTTCCAATATGCTGTGATGCCATCCACTATTTTTCCGCCATTAAGGTAAAAGTAACTCTTTTTAGTTTATTACCTCATGCATGTTCTGAACAGCATCTTTCGGTGGTGGTAAACACTGGAACAGTAATCATGTACATGACTGCAAAAGGAGGAAACAATGCTCTTCTAAATGGAACACTGAGACATCTGCTCCCTTGTCACTGCAGTCAACAAGATAAGCTCTACAGGTCTTACCTTCGGACAGCTGTTTGGGAACTCTCTACGATGCCGCAAACTCTTCCAGTCTCCATATGTTGCGATGTCTTCCACGTTTTTGTCAATGAGAAACATCGCCTCTGTGTTCTAGTTTTACAATCCTTTGTACTGTGGGAGCTGCGGAGTTCACACATCCAATGTTCAGCTTTCTGTGAGAGCCAGTGGATCGAAAGGTGTTAATGTCGGTTTAACAGCTGACACAAACATCGAAGTTATGGTAGAAAAACAAAGTGTATGGTGATGTACATAGCCGTAGTCACACAGTGCTTAGATGTATTACAGCTGAAAAAATAATGTACGAAACCGCTTATGAACGAACAACACAGGATATCCTCCCTTGTGATTGTTGGATATGGCCTCCCTGCAGTACAGTCGACGAAACTTTAGTTCATGCAATCGACTTCGACCACTGGTCTTTTGCACCAGTGGAGCGATACATACATGTGAAATATGCTCGATGTTTTTTTTTTCAATATATTGGAAGAGAGAGATGAGGTAAAATCTTATAGAAGGTTCTATTACAAGCAGTGGTATAACTTGTTGAAGTCTGGATGCAGATAGTACTCTCAAAACTGCACCGATTTTGCTCATAAAACTAATAGAAATCAGCTGTCTCTATTCTCGTTGAATCATGATTATCTTTATTGTTATCATCACGATTGCGTGTTTTAAAACATGTGTTACAGCATGTCCTGTGTTATTTCATACTTCATAACCTCTGACTGAAGTAGACACCATTAATATTATAGCCCATTGTGGAACCTAGAGACATAATCTTTTCCCCGACGTGTGAGTAGACTGCGTGAAACAGGCTGTGATGAACAAATTACTTACAAAACTAGAACGCCAGAGTCTGCTACTATTGCCAGTGATTGTCTGCTGGATTAAACCTTACAGGTAGTTGAGCAGAGGGTAGTTAGGGAGCAAAAATGTGAAATGTAAGCACGCAGACAGTATTTGTTTTTGATGCATTGGAAGGTACAGATGTGGTAAAATCTTATAGGAGATTCTGTTACAAGACAGGCTCTCAAGATTTGTTTCGTAAACGCTTGTCATATAGCACCATATTAAGTAAACGGAACCTGTCGTAGTATAAAATGTCCTTTTGACTTATAGCTTCTTGTTTTGGAACATAAAATTATAGTGTTTTCCCCGAAAAGTGAGCAAATGTTGGGTAAGACTGTATTCTGAAATGTTAGTTCGCGTGACTTTAATGTTTGCAATACACACATGTATGACATTTTATTTACAAACACTGATTTGAACACAAGAGACCCTCAGAAACCGTGTAATTTGTCCATCAAGCTGAAACAAATTGTTTAACATAGATGTTTCTTTCCGGAGTTTACATTCTCACTTTTCCCTTACTATGATGACAGTTTCGAAATAACGAGAACATTCTGCCATGATCGGGTGTTTTCGCAACAGTTGAAGTTATTTCTTTTTTTTTTCGATTTTACGAAGCGTTGGTAAGTATAGCGTGTGTGTAGTCCGAGCTCTGTAGTTTGGTTACCTGTAAAAGGCAGCAATAATGCAGTTTTTTTTCACTTCGTTGGATGTCGCAAAATAACGGGACGGATGGGAGAGAGAGAGAGACAGAGAGAGAGAGAGAGATGCGAATTGTACCTTGCATCAAATGCGAAAACTACAGAGATTTTGCTCATAAAACTAAAAGGAAATGGACTGCTCCTCTGGAAAGACATTTATTAGCGTCGCGATATTTGTTTCCCTTTTTAATAGATGTGCGCTTATAAGAGATGAGCTGATGTTAAATTCTTACAGTTAAGTGTTTTCCCCCTCATAATGGCGTTCCTACCGGAGGCAAGGTGGCGTGTTCCATAGGAGGTCATAGCTCCCCTATCAGACAAACAAGAAAACCGTCATTTACCTCGCTATTGTTCTGAGAGCCACCAGTGTCGTGGACTATTGTGTATGTGTAGCTTACGTCGGCTGACTACCGAGCCATGTGCTCCTCAGGGACAAATTGTTCTGAAGCCTCCACCACCAGATCGGCGGGAGAGTGCTCTGACTGCAGATTCCGAAGACTCTGCTCCCAGATACAGCAGGGGAGCTGCGGTGGGCATAGGTGGTGACAGATGCCTGTTCTTCAAGCAGCGGAAGTTTGAAAAAGTGATCTGGAGAGGTGACTGTCATTTCGTGGTTGTTACATGGAGATCCACTCTTTTTGAGAAGTACATTTGACAGATTGCATGAAGCATCGTGTTCTTGTCTTTTGTCCATCTGTGACAGATTTCCGCAGACGGGAGACAGTATATCAATGCCACCAGAAGGACCTTTTCGAGTAACATCAGCGACAGCATGGAACAGGCCTATATCCCAACCTGCGGTGCAGAGAGGTAGGAGGGGGGAGGGTGAGACCTACCGATGAAATCTTCTGGTGTCGGTTTTTCTAGTAATAGTGTTATTACAACAATTTTTTTCCATTCGGCAGTACATGTGTTGTTTTACAACCTATTGTTCATCAGTGCTGGTTTTTCTCTCGATAATTTCAATTTGTAAGTAGAACAGTGAAGCATTTTCCTGAATTTCGAGTGCCTGGGTTGCAGGCTGCTTGCCGAGCAATCCAGCAGGAGGGGTCTGTAGTGAACTCTAGTGTCAAACAGCGACAGACGCAGTCATTGGTTGTATGCTTAGAGGTAATACACTTATTAAACTACTCTCTGTCCAACACCAGCATCTCGTCAGTTGAATACAATTCTCACCAAAAATAAAGGTAATACAGAGCATTCCTTCATTTTTCCCGCCAGTTTGTATACGAATGGTATGGTTTGGATATGTTTGCCACTAGTTTCTAGTGGTAGTGTGAAATTTTTCCCCGTAGGATAACATCACTTGTACGATATCGTCAGTTTAAAGCTGTATTGTGATTTTAGACTCGCCTTGTGTAGTCCTATACGCATAGCTGTGTTTTTGTGACCGATCTATATTCTTAATTTCGTAATTAGGACCGACATTGACTTCAATTTTTGAATCAAAATAAATAAAATATAATAATTTTATCTTCCTCCTCTGCATCTGGGAAGTTTCCATGTTTTGGGGAGTGCACTTAGCTTTCCATCCAGGAGGACAGGGGTTCGAGTCCCATAAAGGGCCCCGCCATCTTGAATATCCCGCCAATCCCCGTGGTGGGTGAGGTGGTAGTGGTGGGACACGGAAATTCCTGTCAAAAACAAAATTCCCACCGAAACGTGAAATTCCCGCCAAAATTTGTAATTCTTGCCAACAGGTTTGGTGGGAAGGGAGAGGGGAGCTGGAGGGATGGGGACGGGAGAGGCAGAGACCCACATGCCGGCTGGGAAAACACATGATGTCATGTGGCACTGGGGGTGGGGGTGGGGTGAGGGTAGGTTGTGTCTGGGGTGGCATTGGGTGGGGAGGGAGTAAGTTTTTTATCAATTTAATTAATTTTAATACCAATTTGATATCAATTTGAAATCAAAATTAGATTCAGAACCCCCTTATCCTACTGCTCTTTCACTTGCTTCGGTTTTTCCCAGGGATAACTGGACCTTCATCGATACTGAAAAATAAAAGGAAAATACTTTAAAACACGCTATAAATAGAACAAAATAAAAGTAGGTGCCTTTCTTAATAATCTGCACAATAACTAAAGAAGTGTAGTACGAACAAATAACACCCTCAAATCTTGTATATCCACGTGGCATAAGTGTTTAAGGTAGCTGTAGTCTTCAGTGGTCTGTTACTTCTTATGTCCACGAGGCTTCGGATTCTGTGATGGAGATACTGCTGGTATCTGTGACATTGTATCAACAGCTCCCTTAAGGGGAGCTGGAACGATGAAAATGACAAAATTAGCCTTTTTTGGTTTTTTCATTATAAAATTATTTGGAGTTTTCTGAATAAAACAAATATAGTTTCACCGTTCTAATTGAATTCTGAGTGTGTTTTTTATCGGTGCAAAGTTGACGCACCGCGTAAACGGTTGTAGCGACGTGGTGTGTCACCTCTGATGGCGTCGCTTGCTGGCTGCAAGCATGGTATCTTTGCAGAATTAGACAGTGTTTTGATTTCCAACTTTGTATGGCTTTATCTCTGTGACAAGTGACTGTTCATATCGGTAAACATAAACGCTATACCGTGTGTTGACTTGTGGAGTTTGCTTTGTGTCGTTTAGCTGTTCAATTTTGCATATTTGACGAATTTTCCTCGTATCCGTTTTACGTATTTGATTTTTAGATGTCAATATGCCCTGTTTCAGCAATCGAGAGTTTAAGAAAAGGCACAATGAGTGGAAGAAGAAATCTTTTGTTGTTTCGAAGGGAGATGCTGCTCAGACTGCTTCACTGACTACTCCGAATGAGTGTGATAGAACTTCTTCCAGCAAGAAACTTTGTGACAGGAAAGAAAAATCTGAAAACTATGAAAGTGAAAGTAGAGGTAATGTGAACGAAGTAATTAACATTTCCTTGCTCTCTAATATTTTGAAACATAGCGTATTATACAAAGTTTACAAAGAAAGAGGACTGGAATTGAAAATAACTTTACACATTGGTTTGGCATGTAAAATGTTATTGAAGTGTAACAAATGTGCTGCAGAAGTTTCGTTTTCTAATTCTAACAGTATTCCTCTTAGTGGTAATAGTGGAAAGGTGTATGATATAAATGTTAGTCTAGTGTATGGCTTGCGTTGCATTGGCAAGGGCAGTGCTGCAGGGACAATTTTATGTGGAATTATGAATTTGCCAAACCACCAACCAAGTTTGGATTTTATAATGAGTTGGTGGAATCTTCTGCTGAAGATATTGCTCAAGCAACAACGAAGAAATCAGTTGAAGAAGCTGTGACAGATAATGGGAATTGTAGAGATTTAACTGTTGCTATAGATGGAGTTGTGACAGCTACCAGTGGAGACAGTTGCAAAGTAATTGATGTTGCTATTCTCTCAAAACATTGTAGATGTAAGGGCAATACCAAGGACGAACATAGTGAAAGTTGTGAAGCAAATTTTCACGGCATGGGTGGACTGATGGAAGTAGAGAGACTGAAAGCATTTTTTTCCAGATCATAGGAGTGGTATAATGTACAATACACTAACTATCTAAGAAATGGTGATTCTAAGGGATATAAAGCTGTAGAGGAACTCAAACCTTATGGCAATGAAATTCACATTAAAAAAGCAGGAGTGCATTGGACATGTACAGATGCACATGGGGGCTCGCTTGCGCAAACTAAAGCTGACATTATAAGCCCAGAGGCTTAGTGATGGTAAGACCCTTAGAAGAAGAGGGACAGATAAAGCAATTGATAGATTGCAGAGGTATTATGGGTGTGCAATTAGGCAAAATACAAGAAGCATTGAACGTATGAGGAGAGCAGTATGCGCATTATTTTTTCACCTGCATCAACAAATGAGCACCCGCAACATGCACTGTGCCCCACAGGTGACGACTCATGGTGTAAGTACCTATCAGGAAAGGAATATGCCTATAAAAACAATTTGCCAAACGCTGCAATTGATGTAATTAAGCCCATATTCAGAGATTTATCACAGCCAAATTTATTGGAAAAGTATTTACATGGAAAAACACAAAATCCAAATGAATGTGTAAATAATTTAATTTGCATTAGGATTCCCAAAAGAGAGTTTGTACAGATAAAAACGTTGCATTTTGGAGTGTATGATGCAGTGGCAACATACAATGAAGGAAACATTATGAAATGTGATGTGCTGAAACGTTTAGGTTTCCAACCAGGACACAACACCATTTCCACAATGCGCCTAATTGATGAAGAAAGACTGAGAGGTGCAGCAAGAAGAGACAAAAGCCTAAAACATGCAGCAAAAGGGAAGAAAAAACCAGTGAAAAGGAAAAGAACACTGGAAAAAGAAGAGGATACTGATAATCCATCATACAGGGCAGGAAGGTATTAAAAAACTTTGGAAGCCATTTCCCATACCTCTAAAATTTTCATCTTTGAGGAACATTTTCTCAAAAACTGCTAACAGTATACCAATGGAATTTATACACAATATTGTTTACTTCTTTTCCTTAATTTTTATAACAAATTGTAAAAAACTTTTATATAATTCCAGAGTTATAAAAGAAAAAGTACAAAATTTTAGAGAAAAAATAAGCATCTGTTTAAAAAATTGTAAAACAAAAACCAATATATATTGCTTAACATGGCATTATAACTTTTTAGAGAAATATTCACTAACTATGTAGTCCAAATTTCAGAGCAATATGTTTAATGGTTTTAGAAAAAATGCTCCTTCTATTTGCTAAAACTAACATGGAGGAGATGGATCGTTCCAGCTCCCCTTAAAATCTTAGTATGTCCCATGTGAATAATCAGAGCCTTCGTTGGCATCTGTAATTTAATATGTACATTTGACATCATTTTCATTAGTTGGTGTGATCAATTATATTGGGCCAGGAATTTATTTATTTTGCCTTTTGATGTATTTGAGTTCGTTACTAACTGCCATTGTTAAGGCTTCCGTTGCCACTTGTTGACAAACTGTTCCTTGTCTTCTATCTTGGGTTCTTCTGCTGACGTTTGTTTGATTATTTTTCTGACACATCGCCAGCACAATTAGTTCGCATTGTCAAAACTTCACCCTCCTTTGCTGGTGGTGGACAGTCCACTGCCAGCAACAGAGGAGCGTCACCACGCTTTGACAATGCAAGCCATTTGGGTTGGCTAAACTTTAGTAAAACACAAATAAACGTCCTCTGAGGAACCCGAGACACAAGCCAACAGCCAATTTGTCAGTCTCGTATTGCAGTAAATTCCCTTCGGATTGTGTTACCTGCTTTTGTCATTCTAAGGTGTTCGTATTACCGCATTATACTTGTTGCCAAATGGCTCGCAAATTTCTTAGAAAAATTTTTTACTGATTCAACATCGGATCCAAGCTTTGGCTTAATCACGTCGAAAGGTGGAGGCATTTTTCTGCTAAGTTTTGACTTTTACGGCTAAAGACCAGTAGCTATATGGACTTCTGAATTGTACATGGTGGCTACAAAATTTAGATATACATCCCAGTTTTTGTGACTATTCTAAGATAATAGCTCAAAGTCTTCAACCTCACGCAATAAACGGTGTCTGTCATTCCATAGGCATGGCGGTGGATAGTGCTTACCTGCACCTTGTGAATTCGGCTCCATCGACAGAATTGCTTCAGAAGATCAGACACAAAATTTATACTCTGGTCTGTAATTAATATGTCTGCAATGCCAAATGTAATAAATAAATAAATTATTTACTAACACTTGAGCCACTGTACTCACTTTTCGGTCAACAATTGCAACCACTGACATATAACACGAGAGATACTCATTTATGTATTTATTTCTATTTGTTCTATTAAATGGGTCTAAAACGTCCAATCCAAACAATTTTAATGGTTTATGTGCTTCTGGTAATTGTTGTAATGGAACCAGTCGGTGATAAGATCAGCTCATTCCACATAGGATACACAGTTCCTCACATATTGTTCGATATCTCGTATTCTAGTTCTCCACCACAATTTTTTGGCCATTAGTCCATCACCTGTTCTTCGACCCCCATGGACTGACAACATATGGGCATATTCTTGTGCCAAGAGTTCGTTCTGGAGAGCTGCAGATACTACCACTCGTAATCAGCACTTTGTTTTTCTGTACATCAAGCCATCGTGCGTCACGAACTGAGGTTGCGACTTGAATTCTTGGAGCCTTTTGCCATTTAACAATGCTGCAGAACCGCATTTTTTTAACCCTGTCTGCATTGTCATGTCTTTTTCCTGGTTTGTGTGTTACCTCATAATCAAACTTGCTCAAACGGAGTGGCCACTTGTTAATATGCTTCAAGGGTCCTTCAAACCTAATAACCATTTCAGAGGTTCGTGCTCGTTCACTAAATTAGACTTTTGGCCATATGAATAATGGCGGCAGTACGTAATACCATAGATTACTACTAGCATCTCTTTCTCAGTTGTGGGATAATTTTGATCTGCTTTGTCCAACTATAAGGATGCATATGCTACAGGACGTTCATTACCATCTATCTTCTATCATACGACACATCCAAGAATGGTATTACTTGCATCATGTAACAATAGATTCTTTTCCAAAATCAGGGAATACCAAAATTGGGTCCAATCGAACGCCATCTGACATTTGGTAGACAATTCAAACTTTGCTCCTTTCCTTAACAAATGGTTCAAAGATCCGGCAATTTCAGCGGAGTTCTTACGAATCTACGTGAATAACTACATACGCCGATGAAACTCTACAGCTGTCTTTAACAGCAAAAAATCTTAATCTACAGAGACCAAACATGGATCTGTTCCCATGCTTTCTTTGAAATTATTTGCCCAAGGTAATTTACTTCCATTGTCGCAAAATGACTTTTATCAATGATTAGAATTACATGTGCTGTTCTGTCTTTGAAATACCTCCTATAGCCGTCGTACATGGTCTCCCATGTCCTTTGAAAACACCGTTACGTCATCCAGATAGATTAAACATTGTCTTCTTTCAATCCCCTAAGTACACTGTCCAGTAACCTCTGGAAGGTGGCAGGTGCATTCTTGAGTCCGAATTGCATTCGACGAAATTGAAAATGACCTCCCAAGACGGAAAAAGCTATATGGTCGATCCTCTGGCGCTGCTTCTATTTGATGATAACCGCTCCTTAAATCCATTGTGGAGAAACAGCTACTCTGACCCATTTATCGAGAATATGTAGCGGCGATCGTTCATGCAGTGAGGTATCGGTAGTCACAGCAAAAACCGTATTTTTAGTGCCATCCGGTGACTTTTTTGTGACCAAAGTTACTGACGCCTGCCAGAGAGTATCACTATAGTCAATAAAACCGTAAGCTAGCTCCTGGTCGAAACATTCTTCCATAACGAGTTGCATACAAATCGGAACTTGATATGGATTCTTGTACACTGGAGCATTATTTGCTGTTAGTATTCTGTGTTGAGTGACGTTGCTGGTAATGGATTACTAGGATTAAACAAATCCATAAACTACAGTAATAACGCTTCCATTGCTTTTATGTCATTTCCCTGTAAACGTTTCACTTTTCTCACTTAATTCAGATGCACTTACTGTTTGCTTGCGGAAGAGGTCCTCACTTGCACTGTCTATGTTCGTCCAAAACATCCAAATTAGGAAATAGTAAACCCTTGGCAGATTCACTTCGTCCCTGCGCAATTTATCAAGGTTGACCAGAACCATAAAATGTCTGTCCATGTCTGTCACTGACATGTACTACACTTCTCTAAGCAAAACAGTATGACTTACCCAATAATTCGCTGGTTTCCAGTTGCTCTACAACATACAATAAATCCTTAGGAATGTTTGTACCTATGTCTACGCAGGTCAACTTCCCTTTGCCTTGTGGTATCGTATCACGCGAACTGTTTGCTGTATATTGGGTACCACCTTCACGATTAAGGAACTTTGCGACAATGTAAACAGTTCTACCTTTTCTCCTTGCGGAAACAATGTCCCCCCCCCCCCAAATTTCAGTTGTATGCTGCAGAAGGTAAATTTTTGGGTGATGTTTAACAACATAGTCGAGTTCAGGATCGCACAATACTCCTCACCAACTCCCGACAATACTTCTATATACTCTCGAAAACATTGTTAAAACTGAACTGTGTTGTCCCTTATGACTTCACGTGTAACCTTTACCGCGGAGACTGCTCTCTTCATCCTCATGCCGTTGATCATTGCTGATTCTTTCACTTTTAGTAAATGGTACAGAACATAAATTTGTGTTGACGCGGGGGCTCACGTGTCAGTAGTCAGTCTGGCTCTCTGCGGCCATATACAGTATTTTATTGACGTTTTCAGCCATTCATGGGTTATTTTCCTCGGCATACGTATGAATATATTGGCTAAGTCCATCATGAACCCCATCCTCAGAAAACAGCAGGGTGTGGACATTGAGTAAAAGTTCGATGTTGACGTCTAAAAATGCGTTTGAGCAAGGTGATTCTGGCAGGGTGAAGCAAAAGTAGGAATCAGCATCATGTTCCAATGTATACTTTCTGAACTCGAAAATGTCTGCAAGCAGTCATACATCTGTGTCCGTGTGGATACTTGCATACTCCCCTAACTTATCGGTGCTCAGCTACTACCAGAAACTCACTGCAAGCCCATATTCGGCATTCATTATTGCATCGCCTGTAAGTTTACTGGAGAATACAGTTATGTCAGGTAATACGGTTTCATTGAGTTTCTCCAAATGTCCCTTTCTTTTGCACAAGCTGAAATTTAACATCATTGAATGCACAGTTCGAGTGCTGTGAATTTCCAGTTGGTACATTGTTTCAGCAAGTTTCTGAAATTGTGCCTGTATGATATCTAGCGAGTGCAGGAAGTGCAGCATAATACTCTTGGTGGTTCTCTTTGAAAACGAAATTCATTTTTCTGTGCTACCAGCTAGGACCCTAATCTGATCATTGCACAGACAGAAATCAGCCAAGGGCTCAATAAGGGAGTGAATATCGTATCGCCTCAAATTGTTAAAGACTATGGGTTTCTGTCATGAGAGTTTATATTTCAGGTTGCCTGAATTGTGTGTGGCATTGCAGGATTTGCTAGTTAAATTGCAATACTCTCCATGAGATTTTTCAGCTTTATTACCTAATGGCTGTTCAGAAACACTGCATTCAAATATTTCCTCATACAATGATTTATCTTCCTGCAAGGCGGTCATGATAACGATGGTGTGGTAAGTCAATGAACACTCTCTCCCAGTTCTTCAAGCTCAGATGGCAATTTTCTTGCAGGACCGTCTAGGGATGTATGATCAGAAATAATTGTGATTCGAGTTCTGTGCATATTCAACGTGATACACTACCATAAATGGTACGTGCTGTGCTGTGAAAATAGTATGTGAGGCGGTGGTGTCATATTCACAGCGTGCCACCGGAGCAAGAAGGCACTCAAAGTTGCTGTATACAACAAATGTTTCACAATCCTTGGGACGAAAATTATAACATTAGGAACTTCTTTGTCTCACTAGACATCTCTACATGCACCATAACCTGTGTAGAGGAATCCAGCAGATGCTCTGTTAAACGGTCACTCACATAAACCTGTTCAAGCTTCTAAGACAAACTTTTCATCATGCATCCTCACTTACAGTTAGTTTGGAGGAGTATTGTTTCTCACCCTGCAAGATTAATAGCAAACAAGAAACTGGAAGAAGTGAAAGAGTGTGACAACTTTATGCTTAATGTCCTGCACAACATCATTGTACTCATCTTACCTGCATTCACGTAAGCTGTAGACGTGAACAGATATATGACAATTCTGCTTCTCAGATAAAGCGGCAGTTTCGTGCTGAAGTCAATAACATAATTTTTATAATACCCACAAATGCCATCAATTTGGTATTGACTCCTATGATTAGGAGGTAGCTTAATATTTCTCTTGCAGGCAGTAACTGACGAGAAAGTCCTTATGTTGAACATTAGTAATGCACTTTCAGGGTATGGGCTTGCAACATTGTGGTACACAACTGGTGACGATTTATTCAGTTTAAGTGTTACAAGTGAATCACCATCTCCACAGGCGTTTTGAGGACAGTGGGTGCAGCATGCATCCTTGGAACATGCAGATTGGTTCCCCTTAGCAGAATCTCGAAGCCATTGCGTCTGCTACAGCCACTCACGCAACACCTCAGTGCTGTGCAGGATAGCAGGTGGCACATATAGCTATTACAGTGGCGTTAACTATCAGATCATCGACTGATTGTTACTAGGGCACTCTCATGGACATCAAAGAGGTGTGCCTGAGTACATTGTGGCATCTCTGCATGGAATGCAGACGACAATGCAGATTATGGCCTGCATCTCCACCAAAGATAGGCAGTGGACGCCAGTGTCTGCCTACAGATATAAGTCTGGGGCAGCAGCCTGTAGGTACCTCCTGGATACAGAGCCAGGTTGATGGTGCGACGAATACCATCAGTTTGACTCTCAGAAGGATGGCAGTAGAAATTCCCAAGACTTCACATCAGCGGACGAGTTGTTGGTAGCTCACAGAGACCAAGTGCAGCAGACCAGGCAGGCAGCAATCTCGAAGGTAGAAGTCACCTGGCAAGCGGTAGGAACCATGAAAAAGGGTCTGCATTGTAGGTGCCTCACTGTAACTGAGTAACGTATGAGTTTGTAAGCCTGAGCATCTACTGTTGTCCACCTTGCCAAAGATGACCACATGTGTCCTAGTTTTGCAAGCTCATCAGCATTCTTTGCTGCACCACAGTGTTACAACAGTGTCTTTCAGTGCTTCAGCTGGATGCCTTTCTCGCTGGAGAAAGGTGAAGTAATATCTTCTGGGGCATGTCAAAATATTCTAAGTATCAGCCTCTGCCCGTTTGTCGTTCTGATTGCTACATGATGCGTTGGGCTGATTTGACTGGATTTAGCGCTGGCTGGAGAAAACATTAAGAAAATTTTGCATTTGCCCATTATACATTTCTGCAGTGGAAGCACACATTTTGTCAGCTGTATCATTCGAAAGGGGAAAAGTGTATGAATGTACAGATAGACGACTCTACAGAGAATTTCCCCAGAATCATTCGGAGAATCAGGCCCGTATGCATTCAGGGTATACTTCTCAATTCACTTAGCAGTTGAGGCACCTCACAAATCATGCCATTTTTATCCCATGTATATATGATGAAGTTTCGAGTAACAACTAAAGTCATAAAACAATAGCACTCAGTAGCAGCAATACCACACACACACACATATGTAACATAGATGCTTATGCATACGGTCGTCTCCTGAAATACCAGCCATCCGATCCGCGCTTCAGCCATGGTTATCTGCTGAAAATGCAGCTGAAGTGTCATCTGTCAGGATGGAATGCTGTCTTCATCCTCAAGGTGAAGCTGATTGTTGCTGCTACTACCACCACTGCCATTGCTGCTGCATGAATACTTCCTGATACTGACAATGGCACTGATCCTAACAACAGTCCAGTAGGGGCTGCTGGTCCATCTTACAAATCCACACTTGTGGGAGTGGCGGAAGGGATAAGATTCATCTAATCATCAGACAGTTTTCACCTGGGCTGAACATGGCTCTATAGTTTGGTGTATGCTGTGGCTTATTAATAACATTACATTATGTAATAAATACACAAAACAATTCCTCTTCTTCATCCTAAGAAGATGCAATAGAGAACATCCATACCGTTCTAGTTTTCTAAATGCAGCAGTTGTGCAGATATGAGGTATCCATAATAATTTGTCACTACCTGCAATGCAAGCAATCGGGTAAATATGATAAAAACTTTGTACCTGAAGTCATCATATATTAGGAAGTATGAGTCATTCCATCCTTATCCCAGTGCACCTTGTGATAATTTCCTAGCTGGCCGCTGTGGGTGAGTGGTTCTAGGGGCTTCAGTCCGGAACCTCTCTGCTGCTACAGTCGCAGGTTCGAATCCTGCCTCGGGCATGGATGTGTGTGATGTCCTTAGGTTACTTAGGTTTACATAGTTCTAAGTCTAGGGGACTGATGACCTCAGATGTTAAGTCCCAGAGTGCTTAGAGGCATTTGAACCATTTTTGATAATTTCCACTTGACTACAATGTGCTTTTAGGTATTTTAGTGCATTTCACGTCTTTGAAAGGTTAAATTCTTTTGAACTGAGCAAGCACCACTCACTATCTCACGTAGTATGCTGGATGAACTTTGAATATGTATCGAAGAACACGTTGTAGACGATAGTATCAGAGGGTTGCTGTAAACTGTCATTTGAGTTGACCTCAGAATTAAAGTAAGCTAAGCGTCTGTCAAATTACAATAGTTCACTCAAATCGGGTGCCACATTTGCTTTCACATTGGCTTGAAACGCGGTTTTTCTAATTGGACTGATGTCTTAATAGACCCGGATTGTTGAGAAGTGCTCAGGAGTAGAAGGTATTCAAACAGCTATCATAATCTGAAAGATGAAGGTAGCTGAATACCAGCACCAAGTTATTAGAATGGTGCATAAGTTCATACTTTTTTACATAAGTTTAATGAACACAACTGATACACAGAACAGAGACTTTAGCCATCAATAATACAGGGTGTATTAAAAAAAATCCTATTTGCCATGTCCATATTTCTTGAACATATACATATACAGTGAAATTCAAAAAGTTTTTATTCGTACCTTTCCATAGGTGTTCCGTATGCCCCCTTGAGATGCATGGCATATGTCAATACTGTATTCGAATTCTTCCCACAATGAAGCGAGCATGTCTTGAGTTACAACTTCCACAGCTGCTGTTATGCGAGTTCTCAGTTAATTCATTGTTGTTGCTATGGAGGCACATAAACAGAGTCTTTTATAAATCACACAAGAAATAATTACATAAAGTTAGGTCCGGTGACCTTGGAGGCCAGTAATACAAGGCTGAATCACTTGGTCCAGCGCGACCGATCCATCGTTCAGTAATCTTTTGATTTAAAAGTTCCCGACCTTCCAGATGCGAGTGTGGCGGTGACCCGTCCTATTGGTAAATGAAGTCGTTCGAATCAGTCTCCAACGGAGGGAAAAGAATGTTCTCAAACATATCGAGATAAATCCTGCTCATAACAGTGTTATTGGCAAATGAAAATGGACCATATACCTTTTCCCATGAAACTGAAAAAAGCACATTGAATTTTGGAGAGTCCTTCTCATGTGGTACTACTTCATTTGGTTGTTCCGTGCCCCACATTCTCACATTATGGCGGTTCACCTCTCCATTTAAACAGAATGTTGCCTCATCCCTAAACACTAAGCGTGGTCATCGTTCATATTTCCAAGAACGGTATTCCACATGTTGTTGTTTGTCATGAAGACACTCGGGGACTGCCCAGTGATTTGCCTTTACACGAACAACTTGTTTCTCGGAATTCCTCATTCCATCGTCTAATGCTCTGTGCTGCAGGAGGATCCACACCATACCTAGTACGAAAGTCAATGAACAGTTATTACTGACCCACACTGCCCAAAACACTTTCTGTTGTCCTGACCCATTTTTACTAGAACTGAAGTGGGCGCACACTGTTGCCAGCTATAGGGAACCGTGCAAAACTCGAGAGTTTGCTCTTCCCAACAGTACATTGTTAGCACACATATCTCAAATAAGATAATAGTTATGATTTTTTAAACCGGATGATTTTTTTTATACAGCTTGTATATTCTCCTTCACTGTTTACAACAGTTTTCCAATGCTGAGGTAACTTGTCTATTCTGGTTTTGAGGCAAAGAACTTCTCGAGATATTTTTGGAGTGCAGTTTCGTCTAGAAAGGAAGGTCCTTGAAGATTATTCGACAGAGAGTGGAAAAGATGAAAATCTGATAGTTCAAGATCAGGTGAATAAGGCAGGTGAGGAATGGTCTCCCAACCCAATTAATGTGTAATGTATTTTGCAGAATGTGGACAAGTATTATTGTGGATTAACGTCATATCATGCAGTCTTCCTGATTGTTGTTCTTGGCCGGCCGGAGTGGCCGAGCGGTTCTAGGCACTACAGTCCGGAACAGAGCGACCACTACAGTCACAGGTTCGAATCCTTCCTCGGGCATGGATGTATGTGATGTCCTTAGGTTAGTTAGGTTTAAGTGGTTCTAAGTTCTAGGGGACTGATGACCTCAGAAGTTAAGTCCCATAGCGCTCAGAGCCATTTGTTGTTCTTGGATAGAATCTGCAAGATGTCTTACTTGTTGACAATAAATGTTAGCAGAGATGGTTACACCTCAAGGATGCAATTCATAGTACACTGCACTGATGTTGTTGCACCACATACATAACATATCTTTTGTGGATGCCTGCAGATCTTTGTAAGGGGAGTCGCTGCTTTGTTTGGGCTCAACAGTTCTTTTTTTCGTCCTTACGTTGTCATAAAGACGCTGTTTCTCGTCACCAGTAATGATACAGAATGTGGGTGGTCAGTGATGTTCATGAGCCAATTGATGATGAGCAAGTAGAGATGCATATATATCAACCTGCTGATTTTTGTGATTTTGGCTTAGAGCAGGCGCCATTCCCTTGAACCTTCCCCACTGCATGCAAATGTTCTCATGATGGTGGAATGGTCACAGTTCATCACATTTACCAGTTCTCGAGTGCACCGATGTGGATTATAGTAGATTAAACCCTTTCAACGTTCTTTATCAAACCCTGAAGGTCTACTGAATGTGGAGAGTATCTAATGTCAAAACGAACCTTCTTAAAGTGGGATGCTAAGCACAATATTTCTGGTTGCATCTATCGCTGTGGTCTCTCTATTGAACTCCATTTGCTGGAATACACAGTTGTACTCACTGTCTCCGAATGATAAAATAACAATACATAAAGTCAAATAGCAACAGCGAACTACAAATTAATAATAACAATCGATAAATAAAGTCATAGCAACCTACATGCAATACAAAAATGCTACACCAGTCTAACATTTGTAGAAAGCTTTAAGAATTCCCCGTTGATTACAAAGACATCAGGCGTTTTTCAAACTAAGTTAGCAGGTAAAATCCTATTCTCTCCAGAATTGACATCTTCCTAGATATATGAATTACCATCCTTCTCATTTCATACTAAAATGAGTTTTTGCTTCACATTAACTAGAAAGCAATTCATATTCTCAAAATATCCCATTAACATTTTGGGAGGTATATGTGCAATGCTTTGTATTGTATGTTGATGCTGGTTCCTTCATAAAGTATATTGCATGTTCTATGTCATTTAAGTGCAAATTTAGTGAAGAAACATAGACTTTAAATGTTAAAATGATATCCACATTCTTGTGTGGTCAATTTCATCTCCATTCAGCTCGTGTCTTATTTCCTGAAACAGATAAGCAAATGAATTGCAATGAAGTTGAAATATTGCTGTAGAACTCCCATGCACGTTTTCACTTTATTACAATTAATTTTCAAAGTTCTACTTGGAATCAAGATGAATGTAATCTATGAGATTCTGACGTAGCTCTGCGGCTACCATCTGTAAAGTTGGCAGGTACATATTAATGAAAACTGAATAACTTAAGAGTAAATGAAAATAATCTCAAAATATGAAGCATTGAGTGAATTACACTACTGGCCGGTTTAAGGCGCCATGTCACGTATTGACCCCTCCCTCTGAAGGTTCGAGTCCTCCCTCGGGTATGGATGTGTGTGTTGTTCTCAGTATAAGTTAGTTTAAGTTAGCTTAAGTAGTGTGTGACCATAGCAGTTTGGTCTCTTATGAATTCACACGCATTTGAATACATTCAGCGACAAGGTTAACCACAAAACCGCAGGTTGAAATTCCAAAGTGGATCCCTGACTCTCTTATTTGCTTTGTCAAAAGTAATATATCTAGCCTAATAACTCATGAATATCACAGTCCTCAGAATGATAACAAACATTTATTTTATGCTTTTGCTTTCTTTAAATAATGTCTACCATTTCATTTACTTTTAACAGATTTTCAAAAGCATGTAACATCTTTAAAAACATAAATAAATTTAAGTATCGATATTTTTAGTCAGTTTCACCTAAAAATTTTAATAAGTTGTTTGGTCAATTTTAAAATGTAACATTACAAATATTAAATGAGATCAGCAGACAACATGCTAGTGCATATGTGGCATACAAATATCTCCCAGGGCGACCTATGGTAGATGGAATCTTTGCTGACAGAGCTAAGGAAATACATGCAAAAACGGCTGTCGACATTGGTAACTAACTGACACACTTGCAGTTGATAATTCATTATATGAATTCACACCGGTAACGATCAAAGAACAGAATGAGACTACAATTTGTGATCAGCAAAACGCTGAACAAAATCGAACAATGGGAGTAGTGTAGCAACCTTAGAGCTCCGAAATTATGGAGATATTGAAAAACATTGCCTTGGACACGATTATAGTGAACTGTAATATGGGAGTGCTACTCACTAATGTTATGTCTAGAAGTCTGAAGTCTAGAAGACTGAAACTCAAATCCAAAATGATATCCAAACTGGGAACCAGAAACTCGAGATACAGATTAAAACAGAAAATTCAAGACCAACAACTGGAAACCAGATGAGAACTTAACGAATAATAAAAACTCGAATTTGTTTATACTGAATATACAGAGCCAAAGGATTACTTAACTTAGTTCTTTCATTTCTTCAGTAAAAGGTGACATAACAAAAGTACAGAATGAAGTAACTGGTGTCAATGAAAGACTGCTACTGAATTACGAAGAATAGAAGAAAGTGTAGAACTGATTTTAGGGAATAAATTGCAGGAACTCGTTCCGTTAATAAAGACCGAAATAAAAGGCGAAACGAAATCTGAGTTCGTGGTCCTCAGAGATAGTGTCACGAAAATAGAATCTGGTCTTACGAAAGTACAAAGTAGTGTAGGTGATGTGACTAGACAAATTTGTAATGAAGCAGAAACATTACGCATAGAATTGCAAAACAAAGCAAACAGTACTCGTTTGGCCTTGTAAAACTCAGAGCTATTGAGCAAGGAGGAGAAATACAATCCTGTGACTGAACTGGGAGGCTGGAATCCGGCGGATTTCATTAAGAACTGCGAACGTGTGGTGTTAAAAGACATGAAAGATGAGGAGAAGATTAATTTATCAATTGATGCTGTGACTGGTAGTGAAAAAACATGGGGTTTGAACTTAGATGTGTCAAATATGAAGTTCTCGGAGTTGAAAGAGGTTTTCAGAGGAGTTTTGGTTTGTGCAAAAACAGAATAATTTGTGGCGAGAATTCGTCATGGCAAAAATGGCAGAGAATCATGGAGGTAGTACCGTGAAGGACTACAGTGAGTCCTGGTTTAAGATATTAGAGTGTTTGAGTGATAGGCGTACAGAATCTGAGGTAAAGGGGGGGGGGGCAATGAGAGAAACTGCCTGATGGTAAGAAATGTCACGTCAGCAACAATTATAAAATGGTCGACGATCTCTTAGAGACAGTTGGAGATGAAGGTCGGTGGCATGAAACACGATGCCAAAGAACTTTCAGGATCCACAATGTACTTGAAAGAGGTGGCCGTAATGGGCACCAAATGAATATTATGAGAAGACTTGGTAGAAAAAGTTTTGGTTCTGGTCATAGAGGTAACTTCAACAATTGAAGGGGTACGGAGAAGAGGAACACTAACTACTGCGAACATACTGGGGCCGTCGGGCGCGGAAAAAAAAATTGGCCCAAGAAAGGACGACAGCAAAAGCATTAAAAGTGTGAAGATAGGGCCAGAAATGTAGAACACAACTTTCTCAAACGAGACAATAAAACTGTTAAATATCGGAATATGAACACATGGGGTTAGAGAAAAAACTATCGCTAGGGAGGTAGATGAAATGGAAATGATGTAACTGAACAGGATGTAGCGAGCAAAAGGAATAGAGATCGTGGATCATTAAGAAGATGGTTCGGGGGCACTAAGAGAGAGGCATCTTGTTTCAGAAGCTAATAAGGAGTGCAATTTACAAGATTGGTTAGATGACGTTGCGTAGTTTGTGGAACTTTGTCAAATATGTGACGGTTTGAAAGATAGAAAAATTGAGTAAGATACAAGATGTAGTGACCTGGAAGAAGCTCTTCTCTCAGTAGTAGAAGGGGAGGTAAGGAAAACGCCTTGCACGTCGATGTATGTGCAACAGATTTTGATAAGATAATTTAATTCTTCGTATATGAACAACCACTAGGGAATTTGGTCAAAAAAATGTGACTTTCGAAGAGGAAAAATGAAGAGGATTATCCTAGAATCAAATTAATAGAGACGTATTTTGAGTATGATATATATTCACTAGAGGTGAAAATTCATCACAATGCAAGTGACTGTCAAGGTAATAGTGCTGTCTTGACGTTTCTCCCTGATGACATAAAAGTTCTTGAGGCTGATAGAATTTTTTTAAGTCATACAAAATCAGAGAGAAACAACGTAGATGCAGGACTAAGAGAAACAGTACACGTGTGATTACAACAGGGATTTGTTGGATGAGGATGAAGATGACAAAGAGATTTATGATGAACCGCAGAATTTCTAGCAGCATGTCAAGCAAAAAAATATATCGGAAAATTGGAGTTACACCCAGAGAATGATGCAGCTTTTTTTTACCTTTCTTTCCTTTATGAAAACAACCATATACTTACATAAGCACATAAACAAAATATTGAAGTGCTGGGACTGATTCAACACGAATTGTATCCCACAATAGACTGAAGAATACATTTCAATATAGTGCCATTTGTAAGCTTACAAAATAGAACATAAATAGTAAACTGACAATAGCCTCTTCAGTCCAGACAGAGACATAGAACCGAAACGCAAACATATATATAATTGAAACTTCCTGGCAGATTAAAACTGTGTGCCCGACCGAGACTCGAACACGGGACCTTTGCCTTTCGCGGGCAAGTGCTCTACCTGCCAGGAAGTTTCATATCAGCGCACACTCCGCTGCAGAGTGAAAATCTCATTCTGGATATATATAATTGATTGTCTTAACTGGAATGACAGTTCTGTCATTTGATTCATAACCGTCCAAAACTCAAAGTCATTTGGAGCACACAAACGGATAACAAGAGATACACAGGAACATAAATTAATGAAAACGTCATAATGAAGTTAATAACACCATTGAGAAGTCGAGAGTAGTCCTAGGAACTGGTATAACCCCTTATTCGTTGTGTATTTTGTTCGCTACATAGTCTTGAATGTGATTTGTGTCCTTACCGGCATCGAGAATTACCCTACGCCTTGTTTTTCAAAAATTATGTCTAACATGTTGGCAAACACCTTCCTGAAATTTGGGTAACGTTTCATCTTCCAGCGTGCCGTTCTCATGTAAGCCTCGAAACTAATGAGATTATCTTCACTATTCTGGATGATGATATATGTCACAAATTGTCCTAACATCCACATCACGGTGTTGTTCTTGGTGGCGGGAAAATGTTTCGCGTCCGGCCAGAGCAGGATGTCTGTGCAGTTGCTGGCTGGGCTGCCAGGCCCAGCCTCTGCTGCACCCATTTCCAGTTTATGAGATGGACGCCACAAGTGAAGCGATGGCGTAAGGTGTCGATCAGACCACAGCGGACGCATTTATCACTGTCAATTAAACCGATTCTATGCAACCTTTCATTAATGGGTATAACATTGTTTACCACTTTATACCATGTGGACGCCACTTCAGCAGTGTGGACAGTTAAACTTATGTTGTCCCAAACTGCCTTCCAATGAACACTCGGGTATTTAAGTTCAATGGGATTCCGGACTATTGGAGATGTCCATCTTTTTAATAACAGGTGCGTCGTCGGTAAATCCTGCGTGAAATAATGTCCATCAATATAGCTTACTTGAAGGTAAAACTGCTTGACATGTCGTAATTTGTAATGTATTTTACCTGTATCAATGGGTGGATGCATATCGGTGGGTTGTAAGGTTTGGAAGAGCCAACTGGTTACGCTGAGAGGTTCCTTGTCCAACAATTCGTTTAATATACAATGCAGTACACTTTCGGTTAATTTCAGGCATGTTTAGTCCGCCGGCCTGTCTGGAAGACGTCAGCGTGGTGTATTTCACTTTGAACAGATGCCCTTGCCAGATAAATCTATTAGAGAGTTTCATCATGTTTGGCCTGCATCTTGGGGACTGGAAATAGTTGGGCCATATAGTATGCTTTACTGAATATATAACTGCTGAGGAGTCGTATGCGTTGGAGAATGTTAACGGACCGCCAATTGTTTTCATAGATGGCACCTTGCATTTTATTGGTGACCTGCTTCCAATTTTTTGCATTCATTTTTAGCGGGCATTGGTCGATAATCATCCCCAGAGTGGTGTGGGTTTCGACACGCTTCGCCCAAGGTATATTAACTGAGTCGAATCCTCGAATGTTGACGAAGGTGCATTTACCGGCGATGATTTTAGCACCGGAAGCACGACAGTACTCGTCTACCGCGGTCTTGAGGGTTGATACGTCTCCGTCGTTGCGCAATAACAATGCGACGTCGTGGGCGTAAGGACTAACCACGAAGGACGTCCCGGCGATCGAAAGGCCTGCAAGTTTGTCATGAATAGAGCGTAAGAGCGGCTCGAGCGATAAAACAAATAACATCATGGAGAGAGGGCTCCCCTGCGGCACTCCTCTTTGGACCTCGGTGGGTTGAGTAAGCTGTCCATTTACGCTGATTCTGGTTGAAATGCCTGTGACGAAACGTTGCACGACATTTATAACCCATTGCTCGAAACTACAACGCTGTCGTAGCTGTAGGAGGTAATCGTGGCGGACGCGATCAAAAGCCTTGCAAAAGTCGATAAACAGCAATGCGAGATTCACGTTAGTGACTGACGCTATGGCTATTACATCTCTATATTCCGAACGGGACGTCATAATAGTGCGACCAGGGATGCATGATTGATGGTTGTGAATCACTTGCTTCATTAACGGAGACAATCTGCTGTTGAGTGCTCTGGAGAAGGTTTTGTAATCAAAATTGAGTAAAGTAATAGGTCGGAAGTTATCTAAGGTTTTTCGGTGTTTGCTTTTTGGTATCAATACAATTCGGCCTTCCTTCATTTCGGCCGGCACGTCACTCCCTCGCATCACTTCATTGAGAACATCTGTAAATGCGTGTCCGATTGTGGGCCGGAAGCGCACATAAAATTCCCGTGGCAAACCACCAGGGCCAGGGGATTTATTCGATGGCGAGCCAGAAATCAGTTCAAGGACTTCGTCTGGAGCAAAATCATGTACGACCGCCGAGTTGTCCGCAGGCGTGACTACGGTGGGCAGAGCACTCAAGATATCGCCGCCGTCACACCATATGTATCGCATTGCGAGTACAGATCAGTGAAGTACCGGTAAACTGCTGTAGGAATATCACTCTGTCGGGTCAAACGGAGTCCATCATCTGTGTCCAGCTCCCCGATAAAAGCTCGCTTGCGATGGGCACGATGTTTTATGAGGTGATACAACGATGCAAGTTCGTCCTCTTGAAGCGATTTTGCTTCAGATCTGATCTTCAGTCCTTCAAGCTGCGTTCGCTTTATGCCTATAGGCTTCGCCTTTAATTGTTTGATGGTCGTCAGCTGTGTGTTGGTTGGTGTCGTAATCGCATACAACTCTCGCAGAACTGTTTGGTAAAAATCAATCGTGCGTTTGATATCTTGCGCCCGTTGCCAACTGTAGTTTCTTAAGGATAATCGCAATTTCCGTTTGACCACAGCATTCCACCAGGCTATCTTGCTCGGATATCTGCAGCACTGCTTGAGACAAGCCGCCCATGTCGTGGAGATGACATCTTGTAGCAAGGCATCGGCGAGAATAGAAACATTTAGGCTCCACGGAATCCTATGCCATTTAGTGTACTGTTCGACCAGATTTATCGTGACACAGAGGGCGCAGTGGTCGGAGAAGATATTCGGAATGACATCGGCGTCCAGAACATGTTGGCAAATGTTCTCAGAGATGTACAAACGGTCTACACGGCTACATACGGTGGTGGTCAGGTACGTGTACTTTACCAGGGTAGGTAATTTTAGTTCCCACGCATCCTTCAGCTGCAGGTGACGTACCAGATCATATAGTTCCCTACAGTAATTAAAGTTTGGCGATTGATCTTTCATGTGGATCACACAGTTGAAATCACCACTAATTATCTACTGGGTTGGGTTGCGGCGTAGTAAGTATATGATGTCTTGTTTAAAGAAGTTAGCTCTTTCTGATTTTAAGGTCGTTCCAGATGGAGCATAGGTATTGACGAGGGTGACGTCAAAAATTTGGCAAGCTATGCCTCTACCGGAGTCCAGTATTTCGATATTGCTCACTGGGATTCCGTCTCGTGATAGAATGGCTGTACCTGTACCCCAGTCCGCCACGGTGTTTACGATTATTGCAAATCCTGATATATGAAAACTTAAGATAGACACTTCCTGTAACAGAACTATATCAGCTTCGGACTCATAAATAAACTGCCGTAGCATTGCTAATTATAGATCTGTCCTAACTCTATTAATGTTTAGGAACAAAAACTTATAAGCTTGACTCATGATCGTCCGAGACTTGTGGGTGATGGGAAGTGTAGGAAGCCCAGTCCATCTCACAGTCGGACTTCGAACCTACATCCGCAGGTTTTGTACCAGTTTTTGCGCTGCCTTTACTTTTTGAGTTACTTCCAGCCACGGAGTCCTTTGGTTTAACTTTATTTTGCCGTCGCAAAGTCGTCCGAAGTGTCATTGAAGACGGTGGAGTCGGCGAGTCATGGCTGTAAGCAGTATGTGAAAGTCCTTGCTTCGGAACGGGTGACGGCAAGTCCGAAGACGCGGCTTCAGTAGGCTCACTGCGTTTGTTTGGAGCCGCACTGGTTGTTTATATACAATTGTCCGGGTCCTCGTGTTGCTTGGAAGCAGTTTCGAGGTGGTGGCTGTTTATGTTATGCTCTACACCGCGTCCTTCATCCGCCGTTTTTACGAGTTGCAGTTGACTGACTGCCGCATCTTGTGTGTTGGCCACCTGCGGCGAGTCGGCAAGCGGCATCGGAACGGATTGCTGTAAACACTCGGCTGCACTCGTATTGACACTTTCTGCGTCGGGCGGTTGAATGGGAATTTGGCGGGTCGTAACGGATCCATCCGATACATGCGTGTCCTGTGTGGAGGCCCGTGGCTCCGCGTCATCGGTTTGATTTTTTACTACCTGGTCGCCGGAACCACTACCGCCACTTATAGTACGTCGTCGTTTGTTACCGACAGATAATGCAACACCGGTGGCTAAGGGGTGACTGGCCACGGGTTTTTGAGGCAAGGGTGGGAAGGTGCTGTTACCGAGATCGTTGTCCTCTGACACAGATGCACTCGGTTGGGAGTCAGTTACAGAAGGCGTCTGATTTTGAGTTAGGACATCAGCCAATGTCAGACTCTGTCGTTGTTGCAGATTGTTTCGAAGTACGACAACTCGCCGTGGGCAATCCTCTCGTAAATGGCCACTCGTGTTACAGATAAAACAAGTACCTACTTGCCCCTCGTAAATGACATGAGCCTTATAACCACAAACCATTATATAGGATGGGATATTGACTTTAACGGCCATGTCAACTGAGTGAACCCCACTATAACATTGGAGTTTGTGACGGCTCGACCATTTTTCGTTTCTAATCTGTCGGATGTCACCGTATCTGGCGAGGACATCTCTAGGAAAACAATTCTCAACCTCAGGTGGCAAATTGAACACTCGCACTTGTTTATACTCTATGTCAGCGTTAGTTATTGAAACTGTGCTCACCGACTGATCTCGATGTCGGAACTCTGCTTTCCCACCAGTATTCACCAAAATTTTCTCCAGTTGTATCTGGTCTAAAAATTTCACAAAGAAACGGTATTCCGCCATGTCATAATATGCTGTGTGGACCTGATCGGATGTGATGCCAATAATATCTACTATCCAGTCATGGATTTCTAGAGAACTCGGTTGCACATTCCTGGAAGATTTCTCAAATGCAAAACACAGGGTATTCTTACGAGGTACAGTGGGAGCCATAACTGCATTTTATGAGCGGTCGGGACCGCTGTGAGTGAATTAAGAAGCTTGTGTACGACGGTAGTGAAGAAGCACTGAGAATATCACAGGTCACAATCCAAGAATTATTATAAACACGGCTTGCGGTGCTACGACTACGCGGAAGTACCGACACGTCCGATCGCTGTCGCGTCCCAAGCGGAACTGTTGCAGCTGAAAGCAGCAGGTATGGAGAGCTTATTTTTCCCCTTGAACTAATAGATCTATAAGCTGGAATGACCTGTATGAAAGATACCACAGCGTATGAACAGTTATGGATGCTGGAACACTAAACAAGAAAATAAAACAAGAGACAGATCATGAAATTTCACTGCGTTTCTGTTCATAGGGAAATGCTGTCAGAATAAAGCTGCAACCTTTGACTTGAACACTTCCATTTCGGTGTTTGTTAGAGATCTAGACGGAATATTGGGTAATGAATTAAATTCACAGATATCAGTATATTTTGATGATCCAATGATTACCACAAAAACCTGGTAGTATCATTGGTACATCTGGATAAGGTGTACAAAGCTTTAATCAAAGCAGGGGATGGCGTTGAAAATGAATAAACATGATTTTCTAATGAAGAGAATACATTCCCTAGACACATTACCAGGGCAAATAGTATTGAAAATCATCCAGAGAAGACGAAGGCTATAAGAGACTGTGAAAGGCGAAAGTCAAGAAAGCAGTTAAAGATACGTCTAAGTATGTGTTCATTCTACTGTACATATGGAACCAACGAAGCATTTAGTGAACTTACTTTAAGCAAGCTGCTTGAAAAGGAAAAACGAGTGTGAGATAGCCTCCAATAAGAGAGTTTGGCCCGAGAAATTAAAGTATGTCACCCAAATTTATGTAATCTATTTCATGTGGCGACAAGTAGTTCGGATTATGGGTTGAGAGTGTCGGCATTTCAAGAGAAAGAACTGAATTGCAAAATGGTACTATGATTAGTTGCTTTTGCCAGCTGCATCCAGAGTGAATTTGAAAGAAACTGCTGACAATCCGAGAAGGAGGAATTAGCCATTACAGATCCCCAGGTGTCGACTTTTCGAAACTACTGCTGACTGTTACGTAATAGGCTCACTAGACAGGCACTGTTCCTTTAACACTACGCTGTAGAAACATTAAAGGTACAGAAAACTATGTTCCTGATCCACTGTCTTGATTACCCGAAAATGCTGACATCCCACATAGAAGTGAGGAAAAGAATGGTACTTTCACGCTTAGTTATTTTAAAGCTGTAGAAGGAAAGGAAATAATAAATGATATTTGCAACAATATGTGACAATAGCAGAATGGAGACGAGGATTTAAAGTCCGTGAAGATCAAATTTGATGACACTGATGTTATTAACTTTAGAGCTACAAATATACATAGGGGTGTTACATTTACAAAATGTAGCTAACCCAAGGACTTGGGAGGCTGCATTGACGAATACAATTCATGAATGAAGTGAGAGATAGTTTTAATTTGGCATATGACAATTTTGGAGCCTGTTTGTCATATCACACTTTTGGAGCCAAAGGTGCGCAAAGATATTATAAGGATGTATCAGTTTTAACCCTTTAACTGCCCTGGACGTGTTAACGCGCGCGCCTTGGTACCTGTCCCTGTGTGCTCTGAACGTGTTTACGCGCGCCACCAGTCCTTCTACCTGGTACTCTGAACGTGTCTATGCAGAGAAATGTTCAGAGTACCAGGCAAAAGGACTGGTGGCGCGCGTAAACACGTTCAGAGCACACAGGGACCGGTTCAAAGGCGCGCGCGTTAACACGTCCAGAGCAGTTAAAGGGTTAATAACCTAAGTGAAGTGAAGCACATTGGATTAAATCCTATGAATACACCAAAAGGGCAAACGGAGGAATGCCACAAGCAGAGGTCCTATGCAAAACTGTTAAACCCAGTGACGTGTTGGACATAATCACCTTAGATTGTTTGGGACTGTTAAAAAGTTCAAGTAACTTTTCCTACATTTTAGTAGTTATGGTGCTTTTTTTTAATTCATAAAGTTGTTCCCATTGACGAAAGTGACAGCTGGAACAGTGTATAATAACATGCCACTGCACTATTTCGCTAAGAACGGTAAACCAAAGAGAGTATTATCTGATGTCTAAGTCCTGTTCAATATTATGGGAAAATAGTATGACAGACGGCCTAGGACGGGTTGTAAATGTATCAGAGACTCACTGAAAAAATTATAAGTGAAAGCATGAAATAGATTAAGTGAGAGCAAGGGTAGGTCTAGGGCAAATTACCCTCTTTTATTTTAGAAGATTTGTGCAAGTAATTATTTGTGTACTGTGAATAATTTGTGTTTAGAAATAAGTAACAAGAAGAAACAAACAGCAATTTAGTTTACAGGTTTTTAAATTGATAATCATAAAAGATATTTCATTAATTGAACCTCAATGATTTTAATATACTAAATGCTACTCTGTGTAATGCTAAACGTATATACTACTGAGAAAGCTATTAATTAAAACTTTTTTATCCATGTAAGTGCTTTGTGAACTTCATCCATGCTTGTTACCCTGTTGGAAAACGTGATGTAATTGAAAGTAGCTAATAACTCAATAAGAGCTACATTGCCTTAAGAAACACTTATTTTAAGAGATCCTTGCAGGAAAATTTAGTGAAATGTGACGCATATGGAATGTAACAGCTTTAAATTGACCAAAAATGTATTAAAACTTTCTAGTTAAATTGTAACTGTAATAATCGATACATAGAAGTATCGATGTATTTGAATTATATTAAAGGTATCGGTGTTTTCTAACGATGTTAAATGTTCGTTGAGAACCTGTTACAAGTAAATGGAGTGATAGATGTCGTTTGCAGAAAGTAAAAGCACAATAGTAAATATTTCTATAAGTGTAACAACCATAATATTCACAGGTTATTTGAATATGAATGTTACTTTTGAAAAATCAATTTACGACGTGAGAAATGTTGTTCTGTTACCAGTAGACGATGAAATTTTATAAAGGAAAACAACATTATTCAACTTTGTGTAAGACATCTTGTGTAACAAACATACTGGAATCATTACAGGGGCAAGAGAAACACTGATGAAGAGAAAAGTGAAGCTGTATGATGTTTTTTTATCATTTTCATTTAATGTTTATTTTGCATGTTTGAGATGGTGTTCCAGTCTTTTGGGTTATCACTAACAACGGAAACCAAACTGTTTATCTGTATGAGTCAATGAAGAAATATTTGATGGAAATATATAATATTTTTGTTGTGTCTTGGATATATTTCTCAAATGATAATACAGCGAGTCAATGGTACACCAAGACAGTGTAAAATTAGAATATCCAATTTGCCCCCATTATGGTTACATGGAGAAAAACTGCCAAAAATAATATTCATGACTTAGGCGACCTCACAGGGAAAAAACAAGAGGACGAAAGGTAAAGGGTTAAACTTAACAGTATCTATGAGCACTGCACTAAGTGAGTGGATCAAGAATTGTTGTGCAGAGCTTAGCAATATTCAGCCTAAGAACAATCATCACATTTCATTCAGTTGTATATATGTATATATATTTTCTCCTTCGCATTTTCATCATATCATATTAGACATGTTTTTATTTATATGTTATACATTGGCAGCCGTGACAGGACTATGGTTGTAACAATCGTCATATAACTATACTTGTCTGTATAAGACTTAGTATTCATATGACAATGGATGTAAATTTTATTTCTGGTTACATGATAAAAGCAAAGTACAGCAAAACAAAGAAACAAAAACAAATACTTGAAACAAGAGAAGAGATGGAAGGCAAGGTTTCTACAAAAGTATGATACAAAGAATAGATAACAATGGAATATGAATAAGACACCTTCACTCAAGACAAGATGAAGGATTGACGATTATTCGCCTGTAGTCAGGCAAACGATGTGCGATTACATTCAACAAGAATAAAAAGCTTTTCCTATATAGCTTTTATAGTAATAGCTTTGAGTAGAAAGTATTACCCTGTGCTAGCAGTCTTGTGCTACATGGAACATTCTCTTAAAACGAGCATCCATCTTCTTATACGCAAAAGCTGCGGTAAAAAATTTCCAACATATAAAAAGTGATTACGATTCACTGTTATATTTTCAAATTAAAATGGATCAAGCAAAAGTTCAACAAAAATGTAAATATTTTAAGCACTCAGAGTCAGGAAATAGTAAATATGGGTGTGCCAATGCAAAAACTTGATATGGTCGCAGAATAACGACACCATATGGCGGTCACGATATGGATGTAACGGAACTGTAAATGAAGTCAGCTACAGCAAGAGGCTGAAGAATTGGAAATTATTTCGGCGGACGCACGATTCCTACTCTACTCCGAGTGGAGCCATTGGTAGCCTTTCTAGAAACACATCGAGTATTGTATTCCGTAGTTACTGAAATGACTACATGGGAAAAGGTCATTTCTACACTCATAATGAAGTCGTTAACCATTTGATAACATGGAAAAAAGGAATCCCTAGACTACCAACAGATAAGGAATTCCATAACTTAAGGTCACATGTAATTTAATTGCCGTGATAACATCGAATATCAGTGTTTCGAATGCATTAGTTTAGATCACAAGCGATAGATACATATACCTTTCTGTAAGCTGCGTGCGATAAGAAAAATTATGCAGTAAGAGAGCTGTGATTACGTTGTTAGGATGAGGTTCTCATCAGTTCTAAGATAATAAGATACAAATGTAATGCGTTTTTCAAGTGGTAGATTTTGTACGGTGATGAGTTAAAGCGTGAGAAACAGTTTTATATGTCACGTTTATCAGGTACTACAGAATTTGATGTTCGTTATCTTACTTTTTTCATTGTTTTGTCCTTAATTTTACTATTTAAAGTAATATGCGTACCAGGATCAGGTTAGCAAACATCATTTCAAGCTCGTGGAAATCGGCCGCATGTGTCTTTCTAGAAAGTGAAAGGTAGTGGGAAGAACAAGCCGTTGTAATGCGGAGCTTGTGTGAATGTCGGTTGATAACTTGGCTGTTTTTGCGTACATACCTAGCACTACGTTCTGAAAGTATAAGTTGAAATTTTAGTTTCTGACGTTAGTGTGTAACAGCCAGTGTTTTATACTCACATTCTATCCACATGCACAATCAGTTCTTATCTATGGAATTCATTTCTGTGGAGCAAATGCACAACATATGAATACAGGTTTCAAATTATAGAAAATGCCTCTAAGAATAATAACCAGAAGTAGTAGTCGAGCTCATTGTTCGAGGGGCGTTCAGTAAGCAATGCAACACGCTATTTTTCTGAAAGCAGGTTTGTTTAGTAAAGGATTGCAGTATACCATATTATTCACCACTCTGTTGACTACAAACCCCAATTTATAAACGTTACCTCCTTCAATGCGACGGCCTTACGCCACCTTACTCGGAGTGCTTGTACACCTGCATGGCACCACTCTACTTGTTGTCGTCGGAGCCAACGTCTTGCTGCATCAATGACCTCCCCACCATCCACGTACTCCTTCTCGTGGAGTGCATCCTTCATTGGGCCAAACAGACGGAAGTCGGAAGGTGTGAAATCCGGGCTGTAAGGTGGATGAGGAAGGAGCGGCCAACGAAGTTTTCCGACCTCCGCTCGGGAGCGCAGACTTGCGTAATGCCTTGCCTTGTCGTGGAGAAGAAGAAGTTAATATGTGTATTTGTGTGGCGACGAACACTCTGAAATCATTTCTTCAATCCAGAGGGTAGCACAAAACGCGTAAGAGTTGATCGTTACACTGTGAGATATGAAACAGTATAACCCTTTCCAAGTCTCAGACGTTTGTCGCCTTGACTTTACCAACCGACGGTGTAGCTTTGAACATTTTCTTCGGAGGAGAGGTAGTGTGGCGACACTACATGGATTGCCGTTTGGTTTCCGGTTAGAAGTGATGAAATCATGTTTCATTGTCTGGTGCAATGTTCGACAACAAATTTCCACAATTAGCCTCGTAGCGCGCAAGAAACTCCACAAAGATGGTCCTCCTTTGTTATTTATGGGCTTCTCTTAGGCGGCGAGGAACCCAGTCGGTACATATCTTTTAGTACCCCATCTAGTGGACGGGTGTATCAGCACTACCAACAGAGACGGCAGAGAGGTTGTTATGCAGAGAGGTGCCGATTGTGATCTGTCGATCACTTTGAATGAAAGTGTCCGTACAGCAGGAGGCACAGGTGTGTGCGGCCAGGTGATACACAGGAGGTGGGACAGGTTTACGCGACCTCTCTGCGATGATGACAGACGCCTAGCCCAGATACCCACCGTGGTTTTGTTCGCTTCCAAGTCTGCTTGGACATTCTGCAAGCGCCTACGAATATCTGCTGTGCTCTGGTTTTCCACCAAAAGAAAGTCAGTGACAGCTCTCTGCTTGACACGCACCTTCGTGACAGACGCCATTTTGAAGTCTACATATAGCGTCACCACCTATCTAAACTTTATGGAACTACAGGGAATGAAGCGGGAATATTCCACGACGTCCCTCAACTAATTACGTATTTTTGAATCCGAAATGACGGAGAAAAAAAATTATCCCCTTGTAAAAATAGGTTCAAAGCGCTGGAGATTTTAACTACACCATTTGTGTACATTTACCGATGACTTATGCAAAAAGCATAAAATAACATCGATAATTACTGCATAAACAGCTCTGCTCATGGCCACGGAACACGATCTACAGCAAGCCCACATTAACCAAGGCAGAAAAACATTCTCAACTCGAAAAAGAATTTTCTACGAAGGTAGAAGATTTTTCTATAAATTCCCTAAGGAAATTAAAGAGAACAGTAAAATGAAATTCTATACAGTGAAGGATTACCTAGTTATCATACAGTAGAGACATGGTAGAACTTGTGACACACACTCACACACATATATAACAATAATAATGATAGGAATATTAAAATATCTATCATTTGACATAACACTTGCACACTGCGTTTTGTTTGTTCTTATTTTCTGAAAAGCACTCCCAAAGATATGCAATTTGTAATACTGACATTTTATCCTCTTTCTGCGCTCAACATCTCACTCATTATAGATAGATGATGACTCAGTTTCTCACGCTACTAAATGAAAAGTTGCGGTACCCAAAATGGAAAGCAAACATAGTCGCTATGGTCCTGACGTCTACTGAAAATGTTATGAAATAATGTCCGTATAAAATGTGTACCAGCACTGTGTGTAGTGACTGGCGGCGAGGAGTGAATGAGCAGTGTAGTCCCCCAGGGGACTTCATCTAGAAGTTCGCGGGTGGCATCCATGGGGCCCCGAGCTGAGTCTGACATTGCTTCCACTCACTTGTGTCAGAACCCTCCTGTTTTCTTTCCTGTCGGCCTCCCTTGGCCAACTCTTGTTTTTCGACCCCAATGGTATTAGGTTTCGAGGCCTGAGGGTGTCTTTCAGTTTCCTATCTCTCTCACCACAATTCTGCGGGGTTTGATGCAGGACCCTAGCCTAAGGTTGTGGGTGAAGTCCCCAACGGTAGCTAAGGCCGAGGAGGAGATCTCTGGTACGGTGCATGTGCTTGGCGGATGGGGTAACGGATCTGGAGTACCGTAGGCGACAGTAGCGTTCAACCTGAACAAGTCGGGACTCCGGCAACCCACTCAACTCCACACGTAGTGACCCGTCACTCCTATGGGAACAGTTGATTGGGTTGAGAGAAAGCTATGAACGCTGGGCAAGTTCGTGGCTTTTAAATACGAACCAGGCGATGCAGTGCCTGTGGAGAGGACACTCCGCTTGCACCTGCAAAGGTGCGGATAACAACACGGGGAGTCGCAGTTTCCAGTTTTAAGCCTTGCTCTTAGGGACGTGCGGGCGCCAGGGGTGACGGTGACTCTCGTCGGTGGGATAGCCCATTGCAGCTAACTGACAGGTTACCGCCCGCCTCAAGCTGGGCAGCCCCCAGTCAGTAAGGTACCAGTCCGCCCCCAACCTTGCGCTTCTACGGGAGTATGGAGCATCAAGCATCTCTCAGTGCTTGATACAAGGTGGGTTACTGAGGCACCTGGAAAAAAACAACAATAAAGTAGCTCATATGAGCAAAACACGATTTGCCACCTGGAATGTCAGAACTATGTTACCCGGATGTGACACTCCTACAGATGCTGCCCCTATAGTCAGAAAAACAGCCATAATTGACAGAGAACTCCTGCGTCTTCGCGTTGATGTGGCTGCGTTACAGGAAACTCGTCTCTCTGGGAACGCAGCCTGCATGAAGATATTTACACCTTTTTCTGGAAAGGGAGAAAGACGTGAACACGGAGTTGGCTTTGCAGTGCGAAACAGTCTTTTCAGCTGCTGCAAACAACCAAAATCTATGTCTGAACGATTAACAACTTTGCGAGTAAAGACAACAGCAGGCCCCGTCACATTAATCTCTGCACATGCTCACACTATGAAAGCGCCACCTGAGGTCAAAGACATGTTCTATGAAGACCTGCGGAAATGCCTGGAGAATGCTCGTGGATCAGATAAACTCATGCTACTGGGAGACTTTAATGCCAGGGTTGGAAATAAACGGAACAACTGGACCGATTGCATTGGCCCATACAGCATTGGAAATCTGAATGAGAACGGTCAGTGACTGCTGGCACTTTGCACCTCTCTTTCTCTCTGCATCACTAACACTTACTTCCAGAACAGAGACGTGCACAAAGTAACATCGAAACACCCACGTTCAGGCCATTGGCATCATAACCATATGAAGCGATCTACGTCATGTCCTTAATTCCCGCACATATCACAGTGCTGACTGTAATACTGATCAATCTTTAGTTATGACCAAATCACGGTTCACACCAAAGAAGATTCACTCAGCTGAGAGCGTTTGTCGAAAAGTGAAGATCAACACCAAAGCCATTCCAGATGATGCGCTATACAAAAAGTTCAGTGAAGAAATTGAGATGAAACTAAATCCTGAGCAATTTATAACTGCACCGAGGGCACAGAGGATAGTTCGATTGCAGGGACTATCTCTCGCACGCCTATCGCGAGACCCACATTCTCACCTTGTATGTCCACACACTGCATTCGTAGTGTCCCACCCCAACAAACTCATCACTCGTGGAAGACATTCTTACCAAGTCCCATAAGAGTTCGGGGAATACGTGTGAATCGGCACAGAAGAAAAAGGTCATGGCCGGTATTGTGTCTTTTCTTTCGGGCATGTCCGACACCATTGATGGTGAGAATATGGGTCACGCGGGAGGCGGGCGCGAGATAGTCCCTGCAGTCACACTAACTATGTAACCTCGGTGGTTAAGCTGGATAGAGCGTCTGGCTGTCCCCGTCGATATATATTAACGCCCGTCAGCAGCTGAAGGTATTAATATAATTCTAATTTCTTATGTCAATGTCGTCTGCATCATTTTCATTACAAAGAAAAGTCAGATACACATTTTGCTGACTGCGCACAGTTTAAGACAGTCAATAGTATCATGCCTAGAAGCAGGAATGAGTATATAAAATTTACCAAATTTTACGCTTTATAATATATGCTAGTATGGAAAGCATACTACACCCAGTCATTGCAGTAACTCTGGTACATATTGTTACCACAAAGATTTACATCCATCATTCAGTATAACGTATTACATACGCTGTAAGTGTGATGAAGAGTATTCAGAATTTAAACTGTACAGAGGTAGGAACTGCATCAAAATATTCACTGAACAGCTACATGTAACTACTCAATCTGAAAGCGTTTTTATTGCAGTATGAAAAGATATGAGTTCCTGAAGATGTTAAACATATAGATCTCTTTTGTTCTACCGACGCATATCGGTGTAGTGTACATGCCAGCTGTAACTTGAACCATGTATCTCACCTCACAGTCCAGTGGTATTGTCCAAAGATTGCGTTGCTCTCGCGAAGTCGGCACCGCGCGTCGATGCCCACAAGGTAAAGATGTGTCGCTGCATACTGAGAGGACGAATGGGATGTGTTGGTGAAGCCACACCCACTCTACACTTTGCAGTGCCACTGCACCGAGATGCCGATATACAGCAGAGCAGGGCAACTCTTAGTCTGTTCGTGATCAAAGATGACAGCATCCCTTTAGATAGAGCAGCGGTGTACATCATTTATTATGCTGAACTGTAACGGTGAACTTTATGCCTATGTATTCAAGATAGGAGTCTTGTAAAATTGTCAGTGTCAAGTGATCCTTTAATATTCAAAGACAGTTGTAAATGTTTGGCACATTCATGTGGCGATGGACTGCATACAGTTAAGTAAATCTTTGTGGTAGATCATATTCTGGTTTAGCCATGAATTTTGTCATTTAATGAGGATCGGCATCCTGTGCGAGGCTAAGACGTAACGTAAACATGCCAGTGCCTAAAAGAGAGATTTACGAAAGGAAAAATGAACACATGTCTATATTCTAATACTTCGTTAAGCCGATATCAAAACTTTCACTCTTCAGCTATCTTTGTCTTCCTGTCTGTGATTCTGGGTGGACGTGTTGCGTATGTGTCGGACACTTATGTGTATTTGTGTACAATTTTAGGAATCATCTTCTGTAAGGGAGGTAGTTTCTTTCATTTCTATATTATTCATGCAGAAAATGATACCTGGATGCATCGCAGCCTTCAAACTTCGAGTACAACGGCGACTTCATTTATGATTGTATTATACTGTAATCTGTACCACAGACTCGGACCACGTTTCATTTTCTTCAAGAAAGAAGAGATAAATATCTTTTTGTTAAAAGGAGAATTAATATATTAATCAATTACACGGTTTCAGCGGTAATCGTAGCGAGCGACTGTGGGGGTTCAAACTTAGACGAGTGCATTGCTGCTTGTGAAAGTATCCACCAGCCACGCACCTCGTACTAATTCACATTATCTGCACCTCTCTCACGGATCCATTATTTAAATGAGCAGAACAACTAGCGACCCTAAACAGACGGCGCCAGGTACAGGTAATCGAAGTAATTAAAATACATAAAAATGTTGTAAAAATTTTCCGTAGTATTAATTATCTTTTATTTGTTGCATTAAACGAGTAACACTGCCGAGAAAAGGGATCACAAAAGAAAGATATGCATGGACGGAGAATAAAATATGCATGGAAACTACCAGAAAAAGAAACTGTGAAACCTATCAAGAAGTTAGGAAAATTCTAAATTATAGCTTGCATGGCTGCGTTTCCTCACCAGGAAGCATTTTTTTCCACATGAGGCTAGTGAAAAGGACGGTAGCGCAGATTATAATAAATCTAAAATTTCCGGATCAGGCGAATCAGATCCGAATGTAATCATATACGGTTCAGTAGGTGTTCAAAATGATACCCCAACATAGATACTGCTTATGTAAGGGATGATGAAAACTCGTTATGACTTTAGGAATGATCAGACACAAAAATGTAATTAATATACACAAAGCTGTAATGGTATGATACAGAAACTTAATAATTTAACACAGAAAGTCGAAGAGTCTTAAAAACAACAAACACAAATATCTGATGATTGTAAGAATCATGTGACACAGAAATTTGAGGCACTTTCAAATGAACAAATTAAAAAATTTGATGACCTAAGTAAAACGTTGCGCGCTGACATGTCAAATGATTTAACATGTAAGTTGTACGAAAAGGGAAAAAAACAAAAGATCGAGTTATTCACAGGTAAGCTAGGTATAAAGGTATCGGATATTGACAAAGCACAGGAAGAATTGTCAGGTAAGCTGAAAAACGTGAGCGACTCACAGATTAAAATGCAGGGGCCTCAATCAGAAATTAATAAAAGTGCAAAGGAGACGCAAAATACTATTACTGAGTTGCAAAATACACTCCTGGAAATGGAAAAAAGAACACATTGACACCGGTGTGTCAGACCCACCATACTTGCTCCGGACACTGCGAGAGGGCTGTACAAGCAATGATCACACGCACGGCACAGCGGACACACCAGGAACCGCGGTGTTGGCCGTCGAATGGCGCTAGCTGCGCAGCATTTGTGCACCGCCGCCGTCAGTGTCAGCCAGTTTGCCGTGGCATACGGAGCTCCATCGCAGTCTTTAACACTGGTAGCATGCCGCGACAGCGTGGACGTGAACCGTATGTGCAGTTGACGGACTTTGAGCGAGGGCGTATAGTGGGCATGCGGGAGGCCGGGTGGACGTACCGCCGAATTGCTCAACACGTGGGGCGTGAGGTCTCCACAGTACATCGATGTTGTCGCCAGTGGTCGGCGGAAGGTGCACGTGCCCGTCGACCTGGGACCGGACCGCAGCGACGCACGGATGCGCGCCAAGACCGTAGGATCCTACGCAGTGCCATAGGGGACCGCACCGCCACTTCCCAGCAAATTAGGGACACTGTTGCTCTTGGGGTATCGGCGAGGACCATTCGCAACCGTGTCCATGAAGCTGGGCTACGGTCCCGCACACCGTTAGGCCGTCTTCCGCTCACGCCCCAACATCGTGCAGCCCGCCAGTGGTGTCGCGACAGGCGTGAATGGAGGGACGAATGGAGACGTGTCGTCTTCAGCGATGAGAGTCGCTTCTGCCTTGGTGCCAATGATGGTCGTATGCGTGTTTGGCGCAGTGCAGGTGAGCGCCACAATCAGGACTGCATACGACCGAGGCACACAGGGCCAACACCCGATCTCCTACACTGGCCGTACACCACTGGTGATCGTCGAGGGGACACTGAATAGTGCACGGTACATCCAAACCGTCATCGAACCCATCGTTCTACCATTCCTAGACCGGCAAGGGAACTTGCTGTTCCAACAGGACAATGCACGTCCGCATGTATCCCGTGCCACCCAACGTGCTCTAGAAGGTGTAAGTCAACTACCCTGGCCAGCAAGATCTCCGGATCTGTCCCCCATTGAGCATGTTTGGGACTGGATGAAGCGTCGTCTCACGCGGTCTGCACGTCCAGCACGAACGCTGGTCCAACTGAGGCGCCAGGTGGAAATGGCATGGCAAGCCGTTCCACAGGACTACATCCAGCATCTCTACGATCGTCTCCATGGGAGAATAGCAGCCTGCATTGCTGCGAAAGGTGGATATACACTGTACTAGTGCCGACATTGTGCATGCTCTGTTGCCTGTGTCTATGTGCCTGTGGTTCTGTCAGTGTGATCATGTGATGTATCTGACCCCAGGAATGTGTCAATAAAGTTTCCCCTTCCTGGGACAATGAATTCACGGTGTTCTTATTTCAATTTCCACTAGTGTATATGTAATGATTTGCCTCAGGAAATACAGGAACTGTCTGCAGAACTGAATAATTTAAAACTAAGCAGTAAGTTCGTAAAGAAAACCCCAAAATGAATTGATAAGGATGTAAAGAAGTTAATGGAGAGAGACGAGTCTGGATTACTAGGTAATGGTACGACACCAGCACAGAAGGTAGTGCAAGAGCGTAAGACCTATGTAGAAGGGGTCGAAGAGGTAATTAAGCAGAAGGAAAATGAACTAATTGTCAGGACTGAATCACGTTTAAAGCAGCGGAAGAAAAATTGCTGAAAAGTTTAGCTAGTGGTACTGATATTACAAAGAAGCCGCTAATCGCTAGCAATCAGTTGCAGTCTGGCAGAATAGAGAGCTGCAATAAGTAACCGCCGCTTACCACAAGTCCTTCAGGCGGAGAGGAAGGGGAGCATAAAATAGAACAGGCACTGGCAATGTCAATACCAGCTTCACCGGTATACACGGAGTTTAGCCGTATGCAGCCAAAGAATGCAACGATATTAGCAGACGGTACTATCTGCCCGCCTACACTTCTAGCTGACGAAGCGTTACTACGACATAGGCAAAAATGGCTCTGAGCACTATGGGACTTAACATCTATGGTCATCAGTCCCCTAGAACTTAGAACTACTTAAACCTAACAAACCTAAAGACATCACACAACACCCAGCCATCACGAGGCAGAGAAAATCCCTGACCCCGCCGGGATTCGAACCCGGGAACCCGGGCGTGGGAAGCGAGAACGCTACCGCACGACCACGAGATGCGGGCCGACATAGGCAGTTCCCGATTTTACAGAGGATAAAAGAACTGAAATCTGACAGAGCAGATCAGGTTATAGTTGTGAAAAGCGGCCAAAATCAATTACTGTCAGTTGCACAAAACATCCAAACTTTATTTTTCTAAAACACTTAATCACACATGCCCTTAAAAGCATTCCGAAAAAATACGGATGAAGGGCCGAACACAAGTTATTAAAATTGCCTTAAGGAATACACAAGGCTGAAGGCCTTTGTTACAAAATTTTAAATAAAAACTCGGCCATACACTGGACACAGAAGAACTGAGGCTTAAGGCCTGGATAACAAGAATTTGCAATACAGCAAAATTCCCCTTTTTTCTTTAAAAAAAATAGTTCAAACAAGACTCTTCAAAGTTTTATATTAAGACGGCTGATCGCCTTATTTTAAAATTAAAACAAACTGAATTAATAGGCAGCTGAAGGCCTCGCTCCGTACTTGAGACAAAAATCACAATCTAAAAACAACAGTACAATGGTGCTCAGGAGTGTTTTAAGGGTGGGCCTGAGGAGGTAACTGTGACATAAGTTTGGGTGAGACAGGCAGCCAAGAGTAAGGTTAAATAATCGGACGGCGACCCGACCCAGGGACGGCTGAAGGACCAACCAGCAACCTAATCAATTCGCTTCCACCTGACCAAAGGCACGACAACCGAAAACATCACCGAGGACGAAGATACCAGTAACACTACGTCTTCAAAATTGGCGTTTAAATACAGTCAGGGCACAATAACCACTCAAAAATATATGCTAACACCAAGGCTGTCGAACTGCACGCCATGACGGACAGCATCAGCACGGCGAGGAAACACACACTCGCTGCTCTGTCCCAACCGACCGACTGCCTACTCCAGTACGCAGACAGCATTGATAATTGCTCAGTGCAAAACACAGAAGCTACACGCAGTTCCACGTACAGACTTACACCAAGAACTGCGACAATCCTAAAACCAATCACTGTGGAACAACAAGAAAAAACCACAAATCGACACACACAGAGTTTTTATAAGCGGTCGGCGACCAAATACACGTCGTCCGATGGGACGATCGTCCGAACGACCAGCCAATGGTCGTTCCCGCTACATTCTCCTTCTGTCGGACAGTGCGTATGGTCACCAGAGGTCGGCGACTACTGATTGTCCGGACCTCACTGCGGCCTCGTCCCAACTGAACTCCGACAGAGGACGACCCGGAAATACTGGCTGTCGCTCCAGAAATAGTGCGGCAGTGCACTTATCGAAAAGCGCTGCTGCTGCCACTCAAGGGCAAACAAAACAGCAACTAAGAGACGCCAGTAAATCGAATAAGAAAAGAGGCGACAGTACGGTAAAGACAAGGTGACAAGCAACAAACAGCATGAACACGAGCCGCGCACGGCTCAAGAACGCACCCCGTGGTATTCATCAGAGCCTTCCTTAACGTGTTACCACGCAACTGGACCGAGGTACAGATCAGGTTCGTTGTAAGGTACACCTGAGCCGATGCTTTACTGTGGGCAACCGATATTCCCGATCACTGCCACACTTACAGTTAGTTTCAGTAAACATGTGGGACTGCAGAAGTATTTTGAAAAATACATACACAAAACAAGATAGCGGACAAATCCAGTATCTCACATGGATGTACTAAAAGTACTCATAAGTCGCTTACCAGCGCATATCAAGGAAAAATTAACCACCTAATGAGGTAGAATACGTTTTTTCCTTTCTGGATTCGGTTGACCTATTTTTGAAGAGAGGCAATCGCAATCTCAGAACAATAATGTGCAAAGTGAACAATCGGGAAATAGTGATACGCAAAGTACTAACGGCAGAAGCAACCAACACGGTGGGCACACGTACCACCACCGGAATAATAATCACACAAGAGGTAAATATGGTAACCGGGAAACCAAGGGCACAAGCGAGGTTTTGAAGGAAACTACGTCCCTAATCACAGCCGACGAGCGTAAACCGAACACAGGGGTTTCGGACAACAGATTGAAAATGTAACCCCGGTGGGCGGTAACAACCAACACAATGACACGGCCAAGCAGTCCTCCTCCTGGTAGTTACAACCAGCTGAATAACAACTGCGTACCGGGTGGAGGCCAAAGTCAAAGAGAATTTAATTCACGAGCATCGCAATACGCAAACTGGCGAAGTCAGGACAAACCGGTGGATATGGAGGTTACCAAGAAAGGAGGGACTTCCCCCCCCCCCCATCCCCCCTTCCGACTAATCAGGAAAATCAAAACGAGTTTCAATAGGCCCTCGTTCGCAGACCGAGGAAGGGGACGGGGGAGTGGAATCAATTTCTAATTACTTTCTGAAATACGGTAAAGATGTAGATATCAAGGACGACTCGCGTCGTAAGGAAACACACACACACACACACACACACACACATTCAATTACAAGTATTAGCATTATCCATTGGTAATAAATATCACAAACCCTTTTAATATAGCTGTCTGTGAGTTACGCCAATAGGTGATTGGTACCTCTCGAATGTTCAAATGCGGGTGAATTTGTAAGGGACCAAACTGCTGAGGTCATCGGTACACACTACTTAAACTAACTTAAGCCAACTTATGGTAAAAACAAAACACACACCCACGCCCGAGGGAGGACTCGAACCTCTGGCGGCAGCGGCCGCGCAATCCATGACATGACACCGCGCGTTAACCCCGAGTGGTAGCTCCCTGTCATATCAACTTAACAGATCAACAGTTTGACAGACTTCAAGCCACTTCAAGAAAGAAGTAACTATTTGACCAATGCAGACAAGAGCACTTGACTTTTTGAAACAAAAAATGTTCAGATGTGTGTGAAAACTTATGGGACTTACCTGCTAAGGTCATCAGTCCCTAAGCTTACACACTACTTAACCTAAATTATCCTAAGGACAAACATACACACCCATGCCCAAGGGACGACTCGAACCTCCGCCGGGACCAGCCGCACAGTCCATGACTGCAGCGCCCGAGACCGCTCGGCTAATCCCGCGCGGCTTTTTGAAACAATTCCGAATCAACAGCAGTGCTAACAATTTACGCCAATTACTTGTATTCCACACGCACTCAGTAAGTCAACAGCTAGTTCAGGAACACGTCCTCGGTTTACGAGAAGCAACAGGTTCAGCTCACTTAATCGTACTAGAATTATAAACAGTTCAGTGATCATCCGCCCAGCTAATCTTTACGTAATAACTGAATAAACGGAACTCCCTTTAAATGACAAAATATGATAGTTCTTTAAATATGCACACTGTACTAAATTACAGCCACCTGAAGTTTAGACACGTCCTAACGGGCGAAAGAAACTTGTACAGTACAACGTGGGCAAATTACTGACATCAAATCATTTAGACAAACTAGATGCTTCCTAACATACAGGGTGGTCCATCGATCGTAACCCTGCCAAATATCGCAGGAAATAAGTGTCAAATGAAAACACTACAAAGTACGAAACTTGTCTAGCTTGAAGGGGGAAACCAGATGGCACTATGGTTGGCCCGCTAGATGGCGCTGCCATAGGGCAAACTGATATCAACTGCGTTTTTTTAAAGTAGGAACCCCCATTTGTTATTACATATTCGTGTAGTACGTAAAGAAATATGAATGTTTTAGTTGGACCACTTTTTTCGGTTTGTGCTAGATGGCGCTGTAATAGTCACAAACATATGGCTCACAATTTTAGACGAACAGTTGTAACAGGTAGGTTTTTTAAATTAAAATACAGAACGTAAGTACGTTTGAACATTTTATTTCGGTTGTTCCAATGTGATACATGTACCATTGTTAACTTATCATTTCTGAGAACGCATGCTGTTGCAGCGTCATTGCCTGTAAATACCACATTAATGCAATAAATGCTCAAAATGATGTCCGTCAACCTCAATGCATTTGCCAATACGTGTAACGACATTCCTCTCAACAGCGAGTAGTTCGCCATCCGTACTGTTCGCACATGCATTGACAATGCGCTGGCGCATGTTGTCAGGCGTTGTCGGTGGATCACGATAGCAAATATCCTTCAACATTCCCCACGGATAGAAATCCGGGGACGTCAGATCCGGTGAACGTGCGGGCCATGGTATGATGCTTCGACGACCAATCCATCTGTCATGAAATATGCTATTCGATACCGCTTCAACTGCACGCGAGCTATGAGCCGGGCATTCATCATGTTGGAAGTACATCGCCATTCTGTCATGAAGTGAAACATCTTGTAGTCACATCGGTAGAACATTACGTAGGAAATCAGCATACATTGCACCATTCCGACTGCCATCTATAAAATGGCGGCCAATTATCCTCCCTCCCATAATGCCGCACCATACTTTAACCCGCCAAGGTCGCTGATGTTCCACTTGTCGCAGCCATCGTGGTTGTTCCGTTGCCCAATAGTGGATATTATGGCAGCGCCATCTAGCGGGCCAACCATAGAGCCATCTGGTTTCCCCCTTCACGCTAGACGAGTTTCTTTCTTTGTAGTTCTTTCACTTGATGCTTTTTTTGTGAGATATTTGGCCCGGTCACTATCAATGGACCACCCTGCACGCTCAGTAGGGCAATCCGGTGACAGAATAGTTTATAATAGCGTAACTGTACCCGTACTTCTGCTGTAACCAGGCTGTCGGACACAATAACGCTTTAAACAGCCTTCTAGCCAACAAACCTCTCACCGCTGTTTGTGAACACCAGTGCAAGCTGCCCCTCAGCCTCGGGAACAGTAGCCTCGTCGCACTGTTACTCAGCGACTACGCCGGCTCCGCACCATCACAGCAGACAACATGCCCCTCTCGCCTCTCACTGGACCGCCCGCTCGCTCTCTCACTCTGCCAAGAGCCTCGTGGCCCGCTACCTCGCGGATATCCTCGCAACACTGCGGAACCAAACTTGAAGAACCCGAGAGCAACGGACACGCCGCGTGCACTTAAACTGTATTCTAGTCAAAGACCCTTAGACCAACGGTTCTGACTGGAAGAATAAATCACGGACGACTACTCTCGCAGCGAAGCAAGCGCATACGGCTCATTAACCAATGGATTTCAGCAGGAGATGATACATGCTTCTTTTCATTCCTTATCATAACTCTCTGTAGCTTCGTAAACCACCTCCTGGTAGAATTGAGAGAGGCATTGCGAATCGCGGTTATGCTAGCTTGGCTGTAAACGCGAGAATAAAGTTCTATATTTCTTTCGTTAGCAACTTGGAATTACAAAGGGCTGAATTAAATGAGGTGATAGTAGTAGTTTATGCACATCATCAGATTGTACATATGTTTATTGTTTTTCCAGTGTTGATATTTAACATGTTTTGCAAATTCTTCATGTAAACAAGGATTACGTCATGAGTTTAAAAGCTAAAGAAAGTAATAGCTCATCATAGAAGTTGTAAACATGAATGATTTGTTAATGATGAGTATTAATATGAAATAACTTATCACTGAAGTGTTGCTTTGTGAATTTTAAAGTCAAAAACGTTCTTCATTTTCATTGACTTGTATGAGAATATTGTTATGCAAACACCGAAAATGATGTGACATATTTGTATATGAACTTGTATACAAGTGAAATGTTTCAGATCTCGGCTAATATTAAAATGACATTTATGTGTAGTTGTAAGCAGTAAATTTACGTCATATTCTAATTTCCTTATGTAAGTCATGCAATATTTTACGCATTTGTATAAAGACACGAAAGGTATTTAACATTTGAGAAATGAAAAGAAAAACTGTCCACATATCATATGTTTAACGTGTGTTAAATGAAGAATACACACTTGTGGACTTATGTGGACTTATATGGAATATAGTGAGCTGTCGATATGGTGCCGATGATACACGACGGCCTTTTGGACACTGAAACGTGTGGAGGACGACGAGGACTTTATGGCTTCTCCGACGCGGCGTCGAACTTCTTAACCAAACGCACATCAAAGTGCACTCAGCCTACAGAGCTACACTCTGGACACTATAACGACGTGCAGTTCGTTGTCATCTAAAAAGCTATAGACCCGAGGCAGAACTGTTCTCCATAGTAGTCCTAATGGTATTCCAACGAACGCCGTGCAACGTGTGGCGGTCACATCAAAATTGGAGCGAAAGATTCTAACCCAAACATGCCCTTTGTCGACTCATTATCTCTCATAAACTGAACTTCCGAAGTTTTGGAAATTCCATGTAAATTAATTGAAATATAAACAAGGGTGACAAGTGCAAGGAATAAGTAAAATATAAACTTAGCCACAAATAAAGGGATTTGATCCCCAAGCAGGCCCAGATGTAGTATTTTGCAGTGAACACATGGTGTGTCGTGGGGCAATCACTCTGTTTTGAAAATAATTGAAAAGCCACGATCGCTTCAATATCGTTTACTAGATGACCAGTTTCAGCACTCTGAAGGTGCCATCATCGGATCTGTGAAGGTATAACATAACAGGTTTGAGGGAGGGCTTACATGAGATAACTATATACATTACAATTATTACAGAACCACATACCTGAAACGTGGATTAACATTTCTACATCTACATTTATACTCCGCAAGCCACCCAACGGTGTGTGGCGGAGGGATTTATAAAACCATATGGATTTATAAAACCATATGGACATCATGGCACATGAGGTAGACCATCTGATAAAAATCACTGTCACAACCAATAAAAACTGCTCTTATGGTCATTCTTTCCATAAAATATAAATTTAGGAGGTAAAGTAAATACTTGTTATAAGGCTTGAAGAGCAGTTGGCCAGCTTCGCCAGTAAGACTTTACCCGATGATTACCATTGCCCGCCAAGCGTGTCTTCGTTACGTTCTTATTTCAATTATTTTTATATTTTACAGACATATTTGTGTATGAAGCCAGAACGCTTGTGTTTTCGGTATCATAGTAATACGGTTTTTCGTTATTACCCATTCGGTGAGACCTATGGACGAAACGAGTGCCACGCCGATGGGAGCGTACGTGCAGTCACTGTGCATCTTGGTCCGCATGTCATTTTCCCCCTTATTTCTGTACCCTTCGGTTTGCTTCTGACCTGGCATTCCTTAATTCAATGTGCCTATGCAGGTTTTCGTAGTTGATTCGTACCTTGCTCATAACGAATGTATAGATGGTGAGAGAATTTATAGCAAGTTAATACGTTCTTTTTTAGCGCTTACAATACCTAAGACCATAGTGCCTAGACGGGTAAAACCCAGCATACAAGTTTTAATCTGTCGTCACATTGTACCTAAGTCATGTTATGAACAGCATTCTGTGTGCATATTCCTGACGTCATAATATGAATAAAGGTAAATTATAATATGTAGTTTTGTAAGGCGCTAATGGATAATGTCTGCGCCTCAGATGCTTTTACTTTGTAATTGACGTACTTTATAGTGATGATAGTATGTACAGGAAATGTCTCCTACGATAAATCCAGTAACGAAGCGAATTAGCTGGCGGTCGCTCAGGCTATTCGGAAAAATTCCCGAAAAATTTCGGAGGAATACTATAGGATGAATTTCTCTTTTCTGTGGGTGAAAAGTCGGAAAAACACGATGCTTGATCACGCTTTCCTTCTGCATCAAACTGACAAAAGTTGGTTGGCTGGTACTCTGATTGAATTGTGTCTCTATAGAACTGTGGGTTTGAGCATTATCAAGTGCTGTTGCTCATCACGTGGTGGTGAATTATTGCACTCTCTTGACGCTTGATGTGGGGAATTTTCAACTTGACATTTGAGTGTACGAACTTCATCAACTGTCTGTTGACGCCATTCAGGAAAATCCTGAGCTAACGTTCGCTTATCTGGGCTAATTCTGACATGAGCGTGTCTCCTGTTTTCGCAGGGGCTGCCAGTATTTCGAAGGTTACATTTTTGACAGTTTCCCTGAGTTCGTTCTTGACTTTCTTTTCTACGAATCCGTCTTTGTTTTTAATTCACTCTTGGTAGTGGTCGGACAATGCTTCGGCATGTGCCTTGACAGTATTCTTTACGTGATCCTCTATATTGAGAGTCTCAGTCTGTTTGGAAAGATCATCAACATTCTCGATCGTGTCTATTGCGGTTTTAACTCCCTTCACATCATCAGAGATTGCATTATAATCTTCTTTTAATGTCTCACCTTGTTGATGGTATTCCATCACTTTCGAGTTTATCTCTCCCTTGGCTGCTTCGATTTTGGCATCTAACCGTTTGGATATGTCCTCTATTTTCGACTCTACTTGTATGTCAATTTCTAACCTCATTGCCTTGATCTGACTACTAATTTGGTTCTGTGCATTACCGAACTGGGTATTTAAATCAGCTGATATGTCTGCTTTTAGTTCGGTCTTTACCAAGTTTAACCGTGTATTTAGGTCATTTATCTCTGTTTGCAGGTCTGTTTTTACTCAATTTATGTTTGTTTTTACTGAATTTATGTTTTCATTAAGATCTGCAAGGACCTGGTCTTTATTACGCCGTCTTTCGGCCTTCTCATTTTCTTCGCCGGCCTTTTTATAAATTTTTTCCTGATTTTCACGTTCCTTTCTTTGAGTTTCTTTCTGTCTTTGACTTTCGAACTCGCTTTCCATTTTTGATTCGATCGTTGCAGCAAGGTCACCTTTTTTTTCAAAAACGGGAATAGTTGGAGCACTAAGACCGGCTTCCAAAACTTCGGTCGCGGCTGCTTCTGCCTCCGCACGTGCACCATCGCGCGTGATCGTAATGGATAGTGAGGTCCATTCGGAACACCGCCGTAATATGTTTTTGCCTGTGTTCGCTGTTTACCGTCATCCATGTTCGCGAATTACTTGTCAATCGTCAAGATGGTACAGATATTATTTGTCATTGCTGTCAGTCGTTTGTCTGTGTCGTAGTCCTAGAGCTTGCTGGGACCTGAGATGAAATTTTAACTGCGGGTAACAATCGACGTTCGCGTACGTCAAGAAGACAAGATGGTTCTTATTTATTATAAACAAATTAAACGAACACGTTCGCCATATTGTAAAATTTTGGGCTGCACTGACAACAATAGTACACTTTCACTGAATGTAACTACCGAAGACTGGACTACGGAAAAAAATGAAAGAAAGCATTTTCAAGGTGGGAAAAGACAGTGTTAAGTTTTGATCAACTCGAAAGATACTACGGCACTACCAAAGCTTGGCTACTGCGTATGAAAATTTCACTTACTTTTTGCTGTCTTGATAGCTGTACGGCTGGATACTCACTTTCTTTTTTTTTGTATTTCCTGCGTTCGTTCTTCTGGATCGGTTAAATGGTTTTTCCCACTTCTCTTTGTCGGATGAAATGTATCCACATGAAAAACTGAAACAGTTATTAGAAAAAGCTCTGAAATTTTTTAAACACATTAATGAAATGATTTTTTTTAAACTCCCTGTTCGGGCACCAAGTGTAATGTTATATGTAGTGTTGAAGATTTAATGATGTTTTGTGTGTAACTTGGCAACAGAATAAGAGACTGACTGAATTATCTTATAGTAACAAGTCACTAAATACCTGACATTCTTTGGACATGGAGCAGCAGATTAATTTATTTGAGGTTGGTAGGGCGCAACATTATCATTTCCGCGCGTTTTCATTACCGCGATGCAGTCATACCCGGATCGGGATCGACACTAAGGGACCAAAAGATTTACTGACTTTAAAAGAAATCAACACTACAAAATTTAAAAGGATTGTTTCAGAAGTAATCGGAAAACGATAATGTTCCTCCTACCTCAATGCTGCGTTCGGTCCATCAGCGTGATCGTAATTTCTGGAGATATTCTGATACAAAATGATTAACATTTAAGTAATGAGGAGATGGAGATACTTAAGGATAATTTGTCTAAATAAGCACACTTCATATATAACACACGTTTTTAATGCTACGTACCATTACAGTTACAACAGCTGGTGCGTATTAACAAAAGCTTTCCACATCACAGGCAATACTTGAGATTAATGTCTTCTTGATGGTGCCTGCTCGTAATTAATTACATAAAACTGTATGTTTTTTCTGATTGAGAAGACTATTAGCACATTTATGGACTATTTTGCACAAATTATAAAATACAGATTGCGGAAAGCAGCAAGTCCGCGTCCGCCTTTCATGGAATAGAAAAAGTAAAAGGTAAAGCGCTCAAGGCCTCATTTGTCTAGAAACAACAGAATTCATTTTATATCATTAATCGATACGTGTACATAGAGATTTTGCAGCCGCAGCGCAGGAGCGGCAAAGATAAAGAATAATAGATTCGGTTGCTGCTATGCGACGGTTCATTTCTCTTACATTACAATTGATAACTTCATGCCATCAGGCGTTTACTATTGATCGTATACTAATGTTTGTGAGGCGAAAATTAGCAATATTACAGTCTCTCTCTGTGGTATAGTGGCAGAGGAATGATCGCCTTTTGCTCGCTTCACTTCTGTGCGCTTTCAGCTAACCACAGGGTTAACGGCTGAGAGGGCACGCTTGCCGATAACTCGCGAAGCCCACTGATTTCTGGAGGCTTGCTATATATACCATCAGAGGTCAGAGGCAGAGCGGCGTGTTTGCAGAAAAATGTGAGAGCATATCATTTATTAAAGTGGTTGTTCGTAGGCGAGATTTTTCAGTCAGTTCATTCACTTGGTATTTGTACGCCCGGCTTATAGAAACTAGAATTTCGGACGGGTCCGTGAGGTGCTAGTGGTCCCACGCAAACAATAATTCGGAAGTCAGTTTATGTATATAGATAGACATGTGAAATGAACAGAATTTTTACTTAGCCGAATTTGTGGCACATTTTGCACTATCGTGCCAAAATAAACACTCTCCTAATTCCATAAGATTGTCATGAAATTAGTTTCAAAATTAACTTCAAGGGGATGTAGAAGGTATCTTCAGGAGCAAAACGAGGATAGGAACCCGTGTTCGGTAATGTCATCTTACGACGCTTCGGAGCGTCGAAGTTATAAGAGCCGGCGCCTGTATATCAGTGTATATACAGGATTATTCCTTGATGATATTACATTCAGGGATGATGGAGAAGATAAATGCATTTGTTTTACATGAGGGATCCTGGTCAGCAAACGAAAGAGCCGAAAGTTATACATGAAAATCGTTCTGGTACCTCTGATACTGGAATACACGTACCAGTATTGTTGTTAAGATTTTAGGGTAGGCGACTTTCAGAAACAGTTGTATGTACTAAAACAAGAAAAAAGGTCCAGTAAACATGGGCTGTAAAACGCATAACAGGGAATTATGAACACTTTTTCATCTTGGCTAGTGTGAAACACACCTCTTTTACTGTATGATATTTCCGGAGACGGGTTCCTATCCTCGTTTTGTTCCTCCAGATATCTCCTACAGCCCCTCGAAGTTTGCCAGGGTAATTCTGAAACTCCTTGTACATATTCCTTACCGCTTTTAGCTTTTTCCGTCTTTGATTAGTATTGGAGGGCCATCTGAGCTCTTAAAAATCATATAGGCTCTATTATTTGCCCCAAAAGTCCCTGTAACTGACGCGTAGACCACATTGATCTTTCCCATAGTCGCCGGCCGTGGTGGCCGAGTGGTTCTAGGCGCTCCAGTCTGGAACAGCGCGACCGCTACGGTCGCAGGTTCGAATCCTGCCTCGGGCATGGATGTGGGTGATGTCCTTCTGAGTTCTCGGGGACTGATGACATGAGCTGTTAAATCCCATAGTGCTCAGAATAATTTGAACGATTTTTTCCCCCATAGTCATGCATGCTTCTACATCTGCAGTTCTCTCCTCCAGCTACTCCTGCGTACATTTTCGGTCTTCTCATTTCGTCAACGTGTGTATTCCCTTTTGCCATTTCCCTCAGCTACATATTTTTACATTCTCATTCTGTCACTTAAATTGCAGCCTATACCTCGTCTGTTATTGCAGGGTTCCTTACGGGCCTTGTATTTATGCCTATTTAAACCCCCGCTGCCTCACTGTTTGATCTGTAAAAGTTACTCGTTCACCTTCTACCATACTGCGTTCCCTTGCGTCTGTGAATTGTTGCCTAGAACTTTCTCTGAATCTCTCAACAGTCTTTGCTTCTTTTAACTTATCCAGGTCTCATTTTTTTCTTTTTTTTTCCCTGGTGGCATTTTGCAGTCTAAATTGTATTTTCTGACTCTCTTTCTTACCTTTACACACTGTCCAGTGATTGGGGACCACATGTCAGAAGCCTTTTGCAGCGAAGACCGCTGCGAGACGCGCAGTAAGAGTCAGTGCGGTTGTGGAAGGTACCGAAGAGGACATGTAGCCAAGCTGACTTGTGTGCTGCGGTCAGCTAACCTAGCTGTCTCAGATGAGGATCCTTGGCGCACACTACCCAATCAGGGTGGACTTACAGTTTCTCGATTGGGTTTTAATCCGGTGATTTGGTGGTCAGAGAAATACGATAAACCCATCCTGGCGCTCTTCGAACCAAACACGTTCCGTACGAACTGTGTAACACGTTGCGTTGTCCTGCCAGTAGATGCCATGGTGTCGAGGGAAAGTAAACAGCATGTAGGGATGAACATGGTCCCCAGAGATAGATGGCTACTTGTGTTGATCCACTGTGCATTCCAGAATGGCGAGATCACCCACAGAATGCCACAAAAACATTATCCAGGCCGTAACACCCTCCACCGACCTGGACCTTTTGCTTTCGAACTTTCACACCGTACATGCCAATTGATTCAAGTGGAAAGGTCACCTGTTGCCACTCAGTTGCGGTACTGGCGTGCAAATTCCAGTCTCTGTCGCCAATGAATAGCAATGGGCATGGGTGCCTGAACCAGGCACCTGCTGAAGAGGCCCTCACGCAGCAACACTCGCTGTCAGTCGCGAACGACACGTTTATGATAGCCCCTTGGTTCATCCGGGCGGCCCTTTGCTGAACTATTCGACCGTACACGTATCCTCTTCCGTCGTTCACCGCTATCGTCTACGATCCGTAGGGCGTCACAGGTATCTCGGCGCCGGTTCTGGATAACGCTGTTTTGCCATTCACTGTATGCAGCAGCACGCGGATAGTTACAGCAGCTCTCGAACGGTATACAAACTTAGCCATTTCGGAAATGTTTTCAATCTTGCCCCGAAAGCCGGCGATCATCAATGGCATCGCACTTTATTCCACGTCCTCCGACTGCTAGAGCTGCCACTGCCGCCTGAGACTGCATCTCGACTTCGAACATAGGCAGTTGTCAAATTAATGCGATTGGACCACTTATAATCTGTATGAAACCTTCGGGTGTCTCCAGCTCTCTTCTATGTATACTGGGTGTTACAAAAAGATACGGCCAAACTTTCAGGAAACATTCCTCACACACAAATAACGAAAAGATGTTATGTGGACATGTGTCCGGAAACGCTTAATTTCCACGTTAGAGCTCATTTTAGTTTCGTCAGTATGTTCTTCCACCTACGCTCAATGGAGCACGTTATCATGATTTCATACGGGATACTCTACCTGTGCTGCTAGAACATGTGCCTTTACAAGTACGACACAACATGTGGTTCATGCACGATGGAGCTCTTGCACATTTCAGTCGAAGTATCCGTACGCTTCTCAACAACAGATTCGGTGACCGATGGATTGGTAGAGGCGGACCAATTCCATGGCCTCCACGCTCTCCGGACCTCAACCCTCTTGACTTTCATTTATGGGGGCATTTGAAAGTTCCTGTCTACGCAACCCAGGTACCAAATGTAGAGACTCTTCGTGCTCGCATTGTGGACGGCTGTGATACAATACGCCATTCTCCAGGGCTGCATCAGCGCATCAGGGATTCCATGTGACGGAGGGTGAATGCACGTATCCTCGGTAACGGAGGACATTTTGAACATTTCCTGTAACAAAGTGTTTGAAGTCACGCTGGTACGTTCTGTTGCTGTGTGTTTCCATTCCATGATTAATGCGATTTGAAGAGAAGTAATAAAATGAGCTCTAACATGGAAAGTAAGCGTTTCCCGACACATGTCCACATAACATATTTTCTTTCTTTGTGTGTGAGGAATGTTTCCTGAAAGTTTGGCCGTACTTTTTTGTAACACCCTGTACAACCTTCCTTCACGATCCAGAATCCAAGTGCTGACAATGATTCAACTCTAAAATTCTACCAGGAGGCTTCCTCTCTACATGTTGTATAGAGACAGATCGAGTGTTAACAACATCTATAATGTAGTTTCTTGTATTTATCCCAATCGAAGATATTGTTTTACCAAGAAAGATACAGTTACGTGGGAACAAAGGCAGGTGAAACCATGCATACTTGACTTTGAAGCTCTTCGTTAATAATTGATGATGTTAATTTTCGCTAGGTTATTGAAAATGCAGATAAGTTATCCAAAGGCAAAAAAAAAAAAAAATGACGGTATTCGATTAATCCGATGTCTTGATGTAGACTTTCGTTTGATTGCCTGATAGTAATTGTGATTACTGCGAGCTAAGTAGCTGTTACAGTAATCATTACAGATGTGAAAAGATAAGAGCTGCCTATATATGCAGACTCGAGCGAAGGGAATGCACATTAGTTGTACAGCACTGCTCAGCACGTATGGGAATGCATAAAGGTAAGTTGGTTCTCTCTTGAAACTTTGTCGCTTAGTCTTTATCGAAATTATGTTAATTTATGGTCTTCTTTGTCATTTACAAGTTTGTGTTGTCAGACGTAACGTTCATGTTCCTTGCCTAATTGACTGGACCACCTGCGTGGATGAGTGGTCTGCCTATTTGGCTGCCCCCTATTGTTACGATGACTGGTGTGCTGTGGTACGAACTGGCGCCTTATGCAGTTGTAGACGTCAACTAACGGTGCCGCGTTTTTTTTTTTTCTTTGTTTGCAGCTTCGTGTGTGACGTCACTGCTGCTGCTGGGGGCGCTGGTGGCCTACGCCGCGGCCTCGGCCAGCCTCAGCACCCGCTACGACCAGACCAGTGGCCGCCTCGTCATCTTGCTGACAGAAGGTGAGCCGGCAGGCGGCTGGTCACCCCCCCCCCTCCCCCTCCCCCTCCCCTCAGCTGGCGCTCTCAGTTCACGCCGCCTTTCTGTCATCTGTCGTTCTCAAAAATTTTCACACACACCTGCCGACATTGTTGCACGCATTTGCCAACGACAGTAGGTGGAACTAAATCGCAGAGGGTTTGAAGGAAGGTATGAAGATGAGAATTTCTTGTCCCATCAGCAGTGAGTTCATACGAAGGATGGAAGGAAGAAAGAAAGATTAGTGTTTAATGAACCACCAGTTATGAGGTCATTAGAGACATGGAGTAAGCATACACTGCTGACCATTAAAATTGCTACACCAAGAAGAAGCGCACATGATAAAAGGGCATTCATTGGACAAATATATTATATTAGAACTCACATGTGATTACATTTTCACGCAGTTTGGGTGCATAGGTCCTGAGAAATCAGTACCCAGAACAACCACCTCTGGCCATAATAACAGCTTTGATATGCCTGGGCATTGAATCAAACAGACCTTGGATGGCGTGTACAGGTACAGCTGCACATGCAGCTTCAACACGATACCACAGTTCATCAAGAGTAGTGCCTGGCGTATTATGACGAGTCAGTTGCTCGGCCACCATTGACCAGACGTTTTCAATTGGTGAGAGATCTGGAGAATGTGCTGGCCAGGGCAGCAGTCGAAAATTGTCTGTATCCAGAAAGGCCCATAGAGGACCCACAACATGCGGTCGTGCATTATCCTGCTGAAATGTAGGGTTTCGCAGGGATCGAATGAAGGGTAGAGTCACGGGTCGTAACACATCTGTAATGTAACGTCCACTATTCAAAGTGCCATCAATGCGAACAAGAGGTGACCGAGACGTGTAACCAATGGCACCCAATACCATCACGTCTGGTGACACGCCAGTATGGTGAAGACGAATACACGCTTCCAATGTGCGTTCACCGCGATGTCGTCAAACACGGATGCGACCGTCATGATGCTGTAAACAGAACCTGGATTCATCCGGAAAAATGACGTTTTGCCATTCGTGCACCCAGGTTCGTCGTTGAGTACACCATCGCAGACGCTCCTGTCTGTGATGCAGCGTCAAGGGTAACCGCTGCCATGGCCTCCGAGCTGATAGTCCATGCTGCTCCAAACGTCGTCAACCTGTTCGTGCAGATGGTTGTTGCCTTGCAAACGTCCCCACCTGTTGACTCAGGGATAGAGTCGTGGTTGCACGATACGTTACAGCCATGCGGATAAGTGATAAGTGCCTGCCATCTCGACTGCTAGTGATACGAGGCCGTTGGGATCCAGCACGGCGTTCCGTATTACCCTTCTGAACCCACCATTCCATATTCTGCTAACAGTCATTGGATCTCGACCAACGCGATCAGCAATATCGCGTTACGATAAACCGCAATCGCGTTAGGTTACAATCCGACCTTTATCAAAGTCGGAAACGTGATGGTACGCATTTCTCCTCCTTGCACGAGGCATCACAACGCTTCACCAGGCAACGCCGGTCAACTGCTGTTTGTGTATGAGAAATCGGTTGGAAACTTTCCTCATGTCAGCACGCTGTAGGTGTCGCCACCGGCGCCAACTTCGTGTGAATGCTCTGAAAAGCTAATCATTTGCATATCACAGCACCTTCTTCCTGTCGGTTAAATTTCGCGTCTGTAGCACGTCATCTTCGTGCTGTAGCAATTTTAATGACCAGTAGTGTACTTAGATTGAAGAAGCATAGAAAACTACTTCCGAACAGGCCTTGAAGGTTCGACGGTATCAACCGTGCACCGTTTCGTCCTGAGCTCACAGACGTCACTGGATGTGTATATGGAAGAGTATATGGTCAGTGCACTGCTTTCCCGTTGTCTGTTTTGGCGACCAGAACCGCTACGTCCTCAACAAAGTAGCTCCCTAATTGGCCTCACAAGGCCTGAGTCACCGCACCTGCGAACAGCACTCTGCTGTCCTGGGCAGTCACCCGTGCAAGTGGCAGCTAAACCCGAAAGCGTTTAACTTCGGTGATCTGACGGGTACCGTTGTTACCACTGCGGGAAGGCCGTTGGCACATTGAGGAAGAATAGGGAAAGAACTTAATTGTGCTATTTTCATAGGAACCGTCCTGACATTTGCACTGATGTCTAGGCAAACGACAGAAAATAGTAATCTGCATGGCTACATGTGGATTCCAATAGTCGACCACAACCACCTGCCCAGTTTCTCAGGTCTGAGGGTTTTAGCCGTACTTCAGGTAGCAGTGTACATTTTACTCTGTACGTCCAATACCCATGTGGTGTTCAGAATCGTCTTCTGACACTGGCGATTGCAGTATTTAATCCTTTACTGTAGGGGCAGTTGTACTAGAGACTAGTCTGGTCGTCTAATATTCTAAGGCAACTGACCTTACGTGGCAGAAAATTGCAAAAATTATCCTCATGCGAACTACCAGATAACTGACAGGGTACAACAAGGATTTACTTCCCGCCTAGCATTTCAACGATGTGTTGCGTGGAAGATATGCGAAAAGGGCATTAACTGCGAAAGTGGGACAAGTATTAATTGTACTTCATAATAGCCAGAGTTCGAGAGCAATCTGTTTTCCATTTATGGTAACTATCACGCAGAGAGGTTACCACTTAGAAAAACTTTCATAAAATAACTGATTTGGAAATGGTACTAAACACTCATAAATTTCACTCTACTGTGAATTTTACCTTCCCCATAACTGGGGAGAGCGATTTTTATGTGACGACATAATCAAAAAAATAAACATTCACTCTTCGTAAAACGCCTGTTTGGATGCTTTTCACAGTATCATAAATAAAAATTGCTAAATCACAATTAAATGTAGAACGATGCTCACATGTTGACAGACGTTAATCACGAATTTAATGAATTTGTAGAAAATTTCAGTCAATTTTAATAGCCAGTTTCACAAATATTACTCTACTACATCCCTTTCTGGTTCAAACAATCCATGCTGAAACGATTTAATAGAATGATATGCTGCCAATACTTCCGTTTCTTGTAAACCAGTATGGAGCCCATGACAGAGGGTGCTTTTCGTAGTACCACAAGTTAGGAACCAACTGTGGAATTTACGGCGTCTGCCAAATGTAATGATATTGGATAAAATTAAATATTCCACAACATTTTCACAATTATGTCACAAAAGTAAATTAATTAATTTGTTTCCACTGATGATGGTTTCCTCTATTAAACTGTTATCTTCAAACAATTAATTACATAATAAAATGCCTAAATGACAACATTCTTAGCACGTAGTACTTTCCATGACTCATCTTAAGTATTTGACCGTAGTAATCACAATATTCTTAATGAAAGCAAAATGTTATGTTATTATGTATTGAGTGGATAACTGGCTTTATTTTCATAAGAAACAGAAAGGAGAAGGGCGCATTAAGACAGACAGAACCTAGGAAAACAGCTATTGTAGAATTTATCGTGTGAAGATGGAGGGTGCACACAGCAACACAGATTTTAGGTTTTCAGTTTTATCCCAGGATGACGGAGACAGTACGAAATAAGCGCCACGGTAGTTTCTATTTCCATGTTGATGACGGTCATGAAATTCCTTTCCACCACCAAAATTTGGACTGACTAACCTTATGTGGAACACAACACTATGTGAGCGATTTGGGGAACCAGAGGGGAATGGTTGAGGCGTTGTGGCATATGATGTTGCAGTCAGTAGCTAGTTACGAACGAGAGGATTTCAAGTGGCGAAAACGAAACTTTAATATCATAAACATTATTTTTTCATTTCTTATCAGTAAATATGACATCATTGCAGAGTAACCGACTTACATAAAGAGAGGAAACAATGTCACTAACACTTAATGAAGAAGTGGTTATTACCTCATAGCTGTCATCTCAAGGCGTTTGTAGTGAAAAAAACCAGGAGGATCGAATGTGAGGTATTGAAGGTTAGCTTAACTGACATGATCTATCGTCAGTTCCACGGAGAGCAGCAAGTACATCTATTCGGGAAATTAATACGTAGTTTAATACGTGCAACATAATAACTGTAGTTTTATGACATTCGAACGTATTTGGAGGTGACGTTCTCCAATTTCTATTTCTCGCATTTAAGGTTAAGTGATAATGTAAAAAATTTTGCACGTGTTGCTCTTTGTATTTAGGCTACCGTTAGTTCGCTGTAAACTAGTACTTTTAAAGACGACTGCACAACGGTGGCGACCCGCCTGTTCCAGACGGCAAGGAGGAGGAGGTGGGCTACGTCACGGCGCCGAGCGGCGGGTCCGCCCCCACGGCGTGTGAGGATGGCCGCTCCGACGAGGACTGCCTGCAGTTCACCGACTCCAGCATGGCCGTCCGCCACAGGACTCTGGACGACCGCTGCCTCAACATCAAGGTGTCTGCCAAGTCTTCCACGAGGTCCATCAGAGGCTGCCTCAACCACCGAGGCGCCCACATCTACGGTGGAATCCAGAAGGCCCAGCAGACCTGGCCCGCAGAGTCCGACGTGTTCGACCACTTCTCCTACGTCCCCAAGAAGGACGGGAAAGTCGGCATCGCCGTCCGCTACTGGCTGTTCTCAGACGGCAGGTTCGTCCACGTCCCGCCGTACGTACCGCTTTTCATAGAACAAAATACGAACGACTCGAAGGATGCGCTGTGTTTCATTGCGGAGAACGCCGATCCCTACCCCACACGACGACAAGGCAACGTTTTGGAATTCAACCTGTGCACGTACGATAACGTGAAGCAGGCGCACGAATACGCAATCGAGAACTTCCTCGGCAAGCCGGAAGCAATCCCGGACGAGCGCATGGCCACGCACCCCGTCTGGTCGACGTGGGCGCGCCACAAGAAGGACATCGACGACGCGACGGTGAGGCAGATCGCCGCAGACATCATCGCCCACGGCTTCAACGAGAGCCAGCTGCAGGTGGACGACTACTGGGAGAGCTGCTACGGCAGCCTCACCTTCGACACAGACAAGTTCCCAGACGTGAAGACGATGGTCGACGACCTCCACAAGCTGGGCTACCGAGTCACCCTGTGGGTGCACCCGTTTGTGAACCAGGACTGCGAGCCCTACTACTCGCAGGCACTGGCCAGTGGATACTTCGTCACCAGCGCCAACGGCACGGTCGACACCCAGTGGTGGAGAGGTGTGGGTGGCGTCATCGACTTCACCAACTCCGAGGCCGCAGCCTGGTGGGCGTGCCGGGTCTGGGTGAGTACTTCAGCCTTGGAATTTCTCCTCTCAGGGATATCCGCTCTAAAGCGCTGCTCTGTAGAGAATGCGAGCATTCTATATAATGATGTTTAACTTTTGAAAAATCTGAAAACACCAAATAGAGTGGCCAAATTGGAGTTTCGCCGATCAGATGGTCCCTATCAAAGAAGGCAATAACGTGTCGTACACGGACAAGAAGATCAAGAGAAATACTTTTCGCTTACCACTCTCTGTTATCGAGAAATGCATTGTATAGTTAGGCAAACACGTGGAATAGCTCCTCTTTTTTGTGAGACAGCTCTAAACTTCTAGTGTAATAGTCACATCCCGAGACATTGATGTGCGCCAAGACGTAACAGGTCTCACATTCAAAGTACTTTGAGAATGAAGCAGAAACTCCTTTAACAATCAAACGCGGTGACTTTTCTGAAGAGTTCCGTTCTGTTGAAAAGGAAAGAAATAAGATTGCTACACCTTGGCACTGTGTGGATCAATTCGTTCTTCGTCATACAGGACATTTCATAAAATTCCTACTTAAAATTAGAGTGAGAAATAAAAAAAATCTTGCTTGACATTTACAACTTCAGTATATCAATCAGTTGAGCCAGCATGCACCAAATTTTCGTCCTGCTGTAAAGTATCTTGCTGCTTCTCTAAATTCGTCATTCCATCATTTTGAATTTGAGACACATTAAAAAATGGTTCAAATGGCTCTGAGCACTATGGGACTGAACATCTATGGTCATCAGTCCCCTAGAACTTAGAACTACTTAAACCTAACCAACCTAAGGACATCACACAACACCCAGTCATCACGAGGCAGAGAAAATCCCTGACCCCGCCGGGAATCGAACCCGGGAACCCGGGCGTGGGAAGCGAGAACGCTACCGCACGACCACGAGCTGCGGACTGAGACACATTAAACTGACTTAGTAAAAATATAGAATTTGCAGTATGTTCTTGTGGCTGAGATGAATCTTACATTGTTCCGAAAGGTTGATGACAGCATGACAGTCTTAATTCTAGAGGACTTTCTGTTTGCAGACTGAAACTGTATGACTCGACGGAATTCGATCTAAACCACTGTCTTTGACAGGTAAAGACCTTACCAGAGAAGCATCTAGGCATTCCCATTAGCCCCAGCCTGTCTGGATCATTTGGTTGATGTCAGCACTTTGCACATAAGCCAAGGGTCGATGATCGAGTCCAGTGTTGAGTAAATATTGTTCCCGGTACATCTCTTTGGCCTGAACCCAGTAAAAGCGATCGATTTTTTTAATTTTCCGACACAAGCACAATTATCTTTATAGATGAACGGTTTCACCACCTTCAGATCCAGTTGATGCTCTGGTGGACCATATGAGTGACAACTTACGGTCCTCTTGTACAGCAGTTGACTATCAAGATGACGAAACCGGTCATCTGTAAAGATAATTGTGATTGTACAAAATTCTTAAGGTTTTCGTGGCCCCTTGTTGACGAATTTCCTGTTAGCTTCTGTGTCGGGTTCTTCGGCCAACGTGCTTTTGATAATTTCTGACGTTGCCCCAGAACGAGTGGTTGGCATTGCCAAAGCCGACAAACAGTTTGTCAATTGTGATTATGTCTAAAAATTAAAAGAAAAAGAACATTGTAACTGTTTTAGCAATCTCAGTCTTCTCCAGGCGATGTAAAAATGTCAGAATTTGTGCAAAGAAAACCATCCAGAGCTATTGATGCGTAAAACGAGCACTCATCTTGAGCTGTAACGCTATCCTGAAGATCAATTAAGTGTCACTTCATCTCGCCTGTCACATTGTCATTTCTCTGATGCGCTTCGTTTTACCGTAACACATTCAAAGAAACTGTGCGTAATGGGAATGGAATGGAATGCTTGCGTTTTTTTGTTTTCTGTTTTTTTTTTTACTGCAAATTACGCCTCCAACTCATAGTATAGTGGCTACTCTCCTGGCTTCTAGATCGTGGAGTCCCGGGTTCGATTCTCGGCCGGCTCGGAGGTTTTCTTCTCTAGTCGACTGGGTCAGTCTTGGCTTATATATTTCATCTCATATTCACTGATGCGCAAGTCGTCGAAGTGACGTCAAAAAGAAGACTTGATCCCGGTGGCCGACGAAATCATTTTTAATTTTAGTGCAAATTATGCCCAGTTCCACAGTAACAACCCCATCGCAGTCAACAATAACACCGAACTGCATCCACTTTCTGGTACACTACTAGGTCACAACACCGCAGCCACAAACACGTGTCCCGCGTACGGCCATCCTGATTTAGGTTTTCCGTGATTTCCCTAAATCGCTCCAGACAAATGCCGGGATGGTTCCTTTGAAAGGGCACGGCCGACTTCCTTCCCCATCCTTCCCTAATCCGATGCGACCGATGACCTCGCTGTCTGGTCTCCTCCCCCAAACAATCAACAACAAACACGTGAGAATAAGCTCGGAATCAACGTGCTCAATCACTCTCGGTAAAAATATCCGATTTTTTTTTCTCTTGCTTCTGCCCCGTGATATTTAGATACATTTAGCACCAAATTTTAGCGCTACTTTAACACTTCATCGATGACAAATCATCTTGCACGAGTTTCATTGATCAAAGCTAGTTCACCTTAGCGATCATCTTCAGCTCACGAGAGCTGATAGAAGCGAAAACGGCACATCTGCAGCTTTCCTGAATACATGTCAGAGACGGTGTGGAAACCAGGATCGTAGGCACGGTGATTCAGAGACTGTGCAGTATCGCAGCAATACTTCACGCTACTCGACCTTGTGCTTTGTGGTCACAAACAGAACCCTCTGAGGCTACGTTAGCAATCATACATTTCGGCTTACCTTGGCCTATGACTGAAGAGTTTTCCCATGTAATGCTCTTAATTCCGTAGCTAAGATTTTTTGTAGAAACATGCTGTAACGCAAGCACTATTCTCTGGCCTATGTTGCACTCCCTCATTAGGCAGAGTCCATTTTTTCGAAAAGTGTATTCCCTTCACTCTACCTCTGTCATGCTCTCGTATCCGAAGAAGCTGCCACGCCATCGTTCCACGCCACTGTACTCATGATTAATCGAATCACCAGGTACAAACTCTGCCATTATGACGATACTCCTTCCTATGGCGTCATAGCTGGCTTTAATATAGGTTACATTTACGAAAACTGGTGGAATTGATCCTGACGAGTATTATTATTCAGCAGTTGGCATTCAAGATGAAACTGAGACATAGTGAGATTTTTAATTACGGAGAAATTTGTTTACAGAGGAGCGTTCTGAGAACATGAGTATTGTTTACATTCATTCTCTACCAGTTTCTGTCTGTAACGAGTGATAATCCTTCAAGGTGAAAGGTTAATGTTTTGATGTTATTGATTTACTTGGAGAAATATGCAGTCAGGACAAGCGAAATGTTAGTTACCTATCCCTTAAAATGTACAACTTGCGTCTGAAAACATCAATAAAACTCGATTCTTGCACATAATAATTATCCACGCAATGCACTTATATGTAAAAGCAGTATAACATGTGAATCGTTAGGAATATATAATGGACAGCAGACAAAAAATTATACTTTACAGCAAATTATAAGCATACTTCTTAGATTGTGGAGGCAGCTACGTGTTTCTGAATCAAGTAAATGCACTGTATGTAGTCACTCGACCCACTGCTCTACGACTCTGCTCATGGGGATGAAAAATACAAGTGCTCAAATTCTTTGTTATTCAGTTTCTAGCGCAAGACATCAGGGGTGAAAGTTCAGTTAAAACTCATACAACATGCATAGCACCGCCTCTTTCAGGCTTACGAAAACATGATACAAGCGAGAAAAATGGTAATAAATTTTTTGAAAGTAATTCACATTTGGACGCGATCGGTCTTCACTATATTTTCATGAAAAAGAACGACGGTTAACGAATATAGTGCTTTGATAGTCGAAGATAAGGCTCAATAGAAAGTTTCATGTAAAGGGTGTGGTTCAATCTGAGACGGCCTATGTCAGCTTTGTACAAGAACGAATGATGAAAGACTGGATGGATTCCTCCTCCATGTGGGTAGAAAGCTCAAACCCAATCGCAGAACACTGAGTTCTGGTTCACATGAGTCATCAGTAAAATAAATGCATATCATCTTCGTCCTTGCCTTGACCGTGCGACTGCAAGGTCGGCAATTTCCTAACGATTAAAGCAATGTTAGTGGCAGTGTGTGGCTGGACACCTTTCCTGAAGCATCCCTTCCCCCTGGGACGAAAATCGTGTGGCCAGTCTGTCTGCGTCTAGGCGACAAGCCAGCAAACAGAGCACAGCCCCGCCTGCTTCATACCCTCGTGAGTCTATCGATATCGACCGACCACCGCGTCATACCGTTATCCTTTGCCCATGGCGTCACTGGATACGGTATGGAGGGGGGGTGTGGTCAGCACACTGAACTCGCGGCCATCTCAATGGGCACCATGATGCTGGGTGCACACTGTACCTGTCCTTCCACCAAGGAAAAATCCTTGGAAGGACCGACCTAGAGTAAAGCCCATGCTCAAGTGTGAGATCGTTTTCTAGATGGGAACCAGCTCGCTGTTAACCTACTGGGATGTGGGACACCATCTAGGAACCACATCCACTTTGGCTGGAACCTATGTCGTTACTCTGCCGAGCAGCTGTGAACCAAGCCTGACGCACCTCGCTGAATCACGGAAGCCGCGTGTTAACGAGCTTGACTATGTAGGTGGGTCAACAAAATGAATGATTATACCACGCTTAATGAAACATCATGAGTGGAGTGAAATTAACGCATAATACAGAATAACAGTTTGTTCCCTGTGTACAAGAGAGTCTCACCAATGTAAGTAGCATCTGACTCCATTTATATCTGCGTCCACTCGTCAGGTAAGGTTAACCATCACAATTTCTGCAGGAACTGCCCTTCCAAATGTTCATAGGCCAAGCAGTGACAGTCCAGCGCTTGAAAGAACTTCACAAAACTTTACCATGGCCCCGCAATGTGTCACACCAAAGATAGTCGTGGAATGATTATATTCGATCGACAACTGTATGTGCCTTTTGAAGTCTCTGTGTATAAGATGGAAATGTTTGGCGTCATTGGCCAGAAGGCCCCTTGCGGGGCAGGTCCGGCCGCATTGGCATAGGTGTTACTACATTCGACGCCACATTGGGCGACCTGCGCACCGGATGGGGATGAAATGATGATGAAGACAACACCCAGTCCCTGAGCGGAGAAAATCCCCGACCCAGCTGGGAATGGAACCCGGGCCTGTAGGACGGCAATCCGTCACGTTGGCCACTCAGCTCTCGGGGCGGACGTCTCTGTGTATAGAAGCTACGTTAATCAACGAAACGAGGCGAAACAGCTGCCATGTTTCAAAGTTGAGGTCAGAAGACCTGCAGAATTTGGAAAACGGGATATGTGTATGCGCAGAATGGAAATTTATATCGGGCTCAGTCATTTCTCGATTTCTCAGCGGCGAAAAAACATACCTTCTGTTACCAAGTATTAACACCTTCCGTTTTTTTTTCCGCCATCTGTTTCTGCCCGCGTTACATTTAACGCCCACTCGTCGACCAGTGACTCCTGTTTACTGATACTGCCTTTTGTTTCCAGGCACTGCACAAGGCGACCGGTATCGACTCGTTCAAGTTCGACGCCGGAGAGACCAGCTGGCTGCCGTACGAGTCGACCATCGAGCCCCTCGAGCTGAACCCGGTGCGCTTCACCGACGACTACGTGAAGACGGTGTCCCAGTTCGGCCCCCTGATCGAGGTGCGCTCCAGCGTGCGCAGCCAGCAGCAGCCGGTCTTCTTCCGCATGTTCGACAAGCACAGCAGCTGGAGTGCCCAGAACGGCCTGCGCACGCTGATCCCCTCGCTGCTGCACATGAACGTGGTCGGCCACCCGTTCGTGCTGCCCGACATGATAGGCGGCAACGTCAACAGCGGCAACGGGCCCGACAAGGAGCTCTACATCCGCTGGCTGGAGGCCACCGTCTTCATGCCGGCGCTGCAAATGTCCATCGCGCCGTGGGACTTCGACGACGAGGTGCGTCCAGTCCCAGCGTCGAGTATATTCTGTTGTCTCATTCAGTTATCAGTCTCTCTATGAATTCAACGTTCTTTGCCCCTGTAATGACTAGAGATACAGTGGCCATGTTTCTCTTTTTCTATCAGTGACATCTTTCCATTGTCTTAATTAAATCCGACGACACATGATTATGAACCAAGCATGGACTTGATTTATAACAATCAGAATTTAAAATAAGTCATTTTAGACCACGTGCAGTGATGAAATCATGTTGCACCATCACCTAGTTCACGATCTAACCTGCAAGTCAAGGGATAGTGTAAGCCTGTCTACTGGAATGTACGAGTAACACTGGATGTTTTTACTTAACTATTATTTCTAAATACCCTCCACTGTGTGGCTACAGGGTAGACAACACTGTCCTTTCACACATTTTCGATGTTTTTATTTGAATTCACTCTGTCGATATTGAAGATGTGCTGCTGACATGTCCCAGTGTGTCCAGAATTTGTACAATAACTCTCTTACTGATTGCTTAACGACTTTAGAATTAATTTTTATTCCGTTTTCCTTCTCACAATGCTTTCGATATATCTCTACTGTCTAATATTCTAATAATGATAACAGCCATATGTTACCCGTCCTTTCGTTTCAAATGAAAGCTACTACCCAAATCACCCAACACACGAACTATTCAATGAATTCCTCCCGTTTCATCCGTCTTCATATGCACAATATATCAAATGTTTACGATTTGAAAGCACTAGCGAACCTTTATATGTTTCTGTTACGATTAGGTACAAGAAAAGCAATAACTGTAGCATTAGGCGTGCCAATTTAGACATTGAAAGCTTACATCATCCTTGTAGTTGGAATACAGAGGACTTAGACAGTATACAAATTTCATAAATATCTTTAGGTGTATCATGCCTTTCTTCCGGTATTTTTACAGATTTTGGTGCTCGTTACTAGGGGAAACAGGAGCCAATATGTAAGACTTGGAAAAAGAAAATGTATTTGTGACGATCCACAGCCTCCAGATGTTTAATAAACATAAACATGGTCCATAGTAGGCTGCAATTTGATTTTTATTTAATTGTGCGATTAACTAATTTGATAATGACAATTAGTCGAAATTGGCCAATCACACAATTATATAAAATTTCATTACAGCCCACTATAGACTATGTTTACGTTTATTAGACTGCTCCTTGCTTGTCGTTACTCACGACTACCATTAGTCTGTTGTCGCTAGCTGTCTGCAGCGCCTGAGGTTTCATTATTTGTCCACTAAAATCACCAAGACACAGCCAGGGCCAGCCGGAGTGGCCGAGCGATTCTAGGCGCTTCAGTCCGGAGCCGCGGGACTGCTACGGTCGCAGGTTCGAATCCTGCCTCGGGCATGGATGTGTGTGATGTGCTTAGGTTAATTAGGTTTAAGTAGATCTAAGTTCTAGGGGACTGATGACCTCAGATGTTAAGTACCATAGTGCTCAGAGCCATTTTGAAAATGTAATTCAAACAACTGGCTGCCTGCAACACTGGCGCTACCGTTAACTTGATTTTCCTGTAACTTCTGACTTATATAATACAAAACAAAAAACCAGTAACAACAATTTTTGAGTTTTGAGTCCCCAATGTCTCGTTGTTTATTTTAGCACCATGCTGCAGATGTCTATTTAGACAAAGCTATAACTTTTGCGACTGTCGGTATGGTGTTTACGCTGCACATTCTCTGTAGGTATCGCCACGAGCATGTCCGCAGCACAGGTAGAGTACACATGGAAACACGTGACTGTGCTGCACCTTCACCTGCAACTGCCCCTTCTTCCATATTTGCATTTCTCTCACCGATATCCCATAACTCGCATAGCTCGTAGGCAACAAACCATTACTCACTTTAGAATGGGCTGAATCCTGCTCAGCACATTTTCTCGGAGAATACTCCTTTCATTTTCTCTATTATTCGTCCACTCACAAGACTCTGTATGAACAGCTGCTACACTGCAGATTATCAGCTTCCTGTATACAATATGTTGTACCCATAGTTACGAATCTGCATTAACCGTAATATAGGACACCACGAGTGTAGGAATAGCTACTAAAGAATCTATTTTTCTGTGAGTAACTAGGAAGGCGCAGAGTTCTCATACGTACAGGACATGTCTTCGCATCTGGATACAGACTCGCCTACTTACTGATATACGTTTTGTCAAAACGCTTGTGGAGTGGGGTAGGGGGGCTGCTTTCGATATAGCTACAAGTTGATCGTAAAGGAGGCACACACATTCTGCAAGTTTAATAATAAAGGTCATTTTCCTTTTGAATACAGTGATTTTTCGGATACCACCATAACCTCACTGGGATTGGAAAAATTTACACATGAAAATGAAGAACTGTGAATGTTGTTATGCAGCTGAAACTCCACAGTTTCGAGGGCCATCTTTCCTTGTCCTATGAAAAATCTATGAGTGTATGGCAACATCCCTACCGCATTACTGTCCGTGAATAAACTGAGGAGTTTTCTTTCACGACGACAGCCCACATGTCTCTGCTGTAACTGATGTGTGCGTCTGTGTGTGTGTTACAGACGGTTGAGATCGCCCGCAACATGACGTCGCTGCACGTGCAGTACGCGCCGCGCATCGTGGAGCTGATGAAGCAGACTGTGCAGGACGGCAGCCCCGTCAACCTGTCCATCTGGTGGGTCGACCCCACCGACGACACGGCGCTCACCGTCGACTCAGGTACGGCCTACGCCTCTCTCCTTCTCATCCACCGGCTCAGGCTTCTCGCTCTCTTCTTCTTTCTGTCTTAACTCCATTGTTTCTCTCTCTTAATAGGGCTTATTTTGCTTTACCTGTCCGCGTAATTTACCTTCTCAATCTAATGATGCTGTTGACCTGTGGCAGTCTCTGACTTTGGGATTTCTGTGTGATACAAATTGAATGGAAACAAGATGTAAACATTACTCATTGTAAAACTCCACATAAATAATTTATTAAATTATTGGTAAAAAAATGATTCCAAACGAAGTACGGAACACAATTAATGTACAAAATGCAAACATAAAGCTAAGTAATGTCCTCCACACTAATCAACCTGTTCCACTTCACACGACCTGCCTATTTTACTGTGTTTCATATTTCATTACTCCAATCAATGTGCCCCTCTTAATCACTTTGTAACTAAGAGTTATGGCTCTCTGAACAGGAAGTGAACAGTGACTCACAGTTCATAAAATCTGGTTCTCCTATCTAAGAACAGTTGTTTAATAACTATTGCCGACACCATACAGATTCAAACCTATCACTTTATTAAATCCTGAGCAAATCGTAATCTGTCAGAAACTTCTGGAAGAGCTACACGTCCTAGTTTCACCATTACACACGACTGGTCTGCCTTGATGCTTGTCTCAGCAACAAGTAGCTTCTACCCCTTCACTGTGCTATCTTTCCCGTATTCTGACCAACATGCCCCGGCAAATGCAAATTGCACTCTCCCACTCATAGTCTGCTGTTCGATGCTGAATTAATTTCAGTTCAAGGTATTTCCAAATCTTCTGCTTACGCCTGACTCTGTGAAGGACAGTGGGCCTACTACTGCGAAAAATAAATTCTAACCAATGATGAACAATCTGATGACCTTCAATGTCGCAACACCTCTGTAGCTCCAGTTACACGAAACTTATAGGCCACGAAAACCTGAAGCAGACAATCCGTGCACTGATGTTACACACGACTATCTCTCATTCTCGCCTAGTGGGAGAATACCTACGATTACCAAAATGGTTTAAACAAGGTTGATTTTGACGGTTCAAGGAAGCCATGGAAATTTCTATGCTGTATGGTACAAGACCAAGAGTGTCTGATGTGTGGACACAAATCATAACAACACAGAGAGAAATAAATAGTACAGCATGGAGGAAACGTAATCTAAAGTAATCCTCGTTTTTACTTTATGCCCGAGATGTAATCAATAAGTTCCGCGAATAATTTTTCTAGAAACAAAATGATTAACTTACATGGAATTCAGTTTAATCCAGTTTAAAGTACAGTAGTTGGCTAGCAACACATTTATCCCATGTTGAATCCATGACTGGAAGCATTCCTGGGATGCTTCTTTTGGAAGACCTTTCAGCTGCCCTGCCATAGCATACTTGTATTATGCTGTGTACCTTGTTCAGGCTTTTATTGTTGTCTGATATTAATAAATATATGTATATATATAGGAGTAGGAGGCTGTCCACCTCAACTACATAATCAAACAACTTTGTTCTCTAGAACTGTACGAGTTCTGGTGCACTTTATATTTACGTTTCTGTTGTAATTTCTGCAGTTACTTAACCTTGTTATCTACTCTGTCCTTTTCTCCTTCTAAGAACCTCTTTTCCAACGTAAGTCATCTAATTTCCTTCTCTTTCAGTAGAATACATGTCTCATATTCACTCAGTGCCATAAGCATGCCCATAATTTTCGCAGAAGTTAGTTGCAGTTTCTCTTCGTATATTACTTTAAAAAATTCATGTAATTTATACGAGTTATCTAATTTATTCTTCAAATTGCATTCGTAATGGTTTCTTTTTAATGAAAGTACAATTTCGGTCTTACGGAAATGAATGAATTTGACACTTTCTTAGTCTATTTCAATTCTTATATGTTCGTTTGAGAAGTGGCATGTCTCTATAATTCTCATAATTGTCATACTATGGGCTTCACGAGTCCTCATTTACTATTTCATCCTGAATTTCTTACCATAATAGAATAATACACTTTTGCCTTTGTCCTACATTTTTATAATATTTTCTCTCTTTATTGTGGTGTTTCACCATTTTCTACAGAAAATCTTTCCGCTAATAAATATGAAATTGCACTCTTGTTCTAAATCCGTCTTAGCTTCCTTGATTTGTATATCTACATTTCTAATTTGGCTATATTATTCATTATTATTTTGCTCAATTTATTTTGTCATTTCTTCTCTGCAATTGAGTCTTTTGTTTCTTCATTCACAACTATTAATCTTTTGATTAGTTCCTTATGTCTGTGACATGTCTAAAAAGAAAGAGTTGGTTTCACTGCAACACTTTTCATTTGGTCTGCTTTTCATTTACGTTTTCTGCCATTTTCATTACTCTCTCAAATGTACGTTTTCTTTTCTTTGGTCATTATTTTTTTACTGAGTTCTCTACATTGCTTGAATTTCTAAAAGACATTTATAGTGATTGTGCTTCACTGTGTATTTATTACAGCAACAAGAAGCAGTTTCAGTTTACATAGCCATGTTCATAGACTCCTTGATCCTTAAAAGATCTTGCATAATTCTTTAATTAGTTATAGACTGATGGGTGTTTTTTGGTAGAGCATCCGATCTTCTGGACTTGTTTCATTAACTGCGTGTTTTTTAGTTCCAATGGTACGTTTTGTCGCTATATTTTAAGTTTCTACAATCGTATCACCTCCAATTATATAATTATCATATTTTAATTGTTTGGTGGTAATTTGTAAACCATTCATAATGTATATGTCATCATCACATCATTATTCTTCTCATGCATAAAAATCTATCAGCTTTTATTTGTCTCATTCTGTTTCGAATCACACTTAACAAAATTCCAAGATATTTTATTTCAATCATTAGGAGATAACAAGTAATTGTAGAAAATGTATTATTATAATGTCGTCCTATATCTAGGCGAAAATACAAAGGGAATTGGTGTGTCAGGTTCTCAGGAAACAATTAAAATAGTTTTCAAGAGCAAATACCGATGTCAAAAAGATCGATTCGGTTTGTGGAAGCTTCATGTGCCATCATGTCCTCTCAAGAGAGAAATGGGAATACTCATTATCTCCACAGAACTTAGAAACTTAAGCGTCTCGAAAAGAGTTGTAATTACTGGGTGAAGATAATAAATTGAAGAATGCAGTAATCATTGAATGCTTCGCTAATCAGCTATTCTCCGATTAAGGCGTTATTAGGACTCATGAAACTCCATCTTCACACATTTTACTTTTGGACCATTAATCAGCTGTTATGAGATGCTGACAGATGATCCGTCCCCCTCACGTCATCAGATCACTTGCTGAGGAGACGCGTGGTAGGTTGCCTGGTTGTACCTGGCTGTGCCGGGCGGAGTGGCCGAGCGGTTCTAGGCGCTACAGTTTGGAACTGCGCGATCGCTACGGTGGCAGGTTCGAGTCCTGCCTCGGGCATGGATGTGTGTGATGTCCTTAGGTTAGTTAGGTTTAAGTAGTTCTAAGTTCTAGGGGACTGATGACCTCAGCAGTTAAGTCCCATAGCGATCAGAGCCATTTGAACCATTTTTTTGTACCTGACTGTGTGCTCTCTGTGTGCAGAGTTCCTTCTGGGAGAGGATATCCTTGTGGCGCCGGTGGTGACCCACAGCACAACTGCACGTGACGTCTACCTGCCCAAGGGCAACTGGAGGGACGAGGTGGACCCAGCTCACCCCGTCATAGAAGGCCCCACCTGGCTCCGCAAATACCCTGCGCCGCTCAACACTCTGCCCTACTTCACCAGAGTCAGCTCTTCATAACGTCGCCGATTGAAGATGCATACTGTGCAGTCGTTGTACAAATTAAATGAAGTGAATTATAAAATGTAAAAAAATACGTTTCAGAATATAAATAAAGCAATATAGACACTCTTATATCAATCATGTTACTTACCTAGTCACATCATCTGTTAGCGCAAAGTAGGTGCAGTTGAACCATACTGTATGACAAACTGTTATCACAGTAACTGTCTTTATTTCACATTCAGTGTTTTAGATGTACCACAGATGTTAACTGGGCTTTTCTGCGCTAAAGCTTTCTCGCCATCCATGATTTGTTATTGTCAAGGAATGTGTTTCGTGCAATGGTATCTACCTAAATTATAAGTCTCCTACTCTATTTTTTTAATTCAGATTACGTGGAAGTATGTGTGTAGAAACTTGCCTTGAATTAAATGGCCTCTTCTGTATAAACTTAAGACCCATGACATGATATGACAGCTTTATCTGAATATAATTCCTTGAAGCAGCAGAACAAGAGAAGGGGAAAAGTAGCTTGCTTTGTGCAACGTAATAAGAGTGGACACACATGAACAGTTGAATGAATTCCACAGACTTACTAATTAGTGATAAGCTTATGGTCTGACATCAATGACATGTAAGTAACAAAGCGTATATAGCCAAGTTATGTGCAGTGACCATGCTGGATTCAATCTGTTAACCTAGCTTTTCTGTTTAGAAATCTGAAATTTAAAGATGCGAAGCAATCACATCGTATATAGAGAACAAGGTGTACAACTTTGCTTCCGCCGTTTGCCGATAGGTACCGACAACGGCAAGCAGCGGTCGAAAGAAACAGATCGCAGACGTCAGGCAGTTAACTTGGAGCTCGGTCAACATAATCTCATTCAAACATTAGTAGTTTTGTGTCTGCATCATAAAGTTGTTCTTGATTGAAAATGTCAGTTCACGAGCCTAATTCTCGTCATTTTCGGGATATGTTACTGTTTTGTTTCAATATGAAAAAAATGGTTCAAATGGCTCTGAGCGCTATGGGACTTAACTTCTGAGGTCATCAGTCCCATAGAACTTAGAACTACTTAAACCGAACTAACATAAAGGACATCACACACATCCATGGCCAAGGCAGGATTCGAACATGCGACCGTAGCGGTCGCGCGGTTCCTGACTGTAGCGCCTAGAACCGCTCGGCCACCCCGGTCGGCGTGTCAGTATGAAGAAAACAGCGCCTGAGTCTCATCTAATGCTCTCAGGTACGTATGGTAAGGACACTATTATCGAAAAAACATGTTGTGAGTGGTTTCAACGGTTCAAGAACGGTGATTTTAACGTCGTAGAACGGCGTAGTGGTGGAACAGAGAATGTTTTCGAAGATGCAGAATCGCAGATATTGCTGAGTGAAGACTTGCGTCAAACACAAGAAGAATAGGCACGATTAGTGGGAGTGACACAGTAAGCCATTTCAAAACGGTTCAAGGTTACGAGCATGATTCAGAGAGAGGGAACATTGGGCCCATGTGAGCTGAAACCAAGAGACGTTGAACGGCGTTTGTGTGTCGTGAACAGTTGCTCCAGAGGCAAAAACGGAAGGGATTTTTGTGTCGCATTGTGACCGGGGACGAAAAATGGGTTCATTACGATAACCCTAAACGCAAAGGTCATGGGGATATCCCGGACATGCTTCCACGTCGACGGCCAAACCGAATATTCACGGCTCCAAGATCATGCTCTGCATTTGGTGGGACCAGCTCGGCGTCGTGTACTATGAAGTGTTAAAACCAAGTGAAACAATCACAGATGCTCGTTATCAAACGCGATTAATGCCTTTAAGCAGAGCATTAAAAGACAAACAGCCGCAATACAGCGAGAGGCACGATAAAGCGATTTTGCAGCACGACAACGTTCGACCCCACGTTGCAAAAGACGTCAAAACGTATTTGCAAACTTTAAAATGGGAAGTTCTATCCCACCCGCCGTATTCTCCAGACACTGCTCCCTCTGAGTATCATCTGCTCAGATCAATGGCCCACGGCCTGGTTGACCAACATTTCCGATCTCATGAAAAAATCACAAATTGGATCGATTCGTGGATCGCTTCAAAAGATGAGCAATTTTTGCGAAGCGGGATTCGTACACTGCCCGAAAGATGGAAGAAAGTAGTAGCCAGCAATGGAAAATATTTTGAATGATACATATGTAACTAATTTGTTTCATTAAAGCCTCAAATGTTGGGAAAAAACGGCGGATGTTAAGTTGTACACCTTGTATAAAGCGATGAATAGCCAGCTATTGCTTCACCTTTGACTGCATACTTACTTCTGGACTATAAAATAGCCAAAGAAGCAGACGAGGTGTACTGTCGACTGCTGTTCTCTGAAATATATGTACTGATTGCACCGATGGCTCAGTAAAATAGTAGCTCTGCTGAAGGCGGAAAAACAGTAACATAACATGAGATTACCCTATTCGAATTGCAAAGAGCATTCTCAATTGTAAAGGTACTGGATACCTAAATAAGTAACTAGGCATCATTAGTATACCTCAGAATTTTTTATTCGAAAAAATATACTTGCATTTAAAGCAATTATGGCCATAATGAAACATTCATGTATCGAACTCCTAATAAAATAAATCATAGCAAACTAAAGATTTAAAACAAAAATAATACCATGTCTGTGAGAATCTACTTAAAGAGTCCCACTAAACGAGAGTGTGATGATTTTATCTGTCCTACTATTCGGATGGATTAATCTCAACACTCAAATCTTAAAAACTGAGCATCTTTCCAAACATCAAATGTACCGTTTGAACATAGACAAGCGCTCATTAAAGCTCTAAATACGACTACACCAAGCATTATAAAACAAAATCGAATCTCGGCAAACATACATAACATGAGATGTGAGAATGAATATCAGAAAACTGACTTCAATTCTATTTAAAGTATTACTTAACGACAGCAGCGTCTCTCCACACGAACACACGCTGAGTGAAACCCAAAAACAGCGTCGAACTACAGCTCTCTTTGTGCGTTTAAACCAAATGTTCCCAACGGACCATATGGTTCACAAGACCCTGTTTCACCACCACAAGTAATAGACAGGGTGTCCTTATACCCCCTTACTGAATTTTTCAGAGACACTTATCCTATCAGAGATTTCAAGTGTGTCAGCGATTTAAGTACAGAAAAGGAAAACCAGTTTTAAAAGTTGCAATTGTGAGACACAACTTTCATCACACTCCCCTTAACCCTTTACTTACCGTAATTCTAAGAAATATGATATCAGATATGAAAATTTGCAGTTTTATACTTGATGGACTGTTATAGAATTAACAGCAAATTATTTTGTTTAAAAATTATACACAGTCATTAAAATACATACAATGTTCAGAGGACTTGTTTGACCCGGCAGTATTATACAGGCGAAGTACATTAGGGACTGATAAGTCCCAAAAGAACCATACAGCTAGGAGTATTGTTTCTTGTGGTACTTATAAAAACAGGTCCTTTTTCCATTAACACAAAAAAATATTGCACTCTGAACACTCTGAATGGGATCAATTTTCAACCTTTGTAGATAAGTTCGCATTTGCCTCTTGAATTGACAAATGTTGGCCAGTGAGATCCTGTATTCTGATACCGAATGCCGTTTTTCTTCGCTTCGGAGCTGAATGAGGAGGATTTTCAGCCTTTTTGGGCCTTCGCCGTTTTTTGGCCGGCTTTCCGAGTGTGGTTAGACAAAGTGTAGATCTACATTTGAAATCAATCAATGGAAGTGTCCTTCTTACGTCACAGCATGACATTCACAACGGTCATTTCCACCACTGCAAAAACAGTATGTGCTAATACTTTTTTGACTTTCTGTCTAATTCATGAAGAAGCCCAGAATGTCAGCCTTATCTAGGTCACCCATGTGTTGATTATAATCTTGTACAAGTGTCAGTGTCCCCACGTCAAACTGTGTACCATCTTTCCACGTCTTGGTTATACTACATACTTCATTTCCGTGCTAATGTGAAAGAAAGTTTAGTCATTGCCCTGGACCTGACAGTACTTCCAAGTCCCGCTCATTTTTACGTTATAATTGAATAGTACAAGCTTACTGTATTAATAGTTTATCTAAATTAACATTATTATGTACAAAGGTAACTACATAGAAATAATCACTCACCTTAGTTCAACTATAAACCTTACTTTTTTTAACATAACACTGCAGCGTTGTTTCACACACCAATCGGCCATTTGCATTGCTGCTGTTCATATTCCGGGCTGATTATAGGCTTTGGAATGGCATTGCAGGCTGTTTCGTCTCTCCCCACAGGTCTAACCGGCTGTTGAGTTACATAACTGCACACAGAATCCGCCGGGACTGGTAAGTCCCGCCAGTAAATATGGAGTTAAAGTTTAAAGCAGATTTTGAATGTCTTTTGCAGGAAGACCAGCAGAATACCTTCTAAATTGTTTCATTCAACTTTCCACAAATAAAAATAAATTGAACTTGAACCCATAGTCCATGACACAAATATATAAATACATAAAACGTAATAATAATAACTGATTATGAAATAATTATGACATAAATATATGACATGAAAATATTGAAGAAATGTTCATATAAATAATATTAGGGTATTCAGTAGCAGTAAGACCACAATTTTAGCGGAAAATATATAAAACACAACCTTCCAAATAGAATATAATAATTAAAATCACGAAGCCACAATTTTGGCACAAAATGTACTATAATAGAGATATTACATATAGAAGACGACGGTTAAAACCAATAAGGCCACAATGTTGGCACAGTTTACACGAAAATGTAGCCATTTTATTCATTACAATACTCTGTTTACATGAGGTCACAATGTTGTCACAAAGTAGATAAAAATAATACTATTGCATTTACTATAGAATACTGAAGTGAATAAATAATGAAGACATTATACACACAGAATATATTTAATATTAATAAGTCCACAATGTTGTCTTAAAAATGGAGGTACTATAAATATAATATGAAAATTAAAAGAACTAAGTAAGACCACAATGTTGGTGTGAAGTGTACACTAATAAACATACGACATACAGAAATGACAATTAGAAAAAGTAAAGCCACAATATTGCAACAAAACGCACTTGAATAAACAAGTCAAAGAAAAGACACAAATATAGCATCAACGGAAGACCCTGCTTCTGTGAGCTATATTATTTTTTACTTTACTTCAGTCTTAATTAATAGGAAATCCTCTATCTTAATTTACTGGCTTTGATATATCACTACCTGAGACACTCATGCAGTTTTCCACAAAGATAGAAAGGTTGACTAGCTTAACAAATGATCTGCTTAACTGTTTCATGTATGCACTGACACACGAAAGGGCTGTAGAAGTATTCTTGGGATGACTTACATCTGAAAGTGAGATCACTTAAAGGTTCCACATGGCATAATGGAGGGCGCAATATGAAACCACTGTACCTGATTGCGGAAACTTAAGAATATCGATTGTAGGCGGTATCATCGCTGTAGCCTCAGTGCAACATGATGTCTCTCTTGGAGATGTAATACGGCTGCAGTAGACTGACATCTTCAAGTTACCCTTCACTTCAGCCCACTCAAGCTTTTGACAGCTATCACTTCATCCAGGCTGGTAGGTGCCCCTAGCACCAGTCCTACCTGAGTATCATTCTGACAGGTTGATGGATGTGACAAGTTTTCTTCGAGAAGCAGTGCTCTTCAACTGTCTTGGATCGGTTGTCAGATCTAAATATGGCCCTTTCTCATGTACATTTTCATGCTAGCTCATGCTTCACAGACAACAACTCACGTCTCAGCATGTAAGATTCCGTGTAAGTACTCGGTATAAAATCGACATAAAGTCCAAAAAACAGTGAGTCACCACATCAAAGATGGGTCATTTCCCCTTAACAATGGGGAGACTAATTCTTTACCATAACTATAACAATACAAAAGTTACCTTAACACAGTGTTCCACAATGAAACAAGTCCACTTAAACATCTCAAAATAAAAAACTTTCCATTGTTACAATAATAAACATCTATGCATAATTCTTAATTTTGAAAATTTTCGAAGATAGCTCTGTCTTGACATTTTATAATTTTAAAATATAGAACATATTCCAATGCTCATGCACATTTTTAGTTCACAGTTCTCTAGATACTTCTGCTTATGAGCTCTCCACTGCCCAACCTTCACCTTGGAAAGCAAGCTCTTGTTCATACATCTACGACACAAGTACCTCTCATCAGACTACATGCTAGCTGCCAATATACACCAATTAGTACAGTTGGCCATTTGCAGCTCTACATTACAATTAGTCCAATTAATACATTCTTCTACACACTGTGCAGTGAACACAATCCCCTAATTTTGAAAGAAGTGTCATGGGACACTGACTTTGAGTTGTCAAATTAAATCGCTTAATTTGTCCGTGAGTGAGCTTACATTTATTGTTTTGAAATCAGAAATTTCTTATTTGAGTTAACAACGTTCGGCTAAGAGGAATATTTTAATTTTCTCTGGAATGCGCTTAAGTGAACGTATTTGGGTTTCCTATTAACTTTTGGAACAAATATAACTGTACTGATTCACTTTACTGGTGATTACATTGAAATATCGTCAATAGCACGTTGATAAATTCGTGTGCACTCTTTTGATTGTTTTGAAAATGGCGTAACCGAAGACATGCAGTTAAATTTTTGCATTGTCATCCATGATTGTATCAATGGCGTTAACTGAAGACGACTGCTGACCGCAGCTCAGTAGATGTTTCGCTACTACTGAAAGCCGCTAAAATCGTAATAGTCATTTTGATTAGTGAACAAATTTAATTAAAAGCATTAATGACCAATACCAAAACTGTATCAGGCCATTTTGCTATCAAAATTTCTTTAAACACTTCAGGAACATAGTGTTTGCTGGATTATTTCACGAACACACTCTGTTTCACAATCAAAACAATGGACCCCTCGTGTAATAATTTATTTGAAAAGGACATCATAAATTTATTTCACCTTCTCTTTTAAAGTTACTCCATGATTAACCCTCACAATAAATGCTCCGATAATAATTACACTGTTCAAGCTCTCCTTCCTTGGCATTAAGTTTGCATTATAGTCACTTCTGTTTACTCAGTCCACTATTCTGCTATAGTCCACCATCTCTCCACTTCTCTCAGTCAAAATAAAGACCTGTTGTCTTCTCCATACAGCGATTGTCATCGTTCAGCAAACTTAAGCTTCTTTGTGCGAATCCAGCCAATTATCGTTCTTTAGATGCAATGAATTATTCGTTCGTCTCCTGTCTTTTGCGTCATTCTTCTTGATAAACCTTCAGCCTCAAATTTCTTGGTCTTAAGCTCTTCCGTCTTTTATCCACTGTGTTATCTCTTCCATATTGTTTCTTCTGTCTTCCTGTTCTGTTGTCTCCTTCGTCAGACTTTCTTCTTTGATGAAAACTTCCAAACTCCTTTCTAACTGGGTGGTATTCTGTACAGCTGTGTTACCAAATTTGCCTAGTGAGTAGTAGACCTAGGTTCGAATCCTGCTCTTTGTACAAATTGGCTGCGCGGTTTGAGGTGACATGTCACGGATTGCGCGGCCACTCCCTCTGGAGGTTCGAGTCCACCCTCGGGCAAGAGTGTGTGTTGTTCTTAGAATAAATTAGTTACAGTAGTGTGTAAGTCAAGCGATCAGTGACCTCAGCAGTTTGGTCCCTTAGGAATTCATACACATTTGAACATTATAAGAAGGGCTTCAGTCACAAGGGGTGCATGCTGAACACAGGAAGAACGTACATACAGGATAAGAGTTGTAAATTGTCGTAGCTATGTTGGGAAAGAACTTCAAGCGCTAATACAAAGCACTGATGCTCAAATCGTTATAGCCACTGAAAGCTGGCTAAAGCCGTATATAAGCTCAGCCAAAATTTTTGCGAAGAACCTAACGGTGTTCCGAAAGGATAGGATAAACAAGGTTGACGGTGGCGTGTTTGTTGCTGTTAGAAGTAGTTTAACTTGCTGCGAAATTAAAGTAGATACTTCCTGTAAGTTAGTATGGGCAGAGGTGATTGTTGGCAACCGGAAAAAAATAATAATTGGATCCTTTTACCGATCTCCCAGTTCAGATGATACAATTGCTGAAACGTTCAAAGAAAACTTGAGTTTCATTTCAAACACATACCCGACTCATACCATAATAGTTGGCGGTGACTTTAATTTATCCTCGATATGTTGGCGAAAATACATGTTCAGTTCCGGAGGTACGCATAAAATATCATCCGAAATTGTGCAAAACGCATTATCTGAAAATTATTTCGAGCAGTTGGTTCATAAACCTACGCGAATGGTAAACGGTTGTGAAGACACATGACCTCTTAACAACAAATAATTCTGAGTTAATAACGAGCATCAAAACCGATTGAGGGATTCGTGAACACAGGGTTGTCGTAGCGAGATTACAATACTCAATCCCCAAATCCTCGAAAAATAAGCGAAAAATGTACCTATTCAAAAAGCAGATAATTCTCTTGACGCCTTCCTAAGAGACAATCTCCACTCATTCTAAATTAAGAATACAAGTGTAGACCAGATGTGGCTTAAATTCAAAGAAGTAGTATTGGCAGCAATTGGAAGATCATACAAAATAAATTAACAAACGACGGAGCTGATCCTCCTTGGTACACAAAACGGGTCAGAACACTGTCGCAGAAACAACGAAACAAACATGCCAAATTTAAACAGACGCAAAATCCCCAAGATTGGCGATCTTTTACAGAAGGTCGAAATTTAGCGCGGACTTCAATGCAAGATCCTTATAACAGTTTCCACAACGAAACTTTGTCTCGAAACCTAGCAAAAAATCCAAAGAGACTCTGGTCGTATGTGAAGTATGTTAGCGCCAAGAAACAATCAGTGCCTTCCCTGCGCGATAGCAATGGAGATACTATCGAAGACAGTGCCGCCAAAGCAGAGTTACTAAACACAGCCTCCCGAAATGCCTTCACAAAAGAAGACGAAGTAAATATTCCAGAATTCGAATCGAGAGCAGCTGCCAACATGAGTAACGTAGAAGTAAATATCCTCGGAGTAGTTCAAATGGCTGTGAGCGCTATGGGACAACATCTGATGTCATCAGTCCCTCGGAGTAGTGAAGCAACTTAAATCACTTAATAAAAGCAAGTCTTCTGGTCCAGACTGTATACCAATTAGGTTCCTTTCGGAGTATGCTGATGCATTAGCTCCATACTTAACAATCATATACAACCGTTCGCTCGTACCCAAAGACTGGAAAGTTGTAAAGGATACACCAATATTCAAGAAGGAGTAATCCACTAAATTACAGGCCCATATCGTTAACGTCGATATGCAGTAGGATTTTAGAACATATATTGTGTTCGAACATTATGAATTACCTCGAAGAAAACGGTCTATTGACACACAGTCAACATGGGTTTAGAAAACATCCTTCCTGTGAAACAGAACTATCTCTTTATTCACATGAAGTGGTGAGTGCTATTGACTAGGAATTTCAGATCGATTCCGTATTTCTGGTTTTCCGGAAGGCTTTTGACACTGTACCACACAAGCTGTTCGTACTAAAATTGCGTGCTTATGGAATATCGTCTCAGTTCTGTGACTGGATTTGTCATTTCCTGTCAGAGAGGTCACAGTTCGTAGTAGCTGACGGAAAGTCAACGAGTAAAACAGAAGTGATTTCTGGCGTTCCTCAAGGTAGTGTTGCTGTTCCTTATCTACATAAATGATTTGGGAGACAATCTGAGCAGCCATCTTCGGTTGTTTGCAGATGGCGCTGTCGTTTATCGATTAATGAAGTCATCATAAGATCAAAACAAACTGCAAAACGATTTTGAAAAGATATCTGAATGGTGCGAAAAGAGGCAGTTGACTCTAAATAACGAAAAGTGTGAGGTCAATTACATGAGTGCTAAAAGGAACTCGTTAAACTTCGGTTACATGATAAATCAGTCTAATCTAAAAGCCGTAAATTCAACCAAATACATAGGTATTACCATCACGAACAACTTAAATTGGAAGGAGCAAATAGATAATGTTGTGGGGAAGGCTAAACAAAGACTGCGTTTTATTGGCAGGACACTTAGAAAATGTAACAGACCTACTAAGGAGACTGCCTACACTACGCTTGTCCCTCTTTTAGAATAGTGCCGCGCGGTGTGGGATCCTTACCAGATAGGACTGACGGAGTACATCGAAAAAGTTCAAAGAATGGCAGCACGTTTTGTATTATCTCGAAATATGGGAGAGGGTGTCACAGAAATGTTAGAGGATTTGGGCTGTACATCATTAAAAGAAAGGCGTTTTTCGTTGCGACGGAATCTTCTCACGAAATTCCAATCACGAACTTTCTCCTCCGAATGTGCAGATATTTTGCTGACACCTACCTACATAGGGAGGAACGATCACCACGATAAAATCGGGAAATCAGAGCTCGTACGGAAAGGTAAAGGTGCTCAGTCTTTCCACGCGCTATACGAGATTGGAATAACAGAGAGTTGTCAAGGTGGTTCGATGAAACCTCTACCAGGCACTTAAATGTGATTTGCAGACTATCCATGTAGATGTAAACGTAGATGTAGCACAGTGTACCCCTATTACGACAATATTCTATCGATTTTCTCATATCACTTAGTTACAAAAAAGCATCACCCACAGACAATGTTGTGAGGCAATGGTGGTTAGTTGCCATATGTTGAATGAATAATGGTCGGTTTATATGTCGTGAATACCAATCCTTCCCCCCCCCCCCCCCGCCCCCCCCCCAGATACTACTGGGTAGGGCAATGGGGGTCGTCACTTGATATAAGGTAACTGCCATCGCCTCAGATACTAGTAAGTGTAGGGAATGATGGTCAGCTGACAGGATGACTAAAATTACTGTAGATACTATTGGTGGGGTAAATGGTGGTTAGTTCATAGAGTGAGTGACATTATCCCCAAATACTACTGGATGGGGCAATGATGGTCAGGTGATCTGGTGACGGCCCTACCCTGCTCATAGTGACTTCCATTAACACTTGATATCTTGGTGACTGTAGTCTGCTTGGATAGAAACCCATAATGTAACACAGTTATGACAGAATAGCTTAAATACTGCATATAGAAGGTAACTATCATTTACTGCCTTGCTGCAGCGGAACAAGCAGAGACAGACATCAGAAGCCATTCTGTGCCGTACTGCAACCATCACAGAAAAGTGTGAAACGAGATATCGTCACTGTTACGGGGAACATAAATGCAAAATTGGGCAAAGGAAACCTCAGGATGGAGCACATAATGGAAAGACACATAATGGGAAGACACAGAGTTGGAGAGGCAAATACAAATGGTGAACTGCTTATGGATTCTGTGCAAACAACGAGCTAGCCATAGGAGGGACGTTGTTTCCACACAATAAATAACATCAAATCTTGTGGGTATCAGCAGACCTCAGGATGCGATATGAGATCGATCACGTTCCAATAAGTGAAAAATGGAAAAGATCACTCCTAAATGTTGAAAATAAAAGGGGAGCTGATATAAGCAGTCCCCGCCATTTGATACCAGCTAATGTGTGACTGAAATCTTAGCTACTAAGAAGAAATTTGATTCCCAAAAGAAGAAGCTAAAGGACTGTAAAACCAAACAGGAATGTGAACGTGAACTGAGAAACAGATATGGAGCACTTAACGTGATGTAGAACAGAGGAGAAGAGCAACAGCAGAAAGTCAAGGAAATGATTTTTCAAACTGTCAAAAGACAGCTGGATTAAAAGAATGGATGAGTGAGGGCTCCTTGAGGGAAGTGGGAGATAGGGAAAATTTGAAAGCAAACGTAAACATCGCAAAAAGCAGGTTGCAAAAGACTGAGCTCCTTATAGAATATACCATGGTAGATCAAGAGGTGAATAGGAGTGCGAGATCACATCCAAGTAATGGACAAATAACCTTGCAACACAAACCGAAAGAGCTGCAGGAAAAGTAGAGGTGACAGAGCTCTAACGGACCACAAGAATGGTAGAGAAAGAAGGGACCAATAAACTGCTCAACGAAAAGAAAGGCAGCAGCCCAAAAGGCAAATGGAACTAAGCAACTGAAAAGATTTCGTGAACATTTTGAAGAGGTCCTAAATAGAGAGATGCGTGTAGAGTACGACTTGGAAAATGTAGTCGAAGATGAGAGTATGGATGAATATGAAATATGTAGAAGAATCAAGAATCCAATATCTAGAAGAGTGGAGATCAGAGTCGACCTAAAGCAAATGCAACGTTGTAAGGCTTCTACATCTACATCTACATCTACATTTATACTCCGCAAGCCACCCAACGGTGTGTGGCGGAGGGCACTTTACGTGCCACTGTCATTACCTCCCTTTCCTGTTCCAGTCGCGTATGGTTCGCGGGAAGAACGACTGTCTGAAAGCCTCCGTGCGCGCTCTAATCTCTCTAATTTTACATTCGTGATCTCCTCGGGAGGTATAAGTAGGGGGAAGCAATATATTCGACACCTCATCCAGAAACGCACCCTCTCGAAACCTGGCGAGCAAGCTACACCGCGATGCAGAGCGCCTCTCTTGCAGAGTCTGCCACTTGCGTTTATTAAACATCTCCGTAACGCTATCACGGTTACCAAATAACCCTGTGACGAAACGTGCCGCTCTTCTTTGGATCTTCTCTATCTCCTCCGTCAGACCGATCTGGTACGGATCCCACACTGATGAGCAATACTCAAGTATAGGTCGAACGAGTGTTTTGTAAGCCACCTCCTTTGTTGATGGACTACATTTTCTAAGCACTCTCCCAATGAATCTCAACCTGGTACCCGCCTTACCAACAATTAATTTATACGATAATTCCACTTCAAATGGTTCCGCACGCATACTCCCAGATATTTTACAGAAGTAACTGCTACCAGTGTTTGTTCCGCTATCATATAATCATACAATAAAGGATCCTTCTTTCTATGTATTCGCAATACATTACATTTGTCTATGTTAAGGGTCAGTTGCCACTCCCTGCACCAAGTGCCTATCCGCTGCAGATCTTCCTGCTTTTCGCTACAATTTTCTAATGCTGCAACTTCTCTGTATACTACAGCATCATCCGCGAAAAGCCGCATGGAACTTCCCACACTATCTACTAGGTCAGACAGTAGTCAGACAATATTCATTCCAGAACTTCTGAAAGAAGACCTATCGATGACAGCTCATCTATTATAACACCTGTTCAAGAAGACTTGGGGTAGGGAAGAAGTCTGAGAAGAATGAAAGACAGACATCTTAGTAAAATTTCCAGAGAAAGGAAACTTGCCAAACTGCAGTAACTGGAGAAAAATCACGTTGTTAGCCATCCTTTATAAAATGCTGTAACAAATTATCCCTAAACAGAATGAAGTACTACCTAGAAACCCACCTGCGACGTGAACTACATATTACTTGTAGGATCCAAACCTGTGTATATCAGATTAATACATTGCGAATCATCGTCGAACAGTGTATGTAATATATGGCTAGTCTACATTTAGTGTTCACAGAGTTTGAAAAGGCATTTGATTCAGTGTCAAAAGAAGCACGTGGAAAACCAATATCAAACTATCGTATACCTGATGATCACAAAAATATTGCAGAAAATGTATAATGGATACTACTCCAAGGGAAACTGACATCATCTATCAGCTTGAAGTCATACCGTGTATCTCCTAAGTTGTGAAGGACGAAGTGATGACAAAGACTAATGAAGACCAAAAAAAGGAGAACAAGCTGGCGCATCATAGACTAACTATAGGACATTGATTGTGCTAAAGATTTATGTCCAGTCTTTCAAAACTGCTGGCATATGAATGTCAAACTGAAAGATCTGGAACAACTGATGGGAGGAGTTGTCTCACTGTATATGTAGCAAAAGGCAAATATTTACAGCTGAATGGGATTAGCGATAGGAAGTTCCAAATAATATAATGGAAGGAATGTAGTGGATGTTGAAGATTTTTTCCTATCTGGAAAAGCAATGAGAATTCCTTCAGAAAAAAAATTCGAATATGAAACAGTAACATAAAACCAGCATTGCTGCATTGGTGGATACCTGAGAGGTGATTATACTGGACATCCATCACTTGACGTTCAGTTACTGATAAGCAGCAAACGAAATTGTAACAAATTGCTGCATACAGCACCTCGGTCTGAGAAGCTGGAGTTGTGCGGGAGGTGTGCTTGCATGTGTATATGAATGGTCTGTGTCTCTCTTTTACTGATGAAGGCTGTGACCGAAAGCTTTATGTGTCTTTTAATTGTGCCTGACTGTAACTTAATCTGTATCCTATACAGTGTGTAGCAATGTGTCTTTTCCTACATAGTTATTTTTTATTACTTTAGCTTTGTTTCATTGTTGTCTGTATTTTTCTCTTGATTGTTCTCACCCATATTGAATTAAATTCAGGTAGGTTAAATTCCTCTTTTATTCCTGCATTTCATATCCTTAAGTTTTCCTGATTTTTCTTTATTCTGTTTTCCTGAATACTTCTGTAGCTGTTCTTGTAATGCATTGTTTGATGTTGTTCCATTGGTTGTTGGTATTAACAACATATATTTGGTCAGTATATAGTGTATGCCACTATACACTATACACTTGAGAGACATTGCAAGAAACCATGCTCCCACCCGCAAGTTCAGTGGGTGACTGGGACACACAAATATCACCACCATTGTACAGTGGTGGTCGATGGGGAGGAAATCCAATAGTACTGAGAGTAATGGCAGTCACTGTGTATCAACAGGCCTTCATTGCCCCACCTAAAAGTATCTGGGGCAATCGCAGTGGCCATATATCAACTGATCATCATTTCCCCACAATAGTATCTGGGAGTAATGGTATGCACCATATTCCAACTGACCATCATCGCCTCTCAACTGGATCCATGTGTAATGGCGTACAATGCTTATTTGTAACAAAGTGACATAGGACATTTTGTTACAATTTTGCTATAATGAGGAATCAGTTTGTTACAGTTTTATTCTAACATAGCAATGTGTATAAGTAGTTTGTAACACTTGTTTTCTACTGCAATCTGGAAATATGTACGACAGTGTACTACAGTATGTAACATAACGATCTATTTGGTAATTTTTTTACAATTTTGCTATAACAGGGGAAATTTGTTTCAATTATGTGTAACATAGCGGTGTATGGGACACTTTAAAATAGAGTTTTGCTGAAACATGGCTGCAGATGGGCCATTTGCTAAAGTTTTTCTGCAACCGAGTCCAGTTTAATAAATCTCATGTAACAATGGTGATATATGAGGCAATATGTTACAATTTTGCTGTAATATGTACCTTTTTGTGGGGCTATGTGTTACAATTTTGTTTGATACCAACTTTTAATATAGTGATGAGTGGAGGAAACTTGTTACAGTTTTGCCAATGAAGAGGCAATTCGTTACAATTTCATGTAACACCAGTGATGTATGGGGAAATTTCTTATAATTGTGCTATAACATAGCAATGCAGGGAGCAATTTTTTACAGTTTTGCTGCAACATGGAGATGTATGAAGTTGTAAAGTATTGTGTGGTTACCACAGGCTATAGCATATGTTAGCATTATAAGCAGAAGATGACAAATGATTTGTACTGTAACATGAAGGTAGTAGTCAAAAGTTGAAAGTGTATAGTTGTAACCATAATTTCTTACCTTTGAAAATTTTGCTACTAATGTCCAATATGCAAAGTGTTACATAGTGTACACTTCGCAACAGCATAAGTCAGTCCTTAACAGCGTATTTTAACCTGTAAACAAGATAAATAGTGGGTGTTTTAATAAATAATGCTGATACTTTTAGTTTCCTTTAAAATGTAGTACATACATCAAATTAAGCTTGTTGAAGTCTACTTTAAGCTGTAAGTTAGAACAGCAGTTGTGTCGTATGATTTTTGTAATGTTACACAACAAATCTCACATAATTTGATAAAGTGTGGTACAAGGAATCAGCTAAGATCACTGACAAATGCTGCTTAACCTGCAAGTTGGGTTAGTAGTGTTATTATATAAGACAAATGCATTTGTAACTGTTAGATAACAGTTAGGTAATGACAGTGGTCACATGTGTGTTTTTTCTCGAAACCCTTACATACTTCGACAACAGCTTTATTTTGAGGCAAATATCGAACTTTTTATCAAGATCAGAGATTTATAATTATACTTGTAAATTTTAATAAGGAACCTGCATGTTTTGTACTCGAAATGTTCACATATTTTGATAAATAATTTTATTTTGTAGCAAATATATTTTCAAGACAAAAATTCTACTCTGCCATCAACTTTGGCAATTATTGTGTTTGATCATTTTCTGCTGTGTACATTTTGTATTTCTTTATTGTGAAGCTATACTTGTGTATTACGAAAATATACAGTTAAAGTGACAAAATACATTAATGATCATACCAAAACTCACCATTTTTAGAATGGTTTGTTGTGCTAAAGTGCCGTAAAACATGTTACCCCCGGTATGTCTTCATTGTGTTTTTGGCATATTACAGTTAAATCTTCATATTACTTAGTAATTGATTATGGAAAGTCTGTCTACATTTTAGAGAGCCTTGGCATCGTAGTTCCACACCATAGTGAAACATAGCATCCAATAGGCCTAAGATGGAAAGTAACAAAATATCCATATTAACCAGTCAATAACATCAGTTACGTTTTTATAGCATAGAACATGATGAATTATCTTCTTCCAATCTAAAATGGTGCTTGATGAGATGAAGTATTGCTGAAAAACTTCCAAGAACATAATGTGATGAAAGTTTGATCTTCATACCCCCAGTAAGATATCTCAAGTAAGCTTAAGATCGAAATGCAATCCATAGTTTGACTAGTATTAGAGGCAATTTAGCCATGGAAATAATATTGTGGTACTTCGTTTGAGATTCTACAGTCGTCTTTTAGGTGTCTCAAGAGATGTACTAAAAATTGTGACGATATAAAAATTGTGTGTGTGTGTGTGTGTGTGTGTGTGTGTGTGTGTGTGTGTGTGTGTGTGTGTGTGTGTGACGTTTTGCCGATGTATTTTTGACATATATTTTAGACGTGTAAATACTGTAACTTATACCTTCCATGTATTTTGGCATATCTTTTTGACGTGAAAATAACGTTGTGACACTTTACATAAACACTGTGTTGTTCATATACTTTTCGACACGCATTTTGGACATGCTATAAATATTTTGATGGGTATCTTACAAATTAAAATGACATTGTGATACTTGACATAAACATACTGTATACTGTCGACGTATTTTTGGACATATATTTTATATATGGATATACTGTAAGTTATAGCCTTTATGTGTTTTGATGTACTTTTTAGGCTTGAAACTAACATTATGAAACTAGACACACACATTGAGTGTGTTATTACCTTCTTTCCTCTTGAAAAGGTGCTTTGGCAGGTTAGTTTTGGTTCGTATTTTCATTTAAGCCTAAGATGAAAGTTCAGATACCGGCTTACTTCAGCACAGCGTAAATGTTTTGTACAATTATAGAACAATTTAGAGTTATGAATACTGTTAATTTCACCCTTCAGTACTTTTCATGTATTTTAGATGTGAAAGTAATACTGTGACACGTGATAAACTATGTGTGTTCCAGATCAATTTCTATCACATGTTTTAGATGTGAAAATACTATAAGTTTCACCTTTTACATATTTCATACATGGAAATAAGTCTGTGACACAAGACTTGAACATTGTATGTGCATGTTGATAATGTATTTTTGACATATGTTTGGCACAGAAATACAGTAAGTTACATCAGTTAAGTATTTTTGATGCTTTGTATGTGCAACTGTGAAATATAGTACAATATTTAACACAAATATTTTTCTCGTGTTTTTGGCAAATAAATAAGCCTTTGGATACTTTTAAATATGGCGGCTACATACTGTTTGCCTTGTTTCTTCTTAATGATCAGTATAATACTGACTGAAGGGATCTAAATATGTGTATGTTTGATTGAAAACCCTCTTTGTTGGCCCATTCCGGTGGTAGGGGGTATGGCATGATCTTATAGAGAGGGGGCAAGGCTTGTGACTTCATGATTATGACGTCGTAGAAAGGGATATGCTTGTGAGTTCATCAGTAATGTACTGAACTCTTCAAGGGATGTCAAAAATATAATAAAGTGTTCCAGAGTCGCTGCAGCCATAATCCAGTTGAACTTCTGATGACAAAAATTATAATTAACTAAGTGCATACTCTTTCAGTCAAATCTCATATTGAAATGTGTAAGAGCAACTAATTCTCAATCTACTGCAAAATACATTTTTACTTACTTGGTATCTGATTTGACGTACTGCCTGAATTTATATTGCTACTCGGTATCATAGAGAGCCATACTGTGAGTGTGACTATCTTTTTCTCATTATAAAAGCTTTCTAAAGCTAAGATCACGTAAAGATATCTTTATTTACAACAACTGGTTTTGACAGACTTTGCTGTCATGTTCAGGTCTTCGAAAAGTTTTGTTATAAAACGTGTTCATTCTGAGTTGAGACCTCATGCCAAGTTGTCATATTAATGTAAGGAATGCGGCACATCATACAATAGTTTATCATACATAATACATTTAAAACCAAAAATCAGCATGTGTGCATGGCCATGTCCACCAGTGTAGCTCTCGCAGATGACTGCTACATTGTAAAAATCACAGTACACAATAAAAGGAACAGTAACACACCTGTTTACGTTAGCTGGACATGTCTTTCTCACTTGTAGCTGTAGTTTACTAGAGTTGAACGTAAAAAAGCAAATACTTTATAAGAAATATTTATTCTCCAAATACAATATCATCATTACTCTTATACTGATCATTGCTAACATAGAACGGTGTATCGAATGATTCTTCCAGTTTTTTGAGTACTCAGCAATCATAAGATTGCATGATAATTATTCTGATAGGATTATACCTAACTGAGATGTTAACCATTTTACTTTCTCATCATCTATTGCCATAATGTAATCTACATAACTACACAAATTTTACTTTGTCATCATCTGTTAACATAATGTAACCTACCCATCTGCACAACTCCTACACCATGTCTCTCGCAGTACTATCTGCTTTTCACCCATCCCCCACCATAGATGACTGTCATGACAGGCAAGAGTTCATCTCCTTTGTTTTCTCTACGAGACTACTGAATGCTGCATCTTGTGCTGTTGTAAACAAGACCTCAGTGGTAACTTGCTTACCATCTATAAGGATAGCAGCTGCTTGTTTTAGCACGAAATTATTTACATCATCTTTAAATTTTTGCTGGTCTATGAGTGCATTCGTAATTCCGCAAAGATGACGAAGAAATCATTTATTACTGTAATGCCACTTGCTAAATACTGAAACGTCAGTGTATCCTCTTGCCTGTAAAGATGTTTGTGGAGCACATATTTTTCCAAATGTTTACCCAGAAGCTAACTTTCATATACGTTCAAAGACACTATATATCCAAAGATATCAAACTGCTGAGAGTGGAGAGACATTTCAACTTCGAATGTTTCTTCCAGTTCCAAACAAACTGCGCCAACTTTCAATGCCATACATCAGGTAAGGATGTTGACACTTTTACATAGCACCAAGTTGTGGTAGTCGGCACATACACATACACCCATTACCCCAGGAAACATTTTCAGATGTTCTGACTGTTACATTGGGGCAATTTGTTACAGTTTGAGGTAAGTTATTAGAGCTATGGGGCAGTCGTTTACAGTTTGGAGAGAGTTATTGCAGTTTTGGAGGCAATTTTGTTACGGAATGGGGTAAGCTGTTACATTTTGGAGGCAATTTGTTATGGTTTCGTAAGGTGTTACACTTTTAGGGGTAATTTGTTACAATCTGGGATAAGTTATTATAGATTTAGAGGCAGTTTTTTGCAGCATTGGTAAATTGTTACAGTTCTGGAGGTAATTTGTTAATGTTTTAGGGTATAAAATGATGAGGTGTAGGACAGTTTGTTGCATTATCATATGCAGATTATTTTTCAATTTGAAGGTAATGTGAGAACTATAAATAGAAGACGAGCAAATGCATAACGCCAAAAAATATTTACTGAAGCATCAAAAGAAGTATTAGCTGGTTATTCACTGATGAAGGTTCCTAATAAATATGGAACTAAGTGCATGATACTGCTACTATTCTGTCGAAAATTAAAACTATTAGTAGCCCGAAATCTCCCATGCCTAATAGTGCACATGATGGAAGCACCAGTATCAATATTCACTGTACAAAACTGAATGGTCTGTTTACAAAGTATAAACGTTACAATGATCCAATTCAGATTTTAGATCGTTTATAGCTATTGACAGCTTCAGCTAGCATTGGAGATACAAATGAGATCATTTCAATTATTTAGAGCTCCAAAACAGGTGTATTCTCAAATAGCACCACTTACATTGTTCTAGCAGTGGTGTAGGAGCTATATATTGTTTTTCCGAAAACAGGTTAGCTAAGGAAGTGCAGCAAATATTGCATGGGTTTGGGTTTCAGAACGCATGATCTTAGACATTGTTATGAAATTACATACTGAAAGCTGAACCCAGGAACTGGAGGCTTGGGAGCAAAATCAGTTTCATATCTCAAAGTACCTTGCTCACTAAATGGGTTGAGAAATTCTATAACCGCTTACAAAAGATGATAATAGAATTCGAAAAGAGCTATTCAGGTAAAGTGTTAAGTAAAGTATAGCATGTGCACATTTTCAGAGGCTTCTAAAATCCATATAAGAGTGGGTCTGCATATATCATACCTCTGAGAAATATAGCGTTGTCCATGCATGACAAAAATTGTTGGCAGCGCTTGTAGCATGGGATGGCACTGAATAAAATCCAGCACGTTATTAAATTTGGTGAGTCTCCGTGTTTGAAGATACATACTAATTTAAACAACTTTGTTTTACTAACATATTTTTCATATAGAAATGAAATACATCACATTTCTTATTGTTCATTCTGCCTTACATCTCCAGAATATGGCCTAAACCATTGATTTTTATACACTACAAACTCTGCTTGTATAGCAGCAGCGACATATCTCAGTGCTCCATCTGCAGTTCCAAGTTACACCAATTTATTACGTATACAAGCTATGACTGCAAGTATACACACATTAATTCATAGTCCTAAATCATCTTCTATACTATAATCATGTACATAATTCACAACATCGTTTAATAATGCTTTCACATATGGTTGCATTCAACAGTTGGCAGATGGAGCTTTCACCTTAATTTTGATTTGATATCAAATTAATGTGCACATTAATGAAATCGATCAATTAATTATGCCCACCCACACCCACAATCACCTTACCTCTAGATGACCTCATGTGTTCCCTCATCTGGAATGTGCGACCCAGCCGCCGCCACTCTCACCATCCCACACCCTCCCCCACTCCCACCTACAATATGGACAGGAATTTCAAAAATGATGGGAGTTTCTCTGTCCCAGGACTGTGCTGTATTTTCAAAAACACTGTATCAGCCCAAATACCAACTGTTAGAGGTGATACTGCAGGATGTAGATGGTGAAACATACGCGACATTTAGTGAGAGCAGTGATATCCCTCTACTGGAAAAAGTAAATCCAAACACAGTGTTCTTCTATGACGATGTAGCTGTGGAAAACCGACATCAAAATCGATGATATCTCTGTTTTGGTTACCATACGGCTGTTTATGTATTTTGTCTGGGTCAGATATATTCCAGAATCCCAAAACACCTGGTGACGGATAATGCAACCCTAATTATAGCATTCAAACAGGACAACCTGAATTTGAAACATATTTACCAGGCTCATTTAGGAACCGATAATTCATTCAATGATTTTGTAAAGATATGTGTAGATTGCTAGAATCACTAGAATCACTCACAGTATAGGTTTGTCGTTATTTATGAAACAAAAAAAAAAACTGAATAATGGCAGGTATAGACGGAACTTCCAGGAGTTACTATAAACAGAGTGGAGAAAAATTGTGTCACGAAATTGTAACCCTGGATAGCTGATGCCGGTATGAACAGAAGAAATATTGAATTTAATTGATGAAAGGAGAAAATACAAAAATGCAGTAAATGAAGAGCGCAAAAAGGATACAAACGTCTCAAAAATGAGATCGACAGGAAGTGCAAAATGGCTAAGCATGGATGGCTTGAGGACAAATGTAATGATGTAGAGGCATATCTCACTAGGGGCAAGATAGATACTGCCTACAGGAAAATTAAAGTACCTTTGGAGAAAAGAGAAACACTTGTATGAATATCAAGAGCTCAGATGGAAGCCCAGTTCTAAGCAAAGAAGGGAAAGCAAAAAGGTGGAAGGAGTATGTACCTGAGGGCAATGTACTTGAGGACAATATTATGGATGGGAGATATGACATTGCGTGAAGAGTTTGACAGAGCACTGAAAGACCTAAGTCGAAACAAGGCGCTGGGAGTAGACAACATTTCATTGGAACTACTGACGGCCTTGGGAGAGCCAGTCCTGACAAAACTCTTCCATCTGGTGAGCAAGATGTATGAGACAGGCGAAATAACCTCAGACTTCAAGAAGAATATAATAATTCCAATCTAAAAGAAAGCAGGTGTTGACAGATGTGAAAATTACCGAAGTATCGGTTTAAAAAGCCACGGCTGCAAAATGATATTGTTGTTGTCTTCAGTCCTGAGACTGGTTTGATGCAGCTCTCCATGCTACTCTAGCCTGTGCAAGCTTCTTCATCTCCCAGTACATACTGCAACCTACATCCTTCTGAATCTGCTTAGTGTATTCATCGCTTGGTCTCTCTCTTCAATTTTTACCCTCCACGCTGCCCTCCAATGCTAAATTTGTGATTCCTTGATGCCTCAGAACATGTCCAACCAACTGGTCCCCTCTTCTTGTCAAGTTGTGCCACAAACTCCTCTTCTCCCCAATTCTACTCAATACCTCCTCATTAGTTATGTGATCTACCCATCTAATCTTCAGCATTCTTCTGTAGCACCACATTTCGAAAGCTTCTATTCTCTTCTTGTCCAAACTATTTATCGTCCATGTTTCACTTCCATACATGGCTACGCTCCATACAAATACTTTCGGAAACGACTTCCTGACACTTAAATCTATACTCGATGTTAACAAATTTCTCTTCTTCAGAAACGCTTTCCTTGCCATTGCCAGTCTACATTTTATATCCTCTCTACTTCGACCATCATCAGTTACTTTGCTCCCCAAACAGCAGAACTCCTTCACTACTTTAAGTGTCTGATTTCCTAATCTAATTCCCTCAGCATCACCCAACTTAATTCGACTACATTCCATTATCCTCGTTTTGCTTTTGTTGATGTTCATCTTATATCCTCCTTTCAAGACACTGTCCATTCCGTTCAACTGCTCTTCCGAGTCCTTTGCTCTGACAGAATTACAATGTCATCGGCGAACCTCAAAGTTTTTATTTCTTCTCCATGGATTTTAATACCTAGTCCGAATTTTTCTTTTGTTTCCTTTACTGCTTGCTCCATATACAGATTGAATAACATCGGGGACAGGCTACAACTCTGTTTCACTCCCTTCCCAACCGTTGCTTCCCTTTCATGCCCCTCGACTCTTATAACTGCCATCTGGTTTCTGTACAAATTGTAAATAGTCTTTCGCTCCCTGTATTTATTCCCTGCCACCTTTAGAATTTGAAAGAGAGTATTCCAATCAACATTGTCAAAAGCTTTCTCTAAGTCCACAAATGCTAGAAATATTGGTTTGCCTTTCCTTAATCTATTTTCTAAGATAAGTGGTAGGGTCAGTATTGCCTCACGTGTTCCAACATTTCTGCGGAATCCAAACTGATCTTCGCCGAGGTCGGCTTCTACCAGTTTTTCCATTCGTCTGTAAAGAATTCGCGTTAGTACTTTGCAGCTGTGACTTAAACTGACAGTTCGGTAATTTTCACATCTGTCAACACCTGCTTTCTTTTGGATTGGAATTATTATACTCACGTCTGAGGGTATTTCGTCTGTCTCATAGATCTTGCTCACAAGATCGTAGAGTTTTGTCAGGACTGGCTCTCCCAAGCCCGTCAGTAGTTCCAATGGAATGTTGTCTACTCCCTGGGCCTTGTTTTTACTCAGATCTTTCAGTGCTCTGCCAAACTCTTCACGCAGTATCGTATCTCTCATTTCATCTTCATCTACATCCTCTTCCACTTCCATAATATTGTCCTCAAGTACATCGCCCTTGTATAGACCCTCTATATACTCTTTCCACCTTTCTGCTTTCCCTCCTTTGCTTAGAACTGCGTTTCTATCTGAGCTCTTGATATTCATACAAGTGGATCTCTTTTCTCCAAAGGTCTCTTTAATTTTCCTGTAGGCAGTATCTATCTTACCCTAGTGAGATAAGCCTCTACATCCTTACATTTGTCCTGCAGCCATCCCTGCTTAGCCATTTTGCACTTCCTGTCGATCTCATTTTTGAGACGTTTGTATTCCCTTTTGCCTGTTTCATTTACTGCGTTTTTATATTTCTCCTTTCATCAAATAAATTCAATATTTCTTCTGTTACCCAAGGATTTCTACTAGCCCTCGTCTTTTTACCAACTTGATCCTCTGCTGCCGTCACTACTTCATCCCTCAGAGCTACCCATTGTTCTTCTACTGTATTTCTTTCCCCCATTCTTGTCAATTGTTCGCTTATGCTCTCCCTGAAACTCTCTACAACCTCTGGTTTAGTCAGTTTATCCAGGTCCCATCTCCTTAAATTCCCACCTTTTTGCAGTTTCTTCAGTTTTAATCTACAGTTCATAACCAATAGATTGTGGTCAGAGTCCACATCTGCCCCTGGAAATGTCTTACAATTTAAAACCTGGTTCCTAAATCTCTGTCTTACCATTATATAATCTATCTGATACCTTTTTGTATCTCCAGGGTTCTTCCATGTATACAACCTTCTTTCATGATTCTTGAACCAAGTGTTAGCTAACACGAATTCTTTACAGAAGAGTAGAAAAACTGGTAGAAGCCGATCTCGGGGAAGATCAATTTGGATTCCGGAGAAGTGTTGGAACACGTGAGGGAATACTGACAACTTATCTTAGAAAACAGATTAAGGAAAGGCAAAACTAAGTTTCTAGCATTTGTAAACTTAGAGAAAGCTTTTGACATTGTTTAATGCAATACTCTCTTTCAAATTCTGAAAGTGGCAGCAGTAAAATACAGGGAGCGAAAGGCTATTTACAATTTGTACAGAACCCAGATGGCAGTTATAAGACTCGAGGGGCATGAAAGGGAAGCAGTGGTTGGGAAGGGAGTGAGACAGGGTTTTAGCCTATCCCCGATGTATATTGAGCAAGCAGTAAAGGAAACAAAAGAAAAATTCTGAGTAGGATTTAAAATCTATGGAGAAGAAATAAAAACTTTGAGGTTCGCCGATGACATTGTAATTCTGTCAGAGATAGCAAAGGACCTGGAATAGCAGTTGAACGGAATGGACAGTGTCTTGGAAGGATAATATAAGATGAACATCAACAAAAGCAAGATGAGGATAATGGAATGTAGTCGAGTTAAATCGGGTGTTGCAAGCACCTCAGTAGCATAACATGCGTATTAAGAAACGCATTAGACGAGGAGGTGGTATTCTCGAAAAACTACCTATCGAATTATACATTCCTGCATTTAACTACTGTGGACCTGGAACAAAACCTCGGAAATGACTGGCACGTGGTGATAAGGGGATAAATCTGCTCGATGAAGCATGTATGGAACACGACATCGCACACACAGCAAATGGAGATCGTCACACTGCCGATGGAATTTTAGTTGATAAAGCTAAGGCAATACGAGCGAGAATGGATATTGGTATAGGTCAACGCATTGCAACATTTGCAGTTGAAAAAATTATGCGTGATAAAGTTAAATTTAGTTTTGGTGTGAAGAAGTTCAACCAAGTTATGAGCGAGACACGTAGGGCCCTAAGGAAGAAGATGACAACCAAAGGACGCATGGAAAACTGTACTCTGACAGCGTTGCATGCAGCTAAAAGCGTTCTGAAGCTCAAAGAAGTTAGAAAAAAAGATCTATTAAACCACCCAGGGTTCTAACAAAACCCAAGACGAGGGGTGGAATTATTCCCTTCCTCATTCTTCCTACAGCCGGTCTCTCATCAGTGGTTTCACTGGCTGGGGGCTATTACCAGAACAGTCAAGAATGCACAAAACGCTCAGGAAAAGCTGCAGGAGGCACGAAAACATAACTGCATGGCGATAGCATCAGCTATCGGAAAATGTCTGCCATACCACACAGGACTAAGTCTTTTCATAACCAAAAAAAAGGTCCCCTATCAGTCCTACAAGACAGGGCACTTATAATTACAGATCTGCTTCTGTTTGTTAATAAGAAATTCAACATTCCAACATTCAACGTGTGTTTACGCGGAATACATTATTGAAGTCTACGTAGGAATCAGGAGAATGCAGAATTGTGAATCCGGATGTAGCCGGAGGACCTGGAAATCACTGGGTACCATATGTTAAAAAAAGAAATACGAATAATGTTTACTATTTAGACTAATTCGGAGACCAGCAGATCCCAGAAGAATTATATTTTCTACGCTGTCTGGTCATCTGTGCATCATGTTCCTCCTGACGTTTACGAATGATATGTATGGACGGGTATTAAGCATCCATTCACCAGTTGATGTTTAGATGAAATGTGGTACACTTTGACTTTAAAAGAACGATCGTCCGTATTACGTGCGAACTACTTCCTACCAATTAATTTAAGCATTGGAGATTGGAGAATCGCGCTGACTGGACTGGAGACATACAAAACTACCCCAAATATCACAGAGGCTAACAATAAACCGCATCTGGAAATTAATGGTAAAAACCAAATTGTGGAAATTGAATGTGGTGCTCTGGTTGATCGACGATTTAAACAAAGTCTTAAAACAGTCTGGAAAATAGATTAAGCCCTTGCAAACGTCAGTACACTTAAATCTGAAACAAGGACGGTGAATGTATCGACCGACTTCAAGCAGAAAGGACGGCTACTCGGTTTCACAGAGGAGCGTGTTTTGAAGACGGATCCTAGTAAATTTTACAAATCTGATCAGACAGTGAATATTTTCCCTGTCAGTACAATCCGTGCTGAGTGTAACATTGCAACGAACCCATATATCAAAGATAAACTGATTCATTCAATTTACAGATTCTTCCCATCAGTTGGAACAGCGTGTAAGGTTGCTGAGACTCCTACCAACGCTATATACCTTCAGTAACAGTCCACACATTGGACTACCTGCAGCTGCGTATTGTGGGCAAGAATAACCAACTTGTTGACTTTCCTGGAGAGGAAATCATTCTACGATTACACATAAGGCAGGATGGGAGTAAGATATAAAACCGGTCCCACAGCGCACAGCACAGCACTTCGCAGCAGAACCGCAAAACGATAAAACCTATGAACTACGATGTTTTTAAATCAGTAATCCTGAGGCCTCGCAATTACGTCGTCTCTCAACATATCTCACTCAGTGGAATATGATGGGCGAATCATACCCCAGGAATACTTCCCACACAAACCTTTTGCTTTACCGACATTTAACAAGAACGATGAAATTATTAGTGTCATCTATCACCAAGATGCTTTAAATCTTCCATGCAGGAGTTTCATATATTTGGATGGATCATTAAAGAAAAAGAATGGTAGTCATACAGTGGGATCGAAGCTTACATGTAACGCTTTGGGATTCCTGTTCCAGGAAATACGATATGAACCTAATGTGGTAGAGACTGATCGTACACGTAATGTTGGCATAGCATCAACCATTAAAACATAAGTGGAAAAAAACCTCTGCGACAGTAGGACGGGTAATAAGGGCAGTAGCGGCTTGCTATCTGCGACAGTGCATGCAAGGTGTGGTTGTGTTAGTTCGAGGTATCGTGCATCGTTAACTTTGTCGTTGATGGAGCTCGTTGGGGCGCTTGCTGCGGTTGCTGCGTCCCTGTAACAGTTCAAGGTCGTTGTAGATTAGTGGGCGATCGGTCATAGATCGGCTCACAGACGGTGTAGGGGATGTGTGTGGCTGGTTCGCGTGCTCTGTACAGTACGGTTTCCCTGCGGTTGCCTGTTGGTGCTTCTGTGGTGTTGCTGACCGCAGGTCGGGTCGTGTTTGTTGTTGTGTTGTGTTCCTAACCGGAAGTGCGGGTTTTGGTGTAGGCAGCAGCGTCTTTCGGCTAACTTGCGAGTGTGGTTCCTCGCTTGTTTGCGTGGTGTTTCTCGCCAGTACTGTCGAGCCCCTGCAACACAGCCAGTACTGTCGTGTTAGCGTACTAAGGACCATAGATGTTTAGTTCCTAATCAGTAGTGTCTTTGGTCTGTTATGCTTCCATCTATGGTTGTGGTCGTAGTTACCCAGAGAAAGGATAAACGGGTTGCGCGAGTGTCTCGTGTTATTGTACAGTCGTGTGGAGAGTTTTTGGAATACCTGGAAGATAGTATCTAGCCGGTATTCCCGGTGAAGGTCCGCGATGCGTGTGTAGCGCGGAGCGTTGCTTATGACTTTGAGTACTTTGTTCTGTATGAGCTGCAGACGGCGCAGGCGAGTTGGCGCAGCGTATCCCCAGACAGGGGCTGCGTACGTCATCAGGGATCTAATAAGTGTAATGTACATGGACCTAGACACCCTCCTGTTCAGTGTGCTACGCCTGTTAAGCATAGGGTAGAGTTGTTTGAGCCTCGTGTTTGCTTTGTTGGTCACGTGTTGAATGTGGTCCCTCCAGAGTAGTTTCCTGTCCAGCCTGACACCGAAGTATTTGACCTTCTCGCGGAAACGTATTGGGCGTGTGTGTAGTGTTATTGGGTTGCAGTGCTGATGTTTGCGCAGTTGCTTCGGTCTTCTAGTGAACAGAACGGCCTCGCACTTGTCGACGTTTACTCTAACACGCCATTTCACCAGCCAAGGCTCCGCCGTTCTGAGTGCAGTCTGTAGTCGTGAGTTAATGTTAGACGGCTTCCAATCTCGCGCAAGGATGGCGGTGTCATCCGCGTAGATTGCTACCGTCGTGTTATGTGTAGCTGGGAGGTCGTTAATGTAGAGGTTAAACAGTAAGGGCCCTAGGATACTTTCTTGGGGTACTCCTGCCTGGATACCATGTCGTGTCGATTGTTTGCCCTGCACGTCGGTGTTGTAACTCCTGCCCGTGATATATGAGTGTATGAGACGTACGAGTCCGTCGGGGAACCCTGCGTCGCTAAGTTTGCGTATTAGGCCGTTGTGCCATAGACGATCGAAAGCCTTTTCGATGTCCAGGAGCACCGCCCCTGTTGCTTTGTTTGTGTTGTATCCGTGTGTTTTTTTTTCAACGACGCGGAGGAGTTGTTGTGTTGTTGAGTGGTGATTCCTGAAACCGAATTGCTCCGGTCTCAAGGTGTCGTTTGTGATACTGTGCTTGGTGAGTCGTTTTAATATTACCTTCTCAACGATCTTGGTGAGCGCGCTCAGCAGACTGATGGGTCGGTAATTTTGTGCGAGGGAGTGGTCTTTCCCCGGCTTCCTGAACATCAGGACCTTGGCCGTCTTCCAAAAGGCAGGGAAGTGTTGGTGCTTGAGTATGGCATTGTGTGTTAGGTAGTCTACAGCTTTGTCCGTGAACTCCTGGAGGACACAGTTTTGAATGCCATCGTGACCAGGGGCCTTCCTAGCGGTGGTATGCATGATGACCCATTTGACTTCAGCTGTACTAGCTTGTCGGATGATGTTGCGCGCTGGTTGGGCCATGATGCGTGTGACCTCCTGGTCCGTAGCATGTGTGAACGCTGGGTCTGAGGGATCCAGGTTCGGTGTGAATGACGCTGCGAGTGTGAGGGCCATCAGTTCCGCTTTTTCTTCCGCAGAATATGCTGGTCCGTCGGGCCCTTGTAACGTGGGGGTGTACAGCTTCTCCCTGGTGAAGTGTCGGGCCAGCTGCCACACGCCAGGTCGCGTGGTGTCCAGCCCTTCGAGTTTCTGGTCCCACTGTTGTGTCTTAAATGTTTGTATTTTTTCCCGGATTATACCCTGGAGCCTGTTCATGTGCTGTTTAAAGTGCTGGAGCCCGGTACGCTGCCAATGTCTCCTAAGGCGGTTCTTCATTGAGATTAGGCCCAGGATCTCCTGGGGCAGGGCAGCACTGTGTTGTTGTGGTGTGCGGATTGGTATGGTGTCGGCTGTTGCGTCCTGGACGGTGCCGGTGAGGGTTTCAACTGTCTCGTCAATTTGGGCTGTCTCGTTAATCGCGTGGGTGGATGGGATGCGACTGTCAAGCGTTTCCTTGAACTGAGCCCGATTCGCGCGCCTGTAGTCTAACATCCTGCGTTGTTCCGTGTGCTGCAGTGTTTCTTCAATGTACAGTATAACGGGTTGGTGATTTGAGGGCAGATCGTTTTCAACGGCAACGTTGAGTGTCGTTGTTATGCCCTTGATGAGTGCACGTCTGGCCTGTGTCCCCTCCGGTAGGGAATGTGCGTCGGTTCGGTCGGCGCTAGTGTGATGTAGTTTCGTCCTAGTGCGTGTTCGTACAGTTTCTTGCCGTTGGAGTTTCGTATTCGTGAGTTCCAGTCCGGGTGTTTTGCATTAAGATCTCCAGCGGCTATTACGCGCGGTGATATGTTGAGTATTGTGCTGATGTCGGGTGTTTTGATGTTTTTAGGGCTGTTGTATACTGACACCAGTGTAGTGCAGGCTCCGTTGAACGTGACCCTGACGGCGGTTGCCTCTAGTTTTTCAAGTTCAGGGAGCACTATGTTTGTGTGTTCTATGTCTTTGTGTATGATGATGGCTGTTCCCCCGTGACCGGAGCCGTCCGGTCGGTCGGTACGATAGACGCAGTAGCCGGTGAAGTTTAGTTGGTTGCGTGGTTTGAGCTTAGTTTCGCTCAGTAGGGCGATAAGGATACCCTTATGCTCCATGAGCGCGGCAAATTCCGCCCTTCTGTTGTTGATCCCGTCTGCATTCCAGAACAGGATCCGTGTCATTGTCTGGTTGTTTGCGATGGGGGCAGGGTGTGGCGTGTTATCCATGTATTGGTGTAAACAGTGTGGTGAGCGCTGTTTGTATGGCGGCCCAGTACTGCCCAGGTTGAGCAGTCAAGAGCCGTGTGACTAGTGTGGTGACGGCCGCCACGAACTTGTTAAAGATCTGAGCGGTCGTGTGATGGGGGAATATTGTTTCCAATAAACCCTCAAGTGTTTTGTTGGTGTTGTGTGTGTCGGCCTGTGGCTCGGTTGTGGTGTTGGCGGCCGCTGGTGCGGGTGTTGGCGTTATGTGTGGACTGGCGCTTGTGTTGTTGTTATGTGGAACATTTTGAGGTGCCTGTGTGTCAGACGTGGTGGGGGGTAGAGTAGTGTGTGTGCTGGTATCACTGGCTTGCTGACTGTGTGTCTGTGTGTCAGTGTTCTGTTGTTGTTGGGTACTTTGTTGTGGTGCTCATGTGTTCCCGCTCCTGTTTCCGCGTGTTCGCCTACGCCTTCTCTGGGTTTTTGGTTCTGCGGGTCCTTGAGTGTGTCTTCCTGTGTGTCGTGTGTAGGTTCGCAGGCAGTGGCTTCAGGGGGCGGCGCCGTGTTGTTTTTGGGGGCTGGTGTTGGTATCGGTGTGGTTGCAGTGTCGTGTGTTGGCTGAGACGACTGTGTTGTTGTCGCAGCGGTTGTGTTTGGTGCGTGTGTGTTGGGCGCAAAGGTTCCGCGGCCTGCTCCGCTCCTCCAGGGCGTGTAGCCATGGCGAACGACACTCCGTTCCTGACAGGGTTTGGTGCAGGCCTTGAACGTGTTATTACGTTGGGTGGCTTCGACTTTTGGTTTTTGCTCATCTGCGCCTCTTTGTACACGCCGCAGCCCCTGTAGTTAGCCGCATGGCCTTGGCCACAGTTGGCGCAACGGCGTATGTTTTGGTGGATTAGTGTACATGCGTTGGATGCGTGTTTGCAAGGGCATCCGCGGCAACAGGGTGCCAGGCCGCAGTGGAGGGCCGCATGACCGAACCGCTGGCAGTTGTTACATTGTTGTGGGACCTGTGGCGGTTCGTATATCTCTACCCTTACGTCCATCGGCAGAAGGCTTTTTATCTGCAGAAGGCCGCGGGAGGCTGCCGTGTCGGCCATCTCGACCAGATAGTGTGGTAGATGGTGGTGGGAGCCGAAGCCCGTCATCCTGGAAGCACTTTTGCAGTCGAATCCTAGGAAGTTGAGCGCCGCTTGTACTGTGCTGTTTGGGGTACTGGGGTCCACTCCCTTTACCACGTACTGCTGTGTTCGTTCTTCAGCAGTCTTGTACGTATAATGTTCGATCCCCTTTTCATTGAGGAAGATAAGGAGAGCTTTATATTCGTTTTTAGTTGGTACATACAGTGAGGTTATATCCCCAGAGTACTTCGTGTGTAGCGTGCAAGGTGTGTTCCTTTCCGCGAATGCTGTGTTGAGGACACTGAGGTCCCCGTTGTTTTGTATTACGACTGGGGGAAAACCAGTCTTCTGTTGTGCGGGCGTAGCTGCGGTTGGTGCTTCTGTGGTGTTGCTGACCGCAGGTTGGGTCGTGTTTGTTGTTATGTTGTGTTCCTAACCGGAAGTGCGGGTTTTGGTGTAGGCAGCAGCGCCTTTCGGCTAACTTGCGAGTGTGGTTGCTCGCTTGTTTGCGTGGTGTTTCTCGGTTTGCGTCGTGGTCCCTCCACCTGCCAGGGCCCAGTGTAGTGTTGTTCTGTGTCCGCATCTGCAGCTGCTGGTTCCGCCGTTGGAGTCAGCTGCCGTAGTGGGACGGTAGTGCATGAGTCACCAGTTGCAGGTGAGTGTAGCGTGATGTGGAGGGTACTTGTCCGCGTGGGGGACTCACTTGGGCCGCAGAGCTCGGTTATCAATCGACGCTGGTTGAGCAGTTCCTGCGCTTGCGCAGCGATCTGCCGATCCTTGTCGGCCAACACCTCCTCAGCGGCGGCAAGCGGGACGCTGACGTCGGCGGCAACAGCCGACTCATGCGCCTCTTTAGCTGCAGCCTTGCTGCGGGTTAGGGCGGGGGAAACACCGGCGGAATCTGCCATCTTGGTGCTTTCAGGAGCTTTATTAGGTGTGGGTGGGATCGGCAACTATGCTTTTTCTGAAAAGAAAGAGCTACCAAATAGGTCCTACAGAAGAGGGGGAATGCCCTACGGTCTAGCGTGCGCCGTTGGTGCAGTGGCGCGGCACCTAAAGGAGGTGCGGAGGAAGAGAAGTGGCCTACAGTACGCGAGGTGGTCCGACGTGAACGGGCCCCTGGCACTGATGAACCCAACACAGAACGAGATAGTCTCGCTAAGGAAGTTTGCAACCGAAGTTACGGGTTACTGCGAGTCAGTGACTCTTACGACTATTGAGCTTCTCCGCGACCTACTCGCCTTTTCGACGAAAGGGAGCAAGCTCAACCTTCCGCCGATCCACCGAGCGCTACTGGCGCCTCGAAAGGGAACTCTCTGTAGAGCAGAGCGGTCAGCGAGGCCTAAACCCCAATAGCTACCGTTGCACCGGCCATCACCGGCTGAGAGCTCCTTCCGCTGCGACGGCAGGAGCGGATCTCATCAGCCTCAGATTTGAATGGTTTAGAAAATGCAAGATGGTTCATAGAGGAGCCTGTGGACAGAACAACAGAAGAGTACCCCCGATTTACTGCATGCATACCTCTAAAAATGCCTGTGAGTTACTTTGAGGACAGGCAGCGAATTATTATGAATGCTACACAGGAACTTATTCCAGTACGAAATGCAACGGATAGCAACTCATACATTCAAGGATCTCAGGAGGAGAATCAGGTCATCATCAATAAACTTGTATGAAAATGTCACACATCACTGTGACAGACGAGGAGCGTTTGAAGCTCTTAAAAGTTCTCAGTACCGGTACATATCTTGCCATTAACTTTCCGCTCATGGGAGATTTTTGAGTATCTGGTGCTACTGACAGCAAGCATACGAACAAGGGCTATTAAAACTTCCGTGCAGCTGTGAAAACAGAGATTCATCAAACTTGCATTTCAGACCAATAGAAGGGGGAATTTAGAAAATGATTCCACCGTATTTGAATAACTGTAATTTAACTGATGCCAGAGTCTACTTGAATTCAGAATTCTATCCACATGACAATTTACTGCTACAGTGGGACAAGAATGTATACAGTCTAGCATTTGACATGCACGCAAGGTTCCGTGCTTCTCACTATAAAGGTGTTGAAGGGGAGGGATGCCTACTCAGACCACAGAAATTCAAGGAGCTAGCACCAGTCATTGTAATAGACTGTTCTAAGCAGAATGAGATAATTAATCAGGACCAATTGATATACGAATCGAATTTGAATCCTCATCAAATTTACCAGAACACACTGCAGCGTATGCTCTTATTGTACTTGGCCATGTGATTAACTATTGCCCATTTACTGGTGTTGTGCAGCGTGCGGTATAAATGACCAAGTGCTATGACATACACAGAGCATTTCACAATGGCAACTTGGAGTATGAATATTGTTACCGACATTTAAGTTTTCTATGACGATGAGTGTAGGCAATCCGTACTTAAATGCTGAAGATGCTGGTCTAATAGAGATATTCTCAGCAGGAGTTGCATCACTTAGGTCTGTCAAGGATGTGAATTGTGCTAAAACTCGGAGAAGTGCAAAGTGGTTAATACATTTCCTCCTTGGACTACACTGGGACGATCCTGGTATATCTTCTAAAGAAGTGATGACGTCACTTCGAATATTCGATCATGCTGAGACAATCTACGTCAAAGGCTGAGAGAATATCACATGGATACAGTTAATCTTCAAGTTTGCACCTATTCAAGACCTGGGATTCGACAGGTGGCCTCCTATCCGTCAGCTCAATAAGAAGAAGATGTGTGAAAACTTGAATTTCCGTGGTCTGAGTAGGCATCCCTCCTCTTCGACACCTTTATAGTAAGAAGCATGGAACCTTGCATACATGTCAAATGCTAGAATGTATACATTCTGGTACCACTGCAGCAGTAAATTGTCATGTGGATAGAATTCTGAATTCAAGTAGATTCTGGCATTAGATAAATTACAGTTATTCAAATACGGTGGAATCATTTTCTAAATTCCCCCTTCTATTGGTCTCAAATGCAAGTTTGATAGGTGAAATCCATGCAATCATTACACATTTGTTTTCCTCCATCTTAAACGTCATCTAGCTCATCCTTCAAATTAACAAGACGCATGGTAACGACTAACAATTTTTTCTTCAGGAATAAATATTCGTCGTAGTAATACAGCTTTACATCGAAAAATATTGTTGTTTTTACTATACACGAAGTAATTCTGCTTTTAAATTCACAAATCTTGTTACTGTTTGAAGTTTTCGTATTCACTGTTCCTGGTTTTACAAACACTAGTACTGTATGTTTTTTTTTTTTTTTTTTTTACTTTACAGTGGAGTACTGATTACAGCTATTGTAGAGGTACAGTTCCTCTTACACTAATATTATTATTACTACTAGGGCCCACCCGAACAGAAACATTGAACTGGGTGGCTCTAAATAGCTGAAATAATTTAATAATAGAATAAAGTGGATGGTCTCAAAATGTTCATCCCAAACACTTGCTCTGAAGTGAACTGAATGGCATTCACACTTAAAAGTGGTATGACTTGGACAGCTAGCGGTAGGTGAAACCTAAAAGCTATTTTATTTACACATGCACTCACATAATCATACACACACGAAGTGCACAAGAGAGAAATAGGGTAAATAATTTTTTTTATTCACTTGCAATTTTTTATCTCCTTCTGATGATTTTATTCCACTTTTCATCCTTTTTTTAATAATTGTGCATTTTCAACTTTTTTAATAATTTTTATAATGTTTCGAGCACATGGTGCTTATATGTATTCATGCAGACAAGTATGCTACTCATTCAGAAAATATTTACACAGGCATCCCACTCAAACACACTCACAAGCTTACACATAGGCACACACGCACTCGCACATGCAGGCACACCATACCTCACTCACATACAATATTTACACGATGATAAAAGAGCCATAATATTCGGCAAAAGCTCTCACTCAGCACTCACTGACTTATTTTCTCATTCACACCGTCGGAGTGCCCCACCCCGACTCGCGCTTCATTTAAATAGCGTGAGTACGGGAGGGTTTCGATCTCGTCATCACAAACGGCTCTTTTATCGTCCTGAGATGACAATCCGACTTCAGATTGCAGCGCAGTGTATACCTCATGACCTCGCGGTCGAATACCAGTTTGCTGTACCAAATGCGGAGCACCGCGAACACTACCGTACAGGCACTGCAAGCAGTCCTCGACCATTAGGACACGTGTTGCTGCACGTCGCACACCCTTAGCCCGACGCTGAGTCGCTCTGTCTATTGTACAATATGCATACATTTTGGATCTCAGACCCACAAACTCCACACTCGGCAATCCATCCGCCTCGACTTTCAGTAAGCCGATAATCTTCTGCCGGCCGCGGTGGCCGAGCGGTTCTAGGCGCTTCAGTCCGGAACCGAGCGACTGCTACGGTCGCAGGTTCGAATCCTGCTTCGCGCATGGATGTGTGTGATGTCCTTAGGTTAATTAGGTTTAAGTTGTTCTAAGTTCTAGGGGACTGATGACCTCAGATGTTAAGTCCCATAGTGCTCAGAGCCATTTGAACCATTTTTGATAATCTTCTTGTTCTGAGGATCTATACTGTAAGGATTATCGGCTGCTTACCCTATGTGTCTAATTAATTACCGTGACACCTGATTTCTTCATATGGGTGGCCGAGCGGATCTAGGTGTCCCAGACCGGTACCACCCTGCTGCTACGGTCGAAGGTTCTAATCCTGACTTGGGCATGGATGTGTGTGATGTCCTTAGGTTAGTTAGGTTTATGTAGTTCTAAGTCTGGGGGACGGATGAGCTCAGATGTTAAGTCTCATAGTGCTTAAAGCCATTTCAACTTCATATGGGTCGCAGGTATTCACTCAACAGATCTCAATAGATGAAGCTGTCTGTACCCATATACAGTAACTTTGGTTCCACGAAATGTGTTTTAGCAAATTCATAGTGCAAGCGGTACATGTGAGTCTGTATATGTCCATTATATGCATACCCTATTAGAAAGGTTTTGTAAATGCTGAAACCGTCGACATTTCTACGGCAAAAAAATTCTCATTGACAATTATGACCCGCCTAAAATTTGATCAGGCGATGCACTTTCTTATGCCCCACGGCCCCTCCCATTCAGTCGTAATCAAAATATCGTGCTAATTTCTTACATTCTGCATTGTTTTACCGAAAGTCGAATTATTCAACAATTTATAAAAATCTTTTTCGATATCACTAGTCGTGCCCCCCCAATTTTTGGTATTTAATTAAAAATACTCCTTCAACCAGAGGAACTGATTGAAGGCGATAGCCTAGGTGATTCTACCTAGCTCCATTCATAAGCTGAGACACTGCTGGGGATTACGATAATGCCTTACACATCTCTGCTTGTGTCCAACAGTGATCATCAGTTTAGGTATAGTGCTTCCTCCAGGAACTTGTTGCTCTGGACATAACGGCAAGTCGTTGTCATTTGATGCATACTAACAGGGGATATGAGGTCTGCCTCCACCACATTCCGTACATCAGAATCAGCCTCCAGCCCCAATATTTTTCCACCTAATCCCTCTAATTCACTTTCGGACATCCATTGAAACCCACCGTCATGGCCTGCCCTTATAAGTTATTCACATCCAAATATAAAACGTAACCTGAATCAAGGGATACGTTGAACCCCTCACTCATACATGAATTATTTGCCTTGGTGTGTCGATGGACCTACTGGAAAAGTCCCCCACAAAATCCGCTCTCAAAGAAAAGAAGCACATCAGCATCAGTGCTGCACCTCGTTTTCTTGAGCATCGTATCCCAGGACGTGTATTAAAAGGCGCAGTCCAGGGAGTAAATCGCCATGCATACTCTCCGGAATTTTTCAGAAACATCCGCAAACAAGTGCACATCGGTGTCCACATATAGTCTCACGTATTCGCCCAAATTGGGAATGTTGAATTCCCTCCAGACATTGACGGCATGCTCATAATCTGCACTAGTTGTGGCATCGCCTGTGAGAGTACTGGTAAATGCAGATATGTTTGGTAACCTGGTTTCGCGGAGTTTTGCCTTTTTATCGAGATGGTAATAAGGGAAAGCTTCTTTTCCTAGTCACAAGCTGAAATTTTTCCTCATCGGGGTATGCAGATCGGCTGATATACATATGCTCTGGAGTTAAAGTGTCAGCGAGTTTCTGGAATGGTGCCTGCATAAAATGTAGCGTGTCACGGAAAAAAAAGCGCTCCGTGTTCAGGCCACAAGTGACCCATTGGGACCATCCGACCGCCGTGTCATCCTCAGATGAGGATGCGGATAGGAGGGGCATGTGGTCAGCACACCGCTTTCCCGGTCGTTACGATGGTTTTCGTTGACCGGAGCCGCTACTATTCGGTCGAGTAGCTCCTCAGTTGGCATCACGAGGCTGAGAGCACCCCGAAAAATGGCAACAGCGCATGGCGGCTGGATGGCCACCCATCCAAGTGCTGGCCACACCCGACAGCGCTTAGCTTCGGTGACCTCACGGGAACCAGTGTATCCACTGCGGCAAGGCCGTTGCCCGTGTCAAGGAAGCGGAGAGTAGTTTTTGGCGTCGTTCGTTTGGAGAATGAAATATACTACTCAAGACTCTCAGACAGGACATTGACATGATTTTTCTCCCAGCCTAAATTAACCAATTGCTCAACAAGAAAATGTCACATACACTTAAATTATGGAGGAAGACGGATACGTGTCGTGGTAACTTATACTTCAAATTGCATGTGTTGTGAGCTGCACTGCGGAACTTCCCTGTAATATGACAGTGGTACTTACTGGGAATTTCAGTTTTTCTGTCTAACGGCAGCCCACAGATATGACCGCATCATTGTATAATTTTGCATCCTCCTCCGATTCGCTCATGGGGATGGTGGTGTTGTAAAGCCTACCAATATCCCATGCCAAGAGAGTTCTTCAACCGCAGGATTATCCATGACATAAGATTCATAGCGGTTAAGACTTGAATCATATGAACATGCAATTCGGTACTCTGCCACATACCATACGTGATTTTGCATGAAGGTGGTATGTGAGGCTGAGGGGTTCCCTTCACAGTGGGTGACAGGGGTAACGAGACATTCGAAGTCTGTGTATACAGCAAACGTACATCGTTCCTGATGATGAGCATTCTTGAATGTAATGAACCTGTTTTCTTCTGTAGGCAAAACAAAATGTACCGGTTCCTTGGATTCACAGTCCTCCAGATGTCTTTTCAAATGCAGTTCTTCTGAAAAGGTATTTAGGCACTTCCAGCAAATTCCATTTCGACAGTTGGGTGTAAAGGAGGTGAGATATGTCTTCGATCCAAAAATAATGCTGATTATCACCTTCAGAGAAGACCGGCATGATTACATGAAGATCACGCTCACCTGTATATTTCGAAAAACGGAGTGGTCCAGGAACAATATGCTAGTACTGCTCTTCTGGCTTGCTTTTCTTCTTCCTCTTCTTCTTCTTCTTCTTCGAGCGAGAAATGTGAACTGATATCACAGGATCTTGTGCCTCAAATATTAGGGTGTCTTGAATCTTTACAGGGAACTCGAGGCCATCAAAATTATAGCCTCCAGAGATTTTATTCTTTGGTACAATGCTCTTTACTGCACTGGAGATAGTATCTGTATTTGGAATTTCTCTCACAAGCCAGGACTGACCATGCGAAACAAGCGTTATCCTTTTCATTTTGAACGTTAATGAAAGCCTGTTTGTTCTTAATACCCTCGGGGAGTTTGATATAACTGGGCCCTCCATTTAACGGAACATAGACAGGAATGTAGATATCGTAGAGTGGTATTGGCCTGAGTACTTTAGCTAAACCTCTTACTTCCATCTCGGAAAACCAGGCCATTATAGCACCCAAGGTGGATTCACGATACCATTCGGCGATCGATGTACTCCGAGATATAACACCATCAACATCCCAGATGTAGTGCTGGCTCTTCTCCTCAGCAGCAACTCGCAGTAGAGTAATGCATTACATTTAATGGGATTATATCTCGGATCATCTAGGGCTTTGAGGAGCTCTGCCTCCTGCACCAGGAGGCATGAATCTAGAAACCTGACTGGGTAGCGATACAACCCGGCCGGATTCTCAGTTCTAGTAAACGAGATACGCCCCTCAAACGCCGTAGCTACCACCAAGTGTTCTAGAGGGGTTATGACGCCGCTGATGTCCTTCACTATCAGGATGGAATACGGCGCTAGCACTAGCCACAGGTTCATTATTATAAGCACCACAACTAGAAAACGACTGCATCCTCCCGGTAGATGACGATGTTGGGTAGTAGGCACCTCCATGGGGGAGGGGTATGCGCCAAGACACATGTACATTTCGCTGCTTGCGAGGGCGAACAGCCGGAACCGGCGTAGAAGGAGGTGGCGGCGGTGAGATTCTCTGGGAACACGCATGCATTGGATATGACGCTCACTGATGCTGCTGCATTTTGGAGTCTTCACTACCGCCAGCCTGGAGATTCGGAGATCGTTGCTCTGACTGAGCCACCCACGGACGCCAAAGGGTATGCAGTGGTGGGAGGGTCGGCAGTGCCGCAGCCGCAGCTGCTTCTGCTGTTTGTCGCACGGCAACGAGTTGTGATTTGCACGGCAGTGCACACCGCTCAGATGCGTGTTTGATACCTGCCTCGCAACCACCACTCTAGGGGCACTTGCCATAGCAAGCTGTTGTCGTGGCAGTGATGTTGGCACCTCTGCAACGTACAAATAACGGAAAAAATTAAGTACAATGCTCAAACGTTTTCAAATATATACTACAAACAACAATTAAGTAAATCAGCATTCCAGAATAATAATTATATGCTGCAATGATGACGGTTGCTTTATAATCACCTTTTACTCTCTGGGTCCCAGAATTGAGCAGTTCAGTCCGTCTTTTTGCTAGTTCTCCCACTCAGTGAAATATCGCCTCCTCCTCTTCCAAAAAGGCAAGATGGCATTGCCGTTCAGCAGCCACCACTCACGCACACGTTTCGGTATTTCACCCTCACTGGAATTTTGTTGTTGTGGAGCCACAGATCCATCTCATGAAAGTCGTCTACAACATGACATTGATTATAAGAGACAACAACAACAAAAATCTGTACTGAATTTGCCTATAGCGAGGTACCGATTAAACATAACTACAAAAAAAAAGTTCAAACCAGATGGAAGTGATGCCTCCTGGTCATCATTTTCGATGCATACCCCTGCTAGATTCTCATGCTTCTCTTGATCCACAGCAATATCTACTGCAATGAAGAATATATGCCCCATACAACTGTATACCATCAAAAAAAGTCCAGCGGCAATATGTTACAAATGTACTTACGTTCTTGCTGCATTTAGATCTCCAGCAGCCGCTCAATGTCGTCAGCTGCCGGTCTAATGCTGCAGCAGCGAGATCAAAAATTTTATAAACACTTGTTACGATGTCAGTGCATCAAGAGCTGTATTCTGAACATGTAAACACTCATACAGAATTTGGAGATGTACACACATGATGACAGCACAATCTCTTCAGCTTGCTGGTAACTTTCAGCTACCAGCTGCTGTTGCTCTAATGCTAGAACAAGAGTAGAAATGTTTGAGTACTTGTCACAATTTGAATATTTTAAGAGATGTTTCTGAACATACAAACTATCACACACAGAATTCTGATATGTACTTACGAGATGGTAGCAGAAGCTCTTCAGCTTGCTGGAGATTTTCAGCTTCCAGCTGAGGTTTGAATTAAACCAACATTTCGGAAATGAATGCTGCAATATCAAGAAAAACAGAGCTTTTATAACCACTTTTCATAAAAGTGTATCACAGTATCGAAAAATTTGAATCCTTTGTTACGAAATTTTATAACTGTCGCAATTTAAACTCAAAACTTTTTAAAAATACTTGCACGACAGTTGCCAAAAGTTTTGCAGTATCCCATCACCAACGCCGCCGGCAACACTAATGGCTGGCCGTTTCATACTGTGAGAATCACACGGACACAACTAGGCTCTGACAAAGACTGATCAAGATTGTGTTGCGGGTTGGGCTTTATTTACCTTCGGACTCCATCCTCTATTTTGAAGAGGACCAGGAGGATCTCAGAATGCCATACCAGCAAGTTATAACTTGCCTTCCTTTTCTTCAAGCAGGCTTGGTGCAGGTGTTTTGGGAACAGAACACAGCTGTGACGGAGAAAAACAATTCTGAGACAACCAACCTTTGTTTGCTGGCAAGTGGCTGGCAAACTGGACACAGCTAACAGTTTTAGAAAAACACTCTTTGTTCATTCTGAAACTGATAAGTTGACACTTCTTACGTCAGAAGCATCCCTCAAAATACATGTTTTTGTTACTTAGGCTGTAACTGAGGGAGGAGGAGGCTGATGTTGCCTTCTTTTTCTTCTTCGAGCAGGCTTGATGCAGGTGACTGCTGTGGGAGAGAAAAAAATTTTGAGAAACAGATGGAGTCCCTACGGGAAACATCCTTTGTTGCTGCAAATGGTTGGAAGATTGGATACATCTGCTATCTCCAGAAGAAACGCCCTTTGTTCAATCTGGAACAAATAGATAACCTGGTATTTCCAACGCCAGTTGCATCATTCGAAATATATGTTGTTGTTTTCGTTAGGGTGCAGCTGTCAGAGGAAGATTCTAACCTTCGAAAACAAACCTATTTGTTCGTAGTAGATGCCCAATGTTGCGCGCCTTGGGACCAACGGCGTACATTACAATCATCTGCCGATTTATCTCTTTAACTGCTACCTGCCGGCCCCCTGTAGCGTGAAAGGCTAGCACTGAAGGCTGCTACTGTGGGCGGAGGAGTCGGGCCAGTGGAGGACACCAAGCCAAGTGGCGCACGTGGCTCAGGGTGTGTCACCGCCCCTTGATCTCAGACCGCTGGAGCATGAGGAGGTGTCAGTAGACCGGTGAGGCGAGACAGCCGTCAAGAAGCCAGTCCGGTGCGTGAGGACCGAGCCCTCAGGGTCACACGCGGCAGATGCAGCCGGAATGACCCAGCAGCGATCCGTGGAGCGTCTTACTGACTTTACTTTTATTTATTTTTTTATTTACACGTCAAGTTGCGTAGGACCAAATTGAGGAGCAAATCCCCAAGGTCAAGTACCATGTCAGTATACCAAATTACAACATAAAAGTCATAAGAGGTAAAAATAAAATGTTTATGAACCTGAAAAAACTCAAGCCATAAGTTTAAATAAACGCCATCGACAACAAGAATCACCTTAATTTTTCAACGAACTCCTCGACAGAATAGGAGAGACCCATGAGGAAACACTTCGCATTTGATTTGAAAGCACTTGAATCACTGCTAAGATTTTTGAACTCGAGTTGTAGTATACTGCACACCTTTCTGCACGAGAGTTAAACCCGCAGTGGTGCATCGGAATCTATTACTGGAGTTGAAAGGTTGAAAGCACAGACTGTTTGAGGCGTTACTGTCCCTGGTCAGAAGTCGGCATTGTGACTTTTGTATTCAACCCAATGCAATTTCTGTGTTTCATTGTCAAAGTGAAGCTCCAAGGGTTTCAGTAAACCTGCCGTGGTGCATCGGAACCTAATACTGGTCTCCCAGGAAAGGTTAAAACACAGATTGTTTGAGGCGTTGCTCCCCCTGGAGAGAAGTGGGCATTGTGCCTTTTGTATTCAATCCCGATGCAATTTCTTTAATTCTTCGTCAATGTGAAGGTCCAACTGTTTCTTTAAAGCTGCAATGGTGCATCGGAATCTCCTACTGGACTCCCAGGAAAGGTTCAAATCACAGACTGTTTGAGGCGTTACTCCCCCAGGACAGAAGTCAGTATTGTGCCTTTTGTATTCAATCGCGGTTTAATATCTGTGTTTCATCATCAATGTGTAGGTCCAAGGGTTACAGTAGACATGCCGTGATGCAACGGAATCTATTACTGGTCTTCCAGGAAAGATACAAATCACAGACTGTTTGAAGTGTTGCTCCTCCTGGATAGAAGTTGGCTTTGTGTCTTTTGTACTCAATCCCGATGCAATTTCTGTGTTTCACAGTCAATGCGAAGGTTCGTGGGTTACAGTAAACCTGCCGTGGTGCATCGGAATCTGCTACCGGTCTCCCAGGAAAGGTTTTAACACAGACTGTTTGAGGCCTTACTCTCCCTGGACAGAAGTCGGCATTGTGCCTTTCGTATTCTTTCCCGATGCAATTTCTGTGTTTCATCGTCAATGTGAAAGTCCCAGGGTTTCAGTAAACCTGCCGTGGTGCATCAGCATCTAATACTGGTCTCTCAGGAAAGGTTCCGACACAGACTGTTTGAGGCGTTCCCCCCCTGGACAGAAGTCGGCATTGTGCCTTTTGTATTCAATCCCTATGCAATTTCTGTATTTAATCGTCGCTGTGAGGGTCCAAGGTTTACAGTAAACCTGCCGTGGTGCATCTGAATATATTACTGGTCTTCTAGGAAAGGTTCAAAGCACAGACCATTTGAACCGTTACTCCCCAACGACAGAAGTCAGAAATGTGCCTTTTGTCTTCAATCCCGATGAAACTTCATTTATTAATCGCCAATGTGAAGGTCCGAGGGTTACAGTAAACCTGCAGTGGTGCATCGGAATCTACTACTCTACTCCCGGGAAAGATTGAAATCACAGACTGTTTGATGCGTTACTCCAACTGGACTGAAGTCCGCATTGTGCTTTTGTATTCAGTCCCGATGCAATTTCGGTGTTTCATCGTCAATGTGAATATCCAAGGTTTACAGTAAACCTGTCGTGGTGAATCGGAATATTTTAGTGGTCTCGCAGGAAAGGTTCAAACACAGACCGGTTGAAGCGTTACTCCCCCTGGACAGAAGTCCGAACCGTGCCTTTTGTATTCAATCCCGATGCAACTTCATTTAATCATCGTCGATGTGTAGGTCCAAGGCTTACGGTAAACCTCTTGTGATGCATCGGTATCTACTACTGGACTCCCAGGAAAGGTTCAAAACACAGACTGTTTGAAGCGTTACTCCCCCTGGACAGAAGTGCATTGTGCCTTTTGTATTCAGCCCCGATGCAACATCATTTATTCATCGTCAATGTGAAGTTCCAAGGGTTACAGTAAACTTACAGTGGTGCATCGCTATCTACTACTCGACTTTCAGGAAAGGTTTTAAGAATGAACTGTTTGAGGCGTTATTCCCCCTGGGCTGACATCGGCATTGTGCTTTTGTATTCAATCCCGATGAAATTTTGCAGTTTCATCCTCAATGTGAAGGTCCAAGAGTAACAGTAAACATCCCGTGAGCACCAACATCTACTACTTTGCTGCCAGGAACGGTTCAAAGGACAGGCCGTTTGAGGCGCTAGTCCCCCTGGACGGAAGTCGGCATTCTGCCTTTGTATTCAATCCCGATGCAACTTCTCTGTTTCATCGTCAATGTGAAGATCCAAGTGTTACAGTACACCTGCATCTACTACTGGACTCTCAGGAACGGTTCCAAACACAGACCAGTTGAAGCATTACTCCTACTGGACAGAAGTCGGCATTGTGCCTCTCGTATTCAAACCCGATGCTATTTCTGTGTTTCATAGTCCATCTGAAGGCGGAAGGGTTACAGTAAAATTCCAGTGCTGCATCGCCATGTACTGCTCAACTCCCAGGAAAGGTTCAAAGCACAGACTGTTTGAGGCGTTACTCTCCCTGGACAAAAATCGGCATTGTGCCTTTTGTATTTAATCCCGATCGAATTTCTTTGATTCTTCGTCAATGTGAATGTCCAAGGATTACTTTACTCCTGCAGTGGAGCATCGGAATCTACTACTGGTCTTCCAAGAAAGCGTCAAAGCACCGATTGAAGGGTTGCTCCCCCTGGATATAAGTCGGCATTGTGCCTTTTGTATACAATACCGATGCGATTTCTGTGTTTCATCGTCAATGAGAAGGTCCAAGGGTTACAGTAAATCTGCCGATGTGCATCGGTACCTACTACTGGACTCCCAGGAACGGTTCCAAACACAGACCGTTTCAAGCGCTACTCCCCCTGGACAGAAGTCGGTATTGTACCTTTCGTATCCGAACCCCCTGTAATTTCTGTGGTTTATAGTCTATGTGAAGGTCCAATGGTTACAGTAAACCTCCCGTGGTGCATCGGCATCTACTACTCAACACCAGGAAAGTTCAACCCACACACTGTTTGAGGCGTTACTCTAAATGGGTTGAAGTCGGCATTGTGTCTTTTGTATTTATTCCCGATGGAATTTATTTGATTCTTCGTCAATGTGAAGGCCCAAGGGTTACTTTAAACCTGTAGTGGAGCATCGGAATCTACTACTGGGCTTCCAGGAAAGGTTCAAAGTACAGGCTGTTTGAGGGGTTATTCTCCCTGGACATAAGTCGGAATTGTGCCTTTCGAATTCAATTACGATGGAATTTCTTTTATTCTTCGTCAATGTGAAGGTCCAAGGGTTACTTTAAACCTGCAGTGGAGCATCGGAATGTACTACTGGTCTCCCAGGAAAGATTCAAAGGACAGGCTGTTTGAAGTGTTGCTCCCCCTGGTTGGAAGTCGTCATTGTGACTTCTGTATTCAATAATGATGCAGTTTCTGTGTTTCATGGTCAATGTGAACGTCCGAGTATTACAGTAAACCTGCTGTTCTACTGAACTCCCAGGTAAGGTTCAAAGCACAGGCTGTTTGAGGAGTTATTCTCCCTGGACATATGTCGGCATTGTGCCTTTCGAATTCAATCCGTATGGAATACCTTTTATTCTTCGTCAATGTTAATGTGCAAGGGTTACTTTATACCTGCAGTGGAGCATCGGAATCTACTACTGGTCTCCCAAGAAAGCGTCAAAGCACCGACTGAAGTGTTGGTCCCCCTGGATAGAAGTCGGCATTGTGCCTTTTGTATTCAATCCCGAAGCAATTTCGGTGTTTTATGGCCAATGTGAAGGTCCGAGGGTTACAGTAAACCTTCTGTGGTGCATTGGAATATATTACTGTGTAACAACAACAACTGTACAAATGATATTTTCTTCTGATTTTCGATAAACTAGTGTAAGCGATGTTCTGATTTCATTTTTTTTCTTTTCATGTCATTATGTTAAAGAAACAGTAAACAATTTTCGATGTGTATATTAATGTTTACGTCAAATTTCAAGCAATATTATAACAAAATGGAAATGTAAGAAATGTTGAAACTGTTGTAAGATGTTAAAGTTGTAATTGTGCGCTTGGTCCATACGTAGGCAATGTATTAGGATATGTAGAATGCAAAACCTTTGGTGAATACCCTGTCTGTAGGGGAGCGTTAAAAGGGGGATGGCAGGCGAGCGCGGGAAAATGCACACGGGCGCGGCACGGCATAACGGGCTCAGCAGAAGTAGTCAGAGTTAGGCATCGGTCTGAGAAACACGTTCTGGATCGAGGAGGCTCTCCTGGAAAACGTGATTTCATTGAGCCTCGGATGTGCCGTTTCCGACGTCTATACAGCATGGCTATATTCCATAGGCACTAAATGGAAAAGTATTGCGACGCTAAGAAGAAGCAAAGTGCCGATACATCAAGAGCCATAGCTGTGATTGTATGTGTGCTCTGCGTCTCGCCATCTCGCCGCCCGCCAACCGCCGCATCGACACGAACAGGTTGAAACTTTTAGTACTGTATTCGTGTGGACCAGTGTTACTTTTGTTCCTGACTGTTCAATAACAACTTAAATTTTACCAGAACTGTCCTATCATTTAATTATCCTCATCACTAACCTAGACAGAGTCCTTTCCACATGTTGTGCAATCCGAGTGTCCCGAAATGAAGATTTAAAGTTTATGTTTATAATACTTACCTGCAGACCTATCTATGTTAGAATGATGTTTAAAGAACTTTGTTGTCAATGAATATATAGGTCTGGCAAAGTTGGAAGATAATGTTGAAATTGGTTTAGTAATGAAGTTCAATTATTTGAGGCAGATAAAATGGTAATTAAATGAGCAGGAAATAAGCTAAAAAGAGTAGTAACTCACCTATTGGAAATCTTGAGTGCTTAATGAATCCTTTAATCAATATTTTCAATACAGTGATCATAACAGTTTCAGGGTCTCCCCCCTTTGTTTTCTTTTCTATTCATTTGAATTCTGAAGTGAACTGAACTGATTTGACCAGCAAAGTTAAAGTCAATATAAAACCTAAATTTATTAGTGTTTTACCTTTTTCAAAATTGACAGTGTATGTGTGTTTCGAAAGTGCTATTTCTAGGGTAACCTATGTCCGATTTTAATCAGATCAATGGACGGTACGAAATTTGTAGTAAACATTATAGTGTATTGCTGTGTATTTATGGCTTGTCCATATTAGTACAGAAAGTGAAATTATTAGTTCAGTAGATTTTCTGGTTCTAAAAGTTACCATATTATGCAGTGTTATTATGTGTTGTTTTGTATGAAAGTACAGCAACTTGTACAGGAAAGAAACTCAGTTAATGCCTAATTAGGCTGGCGACCGTTTTATTAACAAATTGGTAGCATCTGCTGTGTTGTTTCTTGTCCGTCCTAACGTCAAGTATAGTAGTGTGGTGTAATTTGCATTCAGTATGGACAGGAAAGTAGACACGGTAGATGTGCTGAGCGTAATGGAAGATGCGCATGGCAGTAGCAGGAGTTTACACAGCCAGATAACAGATGGCGTTAGCGAAAGACAATTGGCGAACATACAATATCACGAACATGTTAACGAACAGATTGAAATGTCGAGAGTGCCTCGAACACAGCAAGGCATAAAACAAGAAGTAGAGGGTGACTTTGTAGATGATAGTGGGTATGTGAATGAATCCACTGACATGTTTGATTCACCACAGATAAAGAAAGACCCGAAAGAAACTTTTGAAGTAGGATCGGAACACACAGATTCCGTAGAACAAAACAGTGTGAAAATTTTAAGGATGAACGATTTATTTGAACAATTAACCAAACTAATTGCAGGACAGAATGATCAGCTTCAAAAACAAGTCGGTAAGCAGGTTAGTCAGCTTAAAACACACGTTGACGAGCAGCTCAAAACACAGAATGATCAGCTTAAAACACATGTTGATGAGCTCAAAACACAGAATGATCAGCTTCAAAAACAAGTTAGCAGTCAGGTTAGTCAGCTTAAAACACACGTTGACGAGCAGCTTAAAACACAGAGCCATGAGCTTAAAACACACGTTGGTCAGCTTAAAGCACAGGTCGAAGAACAAGGAATTAAAATTAGTAAACAAATAGAACAGGTAGAACAAAAAGTGGGTAATTTAAGCTCTGTAGTAAATTTGAAATTGGCACAATTAACAAAATTATGGATACTATGCAGGGGGAAACTGACAACAATAACAGTAGATTTGATGTTGAAATTCTCAACATCCAAGAGAAAGTAGAGCCTCTAATCGAAACAAAAGTCGACGAAAATGTTTTCGGTCTTAAAACTGAGATCGTAAACGAATGTCAACAGGGAATCTCACAATTGAAAAAGGCAGTTTCAGACACTGAAAGAGATTTAGGTGAGAAAGTTACCGGATTTGTACAAAAATGTGAACAAAATTCTTCGAAAATTCAAGGCAAAATTTTCGATCTTGAGAGTAAAATTAAAGATAGACCTGGTGTTGTCTGTAGTGGCACACCACTTACGAAGCTGTTAGAAGGTGAGGAACGCTTCGATCCCGCCAAGAAACATAACGGATGGCATCCGTTAGATTTCATCAAAAACTGCGAGAGAATGTTTCCTGAACACTTGTCTAGGTAGGAAAAGATAAACGTAGTAATTAGCGCCTTAGCAGGTGACGCTAAGCTCTGGGGAATTAATTTGAATACCGAAATAATGACGTTCGAAGAATTTAAGCAAAAGTTTAAGGAAGAATATTGGTCCGAACAAAAACAGGATCATTTATGGCGCGAGTTTATCATGGCCAAGCTTCATGATAACAGGGGCAGGAATTCTTTGAAAGATTTGTGCGAATATTGGTACCGGAAGATGACGCATTTAAGAGGGAGAAGACCCGATTCGGAAATCATATGGGAGCTATATAAAAAGCTTCCAGAAGATTCAAAGAGATACGTGGGAAGCAATCATCGCAGCTTCCAAGCGTTTCTCGAAAGGGTCGAAGACGAAGACCATTGGCGCGAAAGTCGTGCCAATCATCAAAATTTTAGTAACAGGAATAACCGTAATAATGACGAGAGAAATGACGGCGATGGGTTTCACGTCAATATGATACAGAGAGGTAGAGGCAGAGGAAGAGGAAGTTATCCACGTCGCGGTAGAGGGTACACCGCGCAAAATAATAACGACGCGGGAAACTGATTTCCGCGAACGTTGCGGGCCAAACGGAAGCAGACAATATATACAGGCCCCAATTTAAGAAAGGTTACCGAACTGACAGTAATGTTATGAGACAGGTTAGAGACAGGCGTGGAACGACGCAACGTGTTGTTGCGAAACAAGCGTCTGGTGCGAGCGCGAATGAGTCTTCTTCGCCGCGCAGAGTGCTACATATTAACAGGCGAGTGGAGCATCAGGGGGCAACGGCCCAGCCTAGTGGAGCAGCTGTTCAGAGAGAAGCCGCTAGCAATGAGGCAGCATTAGGTACGAACATTGCCGTAAGAACTGGTGAATACATTACGAGTGGTAATTCCGTGGCGAAGGAAGTTATAGATGAAACTGTGGATACACGGAGAGGTGCGGTTAGCAATGTTGGCAAAGAAGTAAATGGCGAGAATGAATTAGCAGAAATAACTGATTGGCGTGTGCAGATCGACGATCTGTACAAGGGCCTAAAGCAATGTGAGTGGGAGGATTTTAAGGAGTATGAGACAAGGAAGTTAGTTAGTGGAAAAGAAGATAGTAGGGACGTCGATAAGGTGACGTGGCCCGAATTTGAAGAGGAGAGAGTAAATAGCGCCGCGCAAAGTACGCGTGCTGCTGATAGGACGAAGGTTAAAGATAGGAAGGAATTGGAGGATGAAATCCTAAACATAGACGAGGAAGTAACTTCCGTTAATGATCCGCCAACAGTACAAGCTGCTACCGAAAGGCACCGTGGGGAAGAGGCAGATAATTACCTAAAAGTAATTGAAGTCCACGAGGATTACACTAAATATGAAGTAACAGTGGATGTGAGTAAAGTGGAGAATGAGGCCGTTTCGCCAAAAGAGGATATTGAATTAAAATTAAAGCCTGACGAAAATGCAGAGGGAGAACTTAGTGCCTGTCTCAGAAAAGCTTTTATGTTAGAACCTGAAAGCGATCCAGAATGGTCGGATTCTGACGAGTGTTCAGATGACGAATATTTCGATACTAGTGAAAATAATGGGGGTACAGCTAATTGCGATATTGTACCTAATGATGACGTAGTTTCAAAACAAAATCCAGATATTGAGACTGAACAAAGAAAGAAAGAGCCACCGGACGACTCAGTGTTTATTTTGCAAAGAGTTCAAGTAAGCAAAGACTTTGAACTACAGAAACCGAAAAAGCCACCAGATATAAATGGTTCACAGGTCAGGAACGTATCTTGGGACGATGTCACAGTCGACCAAGGTGCGTTGCGGAAAAAACAGGAAGGGGCATGATTTAGAGTCTGTGGCAGATTTATATTGGACTTTGAGAATGTCATGAACACATTACATCATGAATCTACTGGGTTCCCACCGGAAGAAATTTTGTTAGGCAGCAGAAGTAAAAGTTTTATTGAGGAAAAACTAGAGTTTCTACCTTGTACAAGCTTGGGGTTGAGTCAAAAGAAAGATTTAGTCAGAAAAAGGGCAAAGGAAAAAGCTGAATCTAGATCTAAAAGACATGACAAAAATCTGAAAGTTTCAAAATTTAAAATTGGGGATTATGTTCTTTTAAAAACCCACGAAAAGTCTAGTGAACTGAACCATGAAATTTCCAAATTTAAATATATTTATAATGGACTGTATATAATACAGAACATTCCACACGATAATGCTCACTACCTGATCTACCCAAAATCCAAGAGACCTTTAGGTGTTAGAAACGTTGTGGACCTGAAACTGTATGTTCCTAGAAGTGAGTGACCTGAGTACACTCAGAAAGCAATTTGCAGTAAATATGCTGTATCTTATGCTGAAACTAATTTATTCCAAATGTAACTAATCTTTGTAAATATACGTGTACCAATATCAGTGTGCTAATGTACTTATGTGAGTTTCAGATTACCAAATGTACTGTAAATGTAAAGATGTATGGAGAAAAGGGATAAAAAGAAAGGGTAAATGCTGCAAGCCAAATAAAAGATGGGACTGTCAAAAATCAAAGTGGGCAGTATATGAGTCATAATATAAAGGACTGCCAAACACCGATGAGGGCAGATAAATAGTCACTGGAGAATTGTAAGTGTGGTAAAGGTGATGTGGTAAAATGATGCGAAATGGACTGCCCAAATCTGAATAATAGGCAGCAAATATATGTAGTGATTTTTCTAAATATTATTGTGTGTGTTTTTTTTAGTAAGTAAGGAAATGGACTGCCATTCAATGCAAGCAGCAACAAATTGTCTTCTAGTGTATATAGATATTTGCATTAGCTTTTGTAGTTAAATGTTTGTGTTCCAGATTTTGAAATTATTTCTTTGAGAAATTTAGTAAAAATGAGTAATTTGCTATTTACATAATGTTGTGATAGGAGATTGGACTGTGCCAAAGGCACTTAAGTAAGTGATAAGTAAATGTTCTTGATATGTTAAAAAGTGTAGACCTATATAATGTGAGTGAAGGAAGTTTGTGGTACAAATTTTTTTTTTTTTTGGGACATTCACACAAAGATTCAGAACCACTGTATAAATATAAAAATTAGTGTTCCCATCAAATTTGCACTTAGTGAAATTTACTGGAAACAGGGGCATGTGTAACAACAACTGTACATATAATAATTTTTTCTTCTGATTTTTGATAAATTAGTGTAAGCGATGTTCTGATTTCATTTTTTTTCTTTTCATTTCATTATGTTGATGAAACTGTAAACAATTTTCGATGTCAATATTAATGCTTATGTCAAATTGCAAGCAATATTATAACAAAATGGAAATGTAAGAACTGGTCTCCTAGGAAAAGTTCAAAGCACAGACCGTTTCAAGCGTTACTACACCTGGACAGAAGTCGGCATTGTGCCTTTCGTATTCAAACCCGATTCTATTTCTGTGTTTCATAGTTATTGTAAAGGTGGACGGGTTACAGTAAAATTACTGTGCTGCATCGGCATTTCTTGCTGAAATCCCAGGAAAGGTTTAAAGCACAGACTATTTGTGGCGTTACTCCACCTGGACAGAAGTCGGAATTGTGCCTTTTGTATTAAATCCAGATGGATTTCCTTTGATTCTTCGTCAATGTGAAGGACCACGGCTTACTCTAAACCAGCAGTGCAGCACCCGAATCTACTTTTGGACTCCCAGGAAAGCTTCAAAGCACAGTCTGTTTGAGGAGTTACTCTCCATGGACAGAAATCGGCATTGAGCCTTTTGTATTCAATTCCGATGGAATTTCTTTGATTCTTCGTCAATGTGAAGGTCCAAGGGTTACTTTAAACCTGCAGTGGGGCATCGGAATCTGCTACTGGTCTTCCAAGAAAACTTCAAAGCACGGACTGAAGCGTTGCTCCCCTGGATGGAAGTCGGCATTGTGACTTTTGTATTCAATCCTGATGCTATTTCTGTGTTTGATGGTCAATGTGAATGTCCGAGTATTACAGTAAACCTGCTGTGGTGCATCGGTATCTACTACTGGACTCCCAGGAACAGTTCCATACACAGACCGTTTAAAGCGTTACTCCCCCTGGACGTAAGTCGGTATTGTGCCTTTCGTATTCAAACCCGATGCAATTTCTGAGTTTTATAGTCAATTTGAAGGTCCAATGGTTATAGTAGACCTCCCGTGGTGCATCGGCATCTACTACTGAACACCCAGGAAAGTTCAAACCACACACTGTTTGAGGCGTTACTCTACCTCGGCATAAGTCGGCATTCTGCCTCTTGTATTTAATCCCGATGGAATTACTTTGATTCTTCGTCAATGGGAAGGTCCAAGGATTATTTTAAACCTGCAGTGGAGCATCGGAATCTACTACTGGGCTTCCACGAAAGGTTCAAAGTACAGGCTGTTTCAGGGGTTATTCTCCCTGGACATAAGTCGCCATTGTGCCTTTCGAATTCAATCCCGATGGAATTTCTTTTATTCTTCGTCCATGTGAAGGTCCAAAGGTGACTTTAAACCTGCAGTGGAGCATCGGAATCTACTACTGGACCCGCAGGAAAGGTTTAAAGCACAGACCGTTTGAAACATTACTCCCATTCGATAAAAATCGGCGTTGTGCCTTTGTATTCAATACCGATGCAATGTTTGTGTTTAATCATAATGAGAAGGTCCAAGGGTTACAGTAAAACTGCAGTGGCGCATCGGTATCTAATACTGGTCTCGCAGGAAAGGTTTTCACACTGTTTGAAGCATTACTCCCCCTGGACTGCATTCGGCACTGTGCCTTTTATATTCAATCCCGATGCAATTTCTGTGTTTTATGGCCGATGTGAAGGTCTAAGGGTTACAGTAAATCTGCTGTGGTGCATCGAAATATTTTACTAGTCTCCTACGAAAGGTTCAAAGCACACACCGTTTGAAGCGTTACTACCCCTGAACAGAAGTCGGAATTGTGCTTTTTGTCTTCAATCCCGATGCGATTTCTGTGTCTCATCGGCAATATGAAGGTCCTAGGGTTCCGGTAAACATGCAGTGGTGCATCGGAATCTACTACTGAACACCCAGGAAAGTTCAAACCACACACTGTTTGAGGCGTTACTCTACCTGCGCAGAAGTCGGCATTGTGTCTTATATATTTAATCCCGATGGAATTTATCAGATTCTTCGTCAATGTGAAGGACCAAGGGTTACTATAAGACTGCAGTGGAGCATCGGAATCATCTACTGGTCTCCCAGAAAAGCTTCAAACACAGACTGAAGTGTTGCTCCCCCTGGCTAGAAGTCGGCATTGTGCCTTTTGTATTCAATCCCGATACAGTTTCTGTGTTTCATGGTCAATGCGAAGGTCCAAGTATTACTGTAAACCTGCTGCGGTGTATCGGAATCTACACTCCTGGAAATTGAAATAAGAACACCGTGAATTCATTGTCCCAGGAAGGGGAAACTTTATTGACACATTCCTGGGGTCAGATACGTCACATGATCACACTGACAGAACCACAGGCACATAGACACAGGCAACAGAGCATGCACAATGTCGCCACTAGTACAGTGTATATCCACCTTTCGCAGCAATGCAGGCTGCTATTCTCCCATGGAGACGATCGTAGAGATGCTGGATGTAGTCCTGTGGAACGGCTTGCCATGCCATTTCCACCTGGCGCCTCAGTTGGACCAGCGTTCGTGCTGGACGTGCAGACCGCGTGAGACGACGCTTCATCCAGTCCCAAACATGCTCAATGGGGGACAGATCCGGAGATCTTGCTGGCCAGGGTAGTTGACTTACATCTTCTAGAGCACGTTGGGTGGCACGGGATACATGCGGACGTGCATTGTCCTGTTGGAACAGCAAGTTCCCTTGCCGGTCTAGGAATGGTAGAACGATGGGTTCGATGACGGTTTGGATGTACCGTGCACTATTCAGTGTCCCCTCGACGATCACCAGTGGTGTACGGCCAGTGTAGGAGATCGCACCCCACACCATGATGCCGGGTGTTGGCCCTGTGTGCCTCGGTCGTATGCAGTCCTGATTGTGGCGCTCACCTGCACGGCGCCAAACACGCATACGACCATCATTGGCACCAAGGCAGAAGCGACTCTCATCGCTGAAGACGACACGTCTCCATTCGTCCCTCCATTCACACCTGTCGCGACACCACTGGAGGCGGGCTGCACGATGTTGGGGCGTGAGCGGAAGACGGCCTAACGGTGTGCGGGACCGTAGCCCAGCTTCATGGAGACGGTTGCGAATGGTCCTCGCCGATACCCCGGAGAAACAGTGTCCCTAATTTGCTGGGAAGTGGCGGTGCGGTCCCCAACGACACTGCGTAGGATCCTACGGTCTTGGCGTGCATCCGTGCGTCGCTGCGGTCCGGTCCCAGGTCGACGGGCACGTGCACCTTCCGCCGACCACTGGCGACAACATCGATGTACTGTGGAGACCTCACGCCCCACGTGTTGAGCAATTCGGCGGTACGTCCACCCGGCCTCCCGCATGCCCACTATACGCCCTCGCTCAAAGTCCGTCAACTGCACATACGGTTCACGTCCACGCTGTCGCGGCATGCTACCAGTGTTAAAGACTGCGATGGAGCTCCGTATGCCACGGCAAACTGGCTGACACTGACGGCGGCGGTGCACAAATGCTGCGCAGCTAGCGCCATTCGACGGCCAACACCGCGGTCCCTGGTGTGTCCGCTGTGCCGTGCGTGTGATCATTGCTGGTACAGCCCTCTCGCAGTGTCCAGAGCAAGTATGGTGGGTCTGACACACCGGTGTCAATGTGTTCTTTTTTCCATTTCCAGGAGTGTTTTATTGAAGCCCCAGGAAAGGTCCAAATTACAGACTGTTTGATGCATTACTCCCCTTGGACAAGAATCGGCATTGTGCCGTTGTATTCAATACCGATGCAATTTCTGTGTTTCATCGTCAATCAGAAGGTCCAAGGGTTATAGTAAACCTGCAGTGGAGCATCGGAATCTACTACTAGTCTCCCAGGAAAGCTTCAAAGGACAGACTGTATGAAGTGATGCTCCCCCTGGATAGAAGTCGCCATTGTGCTTTCAATCCTGATGCAATTTCTGTGTTTCATTGTCAGTGTGAAGGCTCAAGGTTTACAGTAAACCTGCCGTGGTGCATCGGTATCTACTACTGGACTCCCAGGAACGGTTCCAAACACAGACCATTTAAAGCGTTACTCCCACTGGATAGAAGTCGATATTGTGCCTTTCGTATTCAAACCCGTTGCAATTTCTGTGTTTTATAATCAATGTGAAGGTCCAGTTGGTACAGAAACCACCCGTGGTGGACTGGCATCTACTACTGAACACCCAGGAAAGTTCAAACCTCACACAGTTTGAGGCGTTACTATAACTGGGCAGAAGTCGCCATTGTGCCTTTTGTATTTAATCCCGATGGAATTTCATTCATTCTTCGTCAATGTAAGGTCCAAGGGCAACTTTAAACCTGCAGTGGAGCATGGGAATCAACTACTGCACTCCCAGGAAAGGTTCAAAGCACAGGCTGTTTGAGGAGTTATTCTCCCTGAACGTAAGTGGGCCTTGGGCATTTCGAAATCAATCCCAATGGACTTTCTTTTATTCTTCGTCAATGTGAAGGTCCAAGGGTTACTTTAAACCGGCAGTGGAGCAGCGGAATGTACTACTGGTCTCCCAGGAAAGATTCAAACTTCAGGCTGTTTGAAGTGTTGCTCTCCCTGGACGGATGTCGGCATAGTGACTTTTGTATTAAATCCCGATGCAATTTCTGTGTTGCATGGTCAATGCGAAGGTCCGAGTTTTACAGTAAACCTGCTGTGGTGCATCGGAATCTACTACTGGACCCCCAGGAAAGGTTCAAAGCACAGACCGTTTGAGGCATTACTTCCCTTGGATAAAAATCGGCATAGTGCCTTTGTATTCAATAGCGTTGCAATTTCTGTGTTTCATCGTAATGAGAAGGTCCAAGGGTTACAGTAAGCCTGCTGTGGTGCATCGGAATATATGACTGGTCTCCTACGAATGGTTCAAAGCACAGACCGTTTGAAGCGTTACTACCCCTGGACAGAAGTCGGAATAGTACCTTTTGTCTTCATTCCCGATGCAATTTCTGTGTTTCATCGTCAATGTGAAGGTCGAAGGGTTACAGTAAATGTGCTCTGGTGCAACGGAATCTACAACAGTTCTCCAAGGAAAGGTTCAAAACAGAGGCTGTTTGAAGCTTTACTCCCCCTGGACAGAAGTCGGTATTGTGCCTTTCGTATTAAACCCGATGAAATTTCTGTGTTTTATAGTCAATGTGAAGGTCCAATGGTCATAGTAAACCTCCCGTGGTGCATCGAAATCTACTACTGAACACCCAGGAAAATTCAAAGCACACACTGTTTGAGTCGTTGCTCCCCCTGGAGAGAAGTGCGCATTGTGCCTTTTGTATTCAATCCCGATGTAACTTCATTTATTCATCGTCAATGTGAATTTCATAGTGTTACAGTAAACCTGCAGTGGTGCATCGCTATCTACTACTGGACTTTCAAGAAACGTTCAAAGCACGTGCTGTTTGATGAGTTACCCTCCCTGGGCAGACATCGGCATTTTGCTTTTGTATTCAATCCTGATGCAATTTCGCTGTTTCATCGTCAATGTGAAGGTCCAAGAGTTACAGTAACCCTCCCGTGGTGCATCAGCATCTACTACTGGACTCCCAGGAAAGGTTCAAAGCACAGACTATTTGAGGCGTTACTCCACCTGGGCAAAAGTCGGCATTGTGCCTTTTGTATTAAATCCAGATGGAAATTCTTTGATTCTTCGTCAATGTTAAGGACAAAAGGTTACTCTAAACCAGCGGTGGAGCATCGGAATCTACTACTGGACTCCCAGGAAAAGTTCAGAGCACAAACTGTCTGAGCCGTTACTCTCCCTGGACAGAAATCGGCGTTGTGCCTTTTGTATTCAATCCCGATGGAATTTTTTTGATTCTTCGTGAATGTGAAGGTCCAAGGGTTACTTTAAACCTGCAGTGGAGCATTCGATTTCTGCTACTGGTCTCCCAAGAAAGCTTCAAAGCACAGACTGAAGTGTTGCTCCCCCTTGATGGAAATCGGCATTGTGCCGTTGTATTCAATACCGATGCAATTTCTGTGTTTCATCGTCAATGAGAAGGTCCAAGGGTTACAGTTCATCTGCAGTGGAGCATCGGAATCTACTACTGGTCTCCCAGGAAAGCTTCAAAGCACAGATTGTTTGAAGTGATGCTCCCCCTGGATAGAAGTCGCCATTGTGCCTTTAATCCCGATTCAATTTCTGTGTTTCATTGTCATTGTGAAGGTTTAACGTTTACAGTAAACCTGCCGTGGTGCATCGGTATCTACTACTGGACTCCCAGGAACGGATCAAATCACAGACTGTTTGAGGCGTAACTCCACTTGGGCAGAAGTCGGAATTGTGCCTTCTGTATTTAATCCCGATGGAATTTCTTTGATTCTTCGTCAATGTGAATGTCCAATGGTTACTTTAAACCTGCAGTGGAACATCTGACTCTACTACTGGACTCCCAGGAAAGGTTCAAAGCACAGGCTGCTTGAGGCGTTATTCCCCCTGGATAGGAGTCGGCATGGTGCCTTTTGTATTCAATCCTGATGGAATTTCATTGATTCTTCGTCAGTGTGATGTCCAAGGCTTACTTTAAACATGCAGTGGTGCATCGGAATCTACTACTGATCTCCCAGGGAGGGTTCACAGACTGTTTCAGACGTTACTCTCCGTGGACAGAAGTCGGAATTGTGAATTTTGTATTCAATCCCTATGCAATTTCTGTGTTTCACGACAATGTGAAGGTCCTAAGGTTAGAGTAAGCCCTACAGTGCTGCATCGGAATCTACTATTGGTCTCCCAGGAACGGTTGAAAGCGCATTAGCACAGACTGTTTGCGGCGTTACTCTCCCCGGACTGAAGTTAGCATAGTGCCTTTTGTATTCAATCCCGATGCAATTTCTGTGTTTCATCGTCAATGTGAAGGTCGAAGGGTTACTGTAAAACTGCATTGGTGCAACGGCATCTACTACTGGTCTCACAGGAAAGCTTTATAAGCACAGTATGCTTTAAGCGTTGCTTCCCCTATACTGAAGACGTCATTGTGCATTTTGTATTCAATCCCTATGACATTTCTGTTTTCATCATCAATGTGAAGGTACAAGGATTACAGTAAACTTGCCGTGGTGTATCGGAAGCTATTACTGGTCTCCCAGGTAAGGTTAATAGCGCAGACTGTTAGAAGCGTTACTCCCCCTGAACATAAGTCGACACTGTGAATTTTGTAGTCAATCCCTATGGAATTTCTTTGATTCTTCGTCAATGTGAAGGTCCAAGTGTTACTTTAAGGATGTCCGATCCAAATGCACGTTTGATTTTTGCCCAGTATTAACTGACTGAATGCTGCTTACTCTTGGAAATGAACTTAGTTTGTTAACAAGAAAGGACAGTAAGGAATAAATATATTTTGAGACCAATGTCAAAATACCCAGACTCGTGAACAGGGGTCGACAAACAGTTCGTGAACTTACACCACTTAGGGCCTGAACCGCCCGTCTCTGAGGCAAAAATATCTTTCTACATTGGGAAGAGTAACCGCAAAACATAATACCATTCGACATACGCAAATGAAAATAAGCAAATTAGACTAATTTTCGTGTCGAATGATCACTCACTTCAACTCTTCGGATAGTAAAAATGGCAGTATTAAGTCTTTAAACAAGATCCTGAATTTGGACTTTCCACGATAGCTTACTATCTATCTGAACACTTAAAAATTTGAACTGTTCAGTTTCACTAATCATATGCCCATTCTGTGAAATTAAAACGTCGTGTTTTGTTGAATTGTGTGTTAGAAACTGTAAAAACTGAGTCTTACTGTGATTTAGCGTTAGTTTATTTTCTACAAGCCGTGAACTTATGTCTTGAACTGCATTATCTGAAACCGAGCCAATGTTGAACATATCATCCTTTACTACCAAGCTAGTGTCATCAACAAACAGAAATATTTTACAGTTACCCTTAATAGTGGAGGCCATATCGTTTATATAAGTAAGGAACAGGAGTGGCCCCAACTCTGATCCCTGGAGCACACCCCATTTAACTGTACCCCACTCAGGCCCCATATAACAGCCATTCTCAACATTGCGAATAATGTTTTTTGCTGTCTGTTGCTAAAGTAAACCAATTGTGATCTACTTCCCATATTCCGTAATGGTCCAACTTCTGGACCAATATTTTGGATCAACACAAGCAAACGCCTTAGTTAAATCAAAAAATATGCCTAGCGTTCGAAACCTTTTGTTTAACCCATCCAGTACCTCACAGACAAAAGAGCTGATAAACGACTTCTAAGGCCGAACTGTATACTTGATAGCAAATCGTGTGATATAAAATGATCAATTATCCTTACATACACAGCCTTTTCAATAATTTGAACAAACACTGATGGCATAGAAGCAGTCTACATTATCCCTTTCTATTTTTTTATAAAACAGCTTTACTACTACTTTAATCAGTCACGAAACTGACCATTCCTAAAGGAAAAATTACAAATATGGCTAAATACAGGGCTGACATGTGCAGCATACTACTTAAATATTCGGCTAGGCACTCCATCATATCCATGAGAATCCTTAGTCTTCAGTGACTTAATTATTGACTCAATCTCCCTCTTGTCGGTATGACAGAGGAGTATTTCAGACATCAATCTCAGAAAGGCATTTGCCAAGAGAGTTATACGATTCCCTGTAGAAACTAAATTTTTGTTTATTTCACCAGCAATTCTCAGAAAGTGAGTGTTAAATACTGTGCGTATATCTGATTTAACTGTGGTGTGCGTACTGTAAGACCTTCAGATTATTTGACTTGTCGCTCTAACGAAGTAGGCGAGTGTCTTCTGCCGTTAGGTCAGACGATAGAAATGCCACTTGCACGCTTAGAGTAGCAGATTGACGGTGACCAACTTTAAACAGAATTTGATTAATTTTCACACACATTTATTAAAATAATAAAAAGCGTATACATTACGTAACTTGGTTCTGGATGCTGTTTACAATCGACAATCTGAAGTTCCTTTGGTCTTGGTACGTTAATCTTATTCTCACATATCTCTGATAGTAAGAATGATTAAAACTATTGTCTACGGCAGTGCTACTGTTTTCCTACACCCTAGTTGGAAGGAACACAGTCTGCATCAGATCATATGAATATATATTGAAGTCACCACATATAACTAATTTCTGGTACTTCCTATAAAGTGAAGTGCATGGCATAATTCACCAATTCCCGTCCTCTGAATCTTTTTCCGATTTCTGTTTCGTAAAAAATTTCCATCAGCAATTCCCGTTAGTATTACGCCCTTTGAACTAACAGTTGAATTGTACAGCAAAAATTCGAAACTGCCACCAAAATTCGAAATTACCACCAATAGGGTAGGTGGGGTAGGGGGAGGGGTAGGAGAGGGGAGGGATGGGGAATCCACATGCAGGCTCAGGAAACGACGTAACATCATCTGGAAATGGGGATTGGAGGCGGTGGTGGGTGACAGTGGGGGGCATTTACTTGATCAATTTCATTAATTTGCATATCAATTTGATATCAAAATTGGAGTGGTGCCCCTATATCCCTACTTCTGCCACCAAGTCAACTTGTCTTTTGCAATCCATACTGCTCAACGAATATTTTTTTAGAAAACTGTGTGATCAAAAGTATCTGAACACCCCCAAAAACATACGTTTTTCATATTATATGCACTGTGCTGTCACCTACTGCAGGGTACTCCATATCAGCGACCTAAGTAGTCATTAGACATCGTGAGAGTGCAGAATGGGGCGCTCCACAGAACTCACAGACTTCGAACGTTGTCAGGTGATTGGGTGTCACTTGTGTCATACGTCTGTACGCGAGATTTCCACACTCCTAAACATCCCTACGTCCAATGTTTCCAGTGTGATAGTGAAGTGGAAACGTTAAAGGACACATACAGCATAAAAGGGTACAGGTCGATCAGTTGACTGACGGACCGCCAACAGCTGAAGAGGTTCGTAATGTGTAATAGGTAGACATCTATCCATACCATCACACAGGATTTCCAAACTGCATCAGGATCCACTGTAAATACTATGACAATTAGGCGTGTGCAGCTGCTGATAAGCCAAACATCACGCCGGTAAATGCTAAACGACGCCTTGCTTGGTGTAAGGATCGTAAACATTGGACGATTGAACAGTGGAAAAAAGTTGTGTGGAGTGACGTTTGACGGAACACAATGTGGCGATCTGATGGGAGGATGTGGGTATAGCAAATGCCCGGTGAACGTCATCTGCCAGCGTGTGTAGGGCCAACAGTAAAATTCGGAGGCCGTGGTGTTATGACGTGGTTGTGTTTTTCATGGAGGAAGCTTGCATCCCTTATTGTTTTGCGTGGTACTATCACAGCACAGGTCTACACTGATGTTTTAAGCACCTTCTTGCTTCCCGTTGTTGAAGAGTAATTCAGGGTTGGTGATTCCATCTTTCAACACTATCGAACACCTGTCCATAATGCACGGCCTGTAGCGGAGTGGTTACACGACAATAACATCCATGTAATGGACTGGCCTGCACAGTCCTGACCTGAACCTTATAAAACACCTTTGGGATGTTTCGGAGCGCCAAGTTCGTGCGAGACCTCACCAATCAACATCGATACCTCTCTTCAGCGCAGCACCCCATGAAAAATGGCTGCCATTCCCCAAGAAACCTTCCAGTACCTGATTGAACTATGCCTGCGAGAGTGTAAGCTGTCATCAAGGCTAAGGGTGGGCCAACACCATATTGAATTCCAGCATTACCGATGGAGGGTGCCACAAACTTGTAAGTCATTTTGAGCCAGGTGTCCGGATACTTTTGATCACATAGTTAAATGCACTGTGAATGGTCTTCTGATGATGATGATAACTTCAGCGTAAGAGTTCCATGCATGTTGATTATGAAAATCTTGCTGCTAAAGATGGTGATGTCTGGAGGTGGAGAAAAATGGGCTGGATTGTACTATGGCACCAGAAAATCATTGAGGAACTGCAGCTGTCAGCATAACTCACCCCACTCCATCTCTGTACATTGCGCTTTAGCATGTCGTTGAACGTTACTCAGTTCCGTTTTTACTACATATTCATGATTTGGTGCTATACTCTCATACACTTGTTTAGAACCATATGCTGTTAACATGTACATAATGATAAAGAGTAGCATTTTGATCTGAGCTAGTGCTATAGCTACACTATAGTGTTTATGTTCCTCTCTACATCAGTGTGATGCTACAGCTGACTTCAAAGAGTTTAAAGCAATACTCTCTGTGAGACTTGCATGCCTGAGCCACAAAACACAGAAGCTTAGAGTACTTGGTGTGAATTGTTGGTGTGAAACTGAGAAAATTAGGCGTACATTTAAGTGAAATTACGATATTTACTTGTTCTGAGGTTGGGGAGCTCTGGAGCTTAACCGCTGTTGTGAAATTGAGATAATTATCCTTTTTTGTAGCAGTAATTACGATATTTACACCCGCCTGGGGCCTAACCTAGGTCCTGGGGGCAGTGGGCTTGAGGGTAGGGATGTTTGAACCTAAGGCCTTAGGGATAGAGGTCTGGGGGCAGGGCGCCTAAGGGTTCAAATCTAACGCCTGATGGCTGTGTAGCTTCGCACAATTGCCTGCATCTAACGTTGTTGCGAAATTGCGATTAAATTGCATGAGAAGTAAAATATTTCCAAATGCTGGGATTGAAAACAGTACTTTTAGGCTCCAGAGCTTAGTTGTTGTTGTGAAATAGTTTGCGACGTCATACGCTCTTACGCATTGGAGCTATCAGATTTCGGAACACTTGTTTTGACTGTGGAGGGCAACTGCTTAAAACTGAACGTACGTCAGAGCAATTGGTAAGCGACCCAAGTGGCCAACCCACCCTACTTTTTCATCCTGAGGATTCTTCCAATGAATCTCAGTCTGACGTCTGCCTTACCTGCGATTAGTCGTATGGCGTAGTTCCATATAAAATCTCTCCAGGCATATACTCCTGGGTATATTCCCAGTGATTGTTTTGCAATCGTGTAATCGTACTACAGTGTGTCTTTCTGCCTATTTATGCATTATACTATTTGTTGGGTAAAGTTGAAGATCAGTTGCGAACACCTAAACCAATTGTCAATCCTCTGTATGCGAAGTGCAACACTAAGAAATTGCAGCGAAATGCAAGAAGACATCTACAACAGCAGCATCCACGACTACCATCACGGAGTTTCCGACATTATCCACAAATTCTTTTATGCAGCGTGATCATAAACACACTGAAAAGTATGCAGAGGTATCGCAGGATAGGTTGTGCTGAGAAATAACTGTTCAGAAAAAAATTTGTTACCTTGTCCCGGTTCTTTAGTTAATTAGCATAGAGTTTAGCCAATTATACCGTTGCGCACGCAAATTCAAGCGCCCGGCCAGAGACGGTGTCGCCAAACGCGTCTCTTCCATTTGGCCTACTAGTACCGGACAAGAGAACGATACAAAAATTGGACGTGGAACGGTAGTAAGGATCGGACCTGACGCAAATGCTCAACAGTTTCTCGATGAGAACGACTGACTACTTATATCTGGTGGGCCGCTTCAATTTGCGCGCATCTCCCTGATTGGCTAACTTCAGTGCTATTTAACTCGGAAACGGTAAACGGGGCAACGTATCGAATATTTTTCTCAACAATTATTTCTCAGCACATCCTATCTTGCAACGCTCGTACAAGCTTTCCGGGCACTTTTTGAGTTCTCTATGTTGAGAATGGCATGCTGTGCTCGGTTTGCTAGAAATTCTTCCGTGCAATCACACAGCTAATTTGATTTTCCGTGACTCGTATTTTGTTCACTAGGCGGCAGAGCGCCTTCCGGAAGACAAGGAACATGGCATCAGTAATAGCGCTGGCCTCTATTGCTTTCCGGGAATCTTGGGAGAACAGAGTTCTCTGTGTTCCACACAGTCATTGTTTCCGAAACCGATATTAATTCCTACAGAGATTTTCGGTCGAAATACGGATTTTATCCTTGTGGTTCTTCGTTTCAGGTCTACTGTCACAGTGCCTTCTTTCTACATCCATTCAAAGCTGAAAACGTCCCTGTCACTCCATATTAATGGTTGAACGGCGTTCACTGTTGAAATGTTATCGTACATTGACATTAAATGTATCATATTACGGCTTTCCTACAGGAATTTAGCTTTGAATGTCAACCACAAACCACAGAGTCCAGTACTAAGATGTAGTTCGTGCGAATGATGTGACAGTCGAGCAACAAGAAATCTCAAAGTGTGGAAGGAAATGAATTCATGTGAATGTGCTAAAAAGTCATTTTACTCGTATATGTATCATGGAGCATATCACTTAATATCATGTTACTTGACGGAGGACGGGGGAGAGAGGAAAGGACAGGAAAGGGACTACTGATATCAGCAGCTTCAGGACTTTATGCGGCATCCGTGGCGACGAGTGAAAATGTGTACCGGACCGGGATTCGAACCCGGGATCTCCTGTTTACTAGGCAGCAGCGTTTACCACTGCACCTCCCTGTGCACCACAAATTTTCATTGTTGTGATTCTCTTGTGCAGTTGATGGCCGTTCGTATCCACAACTGTGGACACATTTCATATACCTCATAACAGCTATAGTCGCTGCAGTGCCTGTTCCTTAGGACATGCATGTATGTCTGAAGAAACATTGCATCGCTCTCCTTAACAACACAGCTACTACAATATCGTATCTAATAGAATGATCGAACTAAAGCGTTTAGCTTATCCTTAATGTTGGACAACCCATTCCACTTGCAGACTCAATTAGTTTATTTGAACGAAGCAAAAGGCATTAAAAGACTCTAATTTCGTGATGGTAAAACAACAATATTGTGTAAACTCATCAGACACGAATTCAGTTGAAAAACAATGATAAACTAATACAGAAAAATTTACAAATTTAAATTTGTGAGCTACAATTATTCTGTTTTATACATAGAAGGTTGATCTTTTTTGTGAGTTCATCGTAATACTTCGGTATGTATAATTTTTCTCATCTATCAGATACAGCTTGATTCATCATCCTGTAGAATCAGATGTACCGCCGGACCGGGTTCCATATTTATCCCGGCCAGTTTCTGGTGTTCACTTTGTCATCCGCTCCCGCTGTGTCCGTTTCTGGCTGTGGTATCCGTCTCCAGGCGATCTGTCTTACGTCTGCGCCCCTTGAGGCGGTTTTCCCCAGTGGCATCCGTCCCACATTAGGCCCGCGCCGCCAGGCGCTTTACTAGCACTATAGTAACGCTCTAGACGTTTCTTATGATGTTCGCGACCGCTGCCTGTTTCTCTCGTGGCCGTGTTATTCTCCTTTCCTTCTGACAATGGGAAGGCCTGAGACACGGCCAACCGATTCGGCTCAAATTTGGCAAGTCGTTTGTGTACAACCTAAAACGAAGGAATCTAAGATATTTTGGGTCAACAACCCGCGTTTTTGAGAAAATCACCCCTAAAGGTTATGGCGAGTAATCGACTCAAAATTGGCGGGATCGATAGATAATTGTAAATAGAGCATTTTTTATCATCAGGTATGGGGTCTGAAAACGCATACGTTTCCAGAAATCGAGGTAAGAATCTTTTACGTCTGCCGCTCCTATCAATCTGGAACGCCGAGAAACAGAACTGCCTGCTTCCGGTAGTGCATTGATAATGCATCCGTCTTACAACACTTTTACAAGCCAAAACACAGCGTCGGTAACTTTCCGCTTACCATCGTCTGTGGTAACGTCTTATGGGACCAAACTGCTGAGGTCATCGGTCGCCATCGTCTGTGACGGGCTCCCAACTATACAGGGTGTTACAAAAAGGTACGGCCAAACTTTCAGGAAACATTCCTCACACACAAATAAAGAAAAGATGTTATGTAGACATGTGTCCGGAAACGCTTAATTTCCATGTTAGAGCTCATTTTAGTTTCGTCAGTATGTATTGTACTTCCTCGATTCACCGCCAGTTGGCCCAATTGAAGGAAGGTAATGTTGACTTCGGTGTTTGTGTTAACATGCGACTCATTGCTCTACAGTACTAGCAACAAGGGCATCAGTACGTAGCATCGGCAGGTTAGTGTTCATCACGAACGTGGTTTTGCAGTCAGTGCAATGTTTACAAATGCGGAGTTGGCAGATGCCCATTTGATGTATGGATTAGCACGGGGCAATAGCCGTGGCGCGGTACGTTTGTATCGAGACAGATTTCCAGAACGAAGGTGTCCCGACAGGAAGACGTTCGAAGCAATTGATCGCCGTCTTAGGGAGCACGGAACATTCCAGCCTCTGACTCGCGACTGCGGAAGACCTAGAACGACGAGGACACCTGCAATGGACGATGCAATTCTTCGTGCAGTTGACGATAACCCTACTGTCAGCGTCAGAGAAGTTGCTGCTGTATAAGGTAACGTTGACCACGTCACTGTATGGAGAGTGCTGCGGGAGAACCAGTTGTTTCCGTACCATGTACAGTGTGTGCAGGCACTATCAGCAACTGATTGGCCTCCACGGATACACTTCTGCGAATGGTTCATCCGACAATGTGTCAATCCTCATTTCAATGCAAATGTTCTCTTTACGGATGAGGCTTTATTCCAACGTGATCAAATTGTAAATTTTCACAATCAACATGTGTTGGCTGACGAGAATCCGCACGCAATTGTGCAATCACGTGATCAACACAGATTTTCTGTGAACGTTTGGGCAGGCATTGTTGGTGATGTCTTGATTGGGCCCCATGTTCTTCCACCTACGCTCAATGGAGCACGTTATCATGATTTCATACGGGATACTCTACCTGTGCTGCTAGAACATATGCCTTTACAAGTACGACACAACATTTGGTTCATGCACGATGGAGCTCCTGCACATTTCAGTCGAAGTGTTCGTACGCTTCTCAACAACAGATTCGGTGACCGATGGATTGGTAGAGGCGGACCAATTCCATGGCCTCCACGCTCTCCTGACCTCAACCGTCTTGACTTTCATTTATGAGGGCATTTGAAAGCTCTTGTCTACGCAACCCCGGTACCAAATGTAGAGACTCTTCGTGCTCGTATTGTGGACGCCTGTGATACAATACGCCAATCTCCAGGGCTGCATCAGCGCATCAGGGATTCCATGCGACGGAGGGTGGATGCATGTTTCCTCGCTAACGGAGGACATTTTGAACATTTCCTGTAACAAAGTGTTAAAGTGTTTAAAGTCACGCTGGTACGTTCTGTTGCTGTGTGTTTCCATTCCATGATTAATGTGATTTGAAGAGAAGTAATAAAATGAGCTCTAAAATGGAAAGTAAGCGTTTCCGGACACATGTCCACATAACATATTTTCTTTCTTTGTGTGTGAGGAATGTTTCCTGAAAGTTTGGCCGTACCTTTTGTAACACCCTGTATATTACAGCGCTAGTCGAAGGGTATACATCCTCCATTATTCAGATTATGCACCTGAAAGATATGACACAACAAACAATAGCTAGTTACTACGGCATAAACTGACGAGCTAATTATTACAAACGACATACAGTACTCGTTATATGTTACTTACGGAAGAACTCTGTATTCATTCACAAAACGTATTTCATTCGGCGCATTAACGATGGAAAAATCACTACATGTATTGGTGAGGTTCGCTGCAGCATGATGACGGAAAGCAACTCTTTCCGATCGACTTCTATAAGGCTCGTGCTGGACACCTTCACTCTTCCAGGTACACAACTACAAGATGACGAAGTGGCAACCGGGACAACATAACTCTCCCCGCGTGCATTCTGTCCCGTGCCTCCCTGTAAACAAGCGTCTCGCGCGGTTGGCTATCTGTGATCCCTCGTGAGGAATTCGCAGCACTTACTCGATGTTGTTTTCATGTGACACGACTTACAAGTTTATTACTTTAGTAACTCACGGCGTTTGGGAAATTAGTTTGCCTGCCTTATTATTATCATTCCTTATTGATTTACTTACCTTATTAACCCTCCTATTCCTATCAATTGAGATGTGGAAAAATATAAAAGAAAAGAATAACATCAGCTAGGTTTCTTCGAGATTCGAACCCGCGTTCTCCGATTCGCAGCCAGCTACCCTGGCCGTTGCTATATCGATGATGGCGGCGAGATGTGTTCACTATATGGGCACAAAAGCGGTAGTTGTAAAACTTTCTTACCTCGATTTCAGGAAAAGTTTTCTTTTGCGGACCCCATAACTGATGATGAAAAATGTTCTATTTACAGTTATCTATCGATCCCTCCAATTTTGAGTCGATTGCTGGTCATAACCTTTAGGGGTGATTTTCATCAAAATTGCGGTTGTGTTGACCCAAAATTTCGTTTTAGGTTGTACACAAGCGACCTGCCAAATTTGAGCTGAATCGGTTGGCCGTGTCTTAGGCCTTCCCCTTGTGAGTCCGGTGTGCACCTGCAGCATGGAGCTGCTGTAAGAGTTGCATGTAACGTCCGGACACGCTGCGGCAATCTCTAGTGGCGGTCGCCACCCTCTGGAGATCTGCCGTATGTCTGCTGCCAGGTTGCGGTGCCTGAGATGTCAGGTGGTAGATGTTGTTCCCCGCGTTCTCCGTGACGCTGTGTATGTCTCCGGAGGAGGTAGTTACGGTGGATGCTCCATAAGGGGCTTGAGCCCTTTAACTACGCCCATGGTCCTCTGAGATTCACTACAGGTGAAGGGAACTTTCTTCTGTTTTTTCGGCAGTAGTTCCAAAGCTCGTATCTTGCTTCCCGGCTCATCAGGCGGGTGCTGGCCTAATACGGAACGCCATGGGACTCCGCTACCGGAGAAAACGGGCGGGGACGTAAGGCAGAACGCCCGGCGACGAGTAAAACTGCCAGAAACGGCAACAGCGGCAGGGGATGGCATAGCGGACACCAGGCACCGCCCAGGCAAAAATATGGCCTCGCGGCTGCTATGGTTGCAGCTTCGATTCCCGCCTCGGGCATGGATGTGTGTGATGCCCTTAGGTTAGTTAGGTTTAAGTAGTTCTAAGTCTAGGGGACTGATGACCTCAGATGTTAAGTACCATAGTGCTCAGAGCCATTTGAACCATAAATATGGGACACAGTCAGCTTGTCCACCAGTCTCAGGAAACATTTTATGAAGAAACCGAGTTGCGACGTCGAAATATCGTGTTGGGATGACGCGAAACACGGACAGTACCACCGATACTATAGTGTGACAACGCACCACCGAGGAATTACAGTCTGGTGCGTTATCAAAGCCGTTTACTTCTTCTGCAGGATATCTCTCTCTTTTCTTGAAGAACAACATTGTGCATTTTATTAGATCTTGTATACACTATTTGATCAAAATTACCCCGACACTTCTGTGTAACGTGGAACTGACCGCTAGATGTCACGAGGTGCGTAACGCCCAGTATAATACGGGGTGGGGAGTATTATGTTGTCAGCATAGAGCCATTAACAGGCCATTAACAGCAGAATGGCTCTGTCAGGACAGCTGCTGGACTTCGAATGTGTACTAGAGTAACAAACCTGTCATGGGCATTTCAAACTTTCTAAAGCTGGCCAATCTACTGCTGGTGATACTGCTGTGGTGCTACAGGCCGTGGTGCTACATCACAGTCCGCAAAGCGCTTCGATTCCATAGATATTAGCGATGTCTTCCTTCAGTTCGCAAAGACGAATGGGAGTTGCCAATGAAGACACGCCCTCTCTCTCAGCACAGCACAGAGGGCAATATAGAGCCGAGATTGGAAGCGCACTGCACAGTTCGAGACCTGCGCTGAAGCAGTCAACATTATCTGGTACGAACAAAGACTAAATTCTGAGATGGAAATGTACTGTTGTAAATGTTGAACGTTATACTTCAAGTGATACTTTAACAGTCAATGGTCATAAATACTGGCGCCGAGAAATCGGGCTTAAACTGTTCGTCTTCCAGCCCAGCTAACTGCCCTGTGCGTGACGTGCACACATTCCTCTGGCTGTTGGTCTGTTTTTGTTGTGTTGGATTAGTGTGTGTCCCACTATATTTCACCGTGTCTAAGCCTCTCACAGTTTCAGGTGCAGCAGACTGAACGCCTGCTGCTCACTGTTAGCCAGCTGACGTCATTACTTCATCACAGATACCGGTAGCTGCTCCATACCATAGCCAAGACGAAGAACGGTCGGGCTGCAGGCCGTAATTAGAGGTACACTTCGCCGCCTTCAAGGTAAAAGGTATGGAGCGCAATGCTTACTTTTCGTCCATCGTTGGTCCTGATGTGAATAGCCTCTATATCAAATTATATGCCTAAACTGTTCCCGAGCAAGTTACGTAAGATGATTTTGTGAAACTGCTAGATAATCATTATGATAGTCAAAGCCATGTAACAGCTGCACAGTTTAAATTTCTTTGTCTGAAGCAGTAGCCTGCTCATTCAATCGATGTATATTGTTAGAAGGAGTGGTTTGAATCGGTTGAGCTGTGAGTGGTTGTTGCCCCTTGCTAATATTATTTTTATTTTGTGCAAACAAGTCTCAACATTTATTTGCTCATATATAGCACAATTTTATTTTAGGATAGTTTCATCTTAGACAAGAAGAACCCAAGCAACACAAAATAACGAGTCACTTCTGCAGCAGGTAAATAGAAAAATGATTAGAAAAACAACACGATTCCAAGAAAGGGTGTAAAAGCCACTTACATTAGAAAATACCGCACAGGAGCACCAGAGCCGTCGTCCAATAGCTGATAAACTGGCAGAAACTTTCATGAGACACTAAAACCATTATGCAACGGGGCAAACTCTACTTCAAATCTTACAAGGAAATACACACTGAATAAGTACCGGGTCGGTTACAGAAACGTAGATGAAGCTCAAATGTCGTCAAACTGAATGTGGCCAATCGAACCGGCATCCGACAACTTTAACAATGTATATGAGGAATTCATGACACGAACCCAAGTTACACAGCGAGTGCTGATAATATAATGTGTGCTGATCCGGCTGAATTACACACAGCGCATATGGCAGCTCCCACTAACCTATAACATTTGCAGACATCGAACGAGCAGACAACAGCTCTATCTTACAATACAATCAAACTGAAATGCTAGTTGTCTCTAAGTTCTACTTCGGAAACGACCAAACATATACAATCGCACCAAAAAGTATTGGCACACGTGCGTGTTTATCGTTGCTGGTTACAAACGCCACACCTTCCGGTACACAGCACATTTACGTGCTGCCTCACATACCAGACATTACAATTCTGCCGACAGTGCCTACCATTAACAAGGAAATGCATGAAGTGTTAAGGGCAAACATTTTCTCCTCTGCACACAAAAAGTATTGGCACCGAGCGTGGCTTCTCGGTATATTGCGGGTTTTCAGGTATCGGAATGTCATCTGCTGACGCAATAGACACTGCGTGTTGTTGACGGCCCAGTCGCTAGTATGTTACTGCATTGCGCGATAGTGGTCAGCATGGGGCCGAAGAAGAAGGAACATTCAGTGGCGTTGAGTGAGAGAGTGGCATTGCTCCATTCACAAGGGAGAAGCTACCGACAAATCGGAGCAGAGGTGTCTGAAGGTACACCACGGTACGAGCCATCATTCATAAATATAAAGAGACTGGAACAGCAGTGAATAAGTGTCGTCCAACGGATCATATGAGATACATCGACGTGTTGCGAGGTAATTTACACGCTAGTGCACAGACATTGGGCCTTACTGGGATGTTTCATTTCCAGCAAGACAACGACCCAAAACATACCGCTATAAAAACCCGGGACTGGTTACTGTAAAATGCCCCCAGAAGGGTTCTAACACCACCTCAGAGCCCTGATTTGAACCCCATTGAGAACCTGTGGGCTCACACACAACTCAGAAAAAGGCGCCCGTCCAGTAAAAACGACTTGGAGGAGGTGCTCCTGGAGGAATGGTCGAAAATTATCCCTGATATCTCCCGGAATTTAATACAAAGCATTCCTAGGCGTTTACATGCTGTTATAGATACTAAAGGAATGCACACTAGCTATTAGAAGGTGAACATCAATGAAGAAACTGAACAGACTGTCCGAATCATACGTGTGTGCCAATATTTTTTTTGGATGCATAAGAGCGATGCTTATATTCAGAACACTGTATGTTACTTTACGGACAGGTGATTTGGACATATTTGTAGCCTATGTAATGTAAGGTGGAACGCATCTGGGTCCTGTTCTGAAATATGTGTCTCGCTTAACCTAAACCAATAAAATGCAATTGTGCCAATACTTTTTTGTGCGATTGTAGCGCTGAAGCAAACTGTAGCCAGCTAGCGCATTCTTCCCTGCTGCTGCTGTCCCACCACGGCAGCCACGGCGTGCACTCTAGTCCAACGGCCGTTTCCTCTATTGGTATCTGCCCGCTGTCTGTTTCTATCTCTCCAAAACAAGACCCCAGTCCCGCTTCCTCTTAAAACTTCCCCATAAACTTCTCGGCACTCTTGCTTATTGCCCCAAAGTTCTTCACAAATACTCGGTCCCCTGGTTTCAAGGTGGTAGTTCATCTCCCCGTATTACAGTGATGAGCTAGTCTTCGGTGACTGATTTTTAATTTTTTCTTAGTTCTTTTCCACGTCTTGCGAATTTGTGCAGCGTCACCTGCCTCGGATAGTAAATCATTTAAGGACCACAGGCTAGAGAAGGGTGAATTCCGTTTACGTGCTAACATTAGACTTTCTGTTGTTTCTATGTGCGCATCGTGGACAGCAGAGTTAAACGCACAACTTAGCCAACACAATGATGTTTCCCGCGCAAAGTGATCATCATATGAAAAGCGCTGATGTCTGCTCTCAAGTTCCTGTTAAGTCTCTTAGCGAATGATGGGTTTGGGTAATAAAGTGTAGTGGTGCTGCTCTTCTTAACCAGCCGTCCGGAAAATTGTTCCTTTGTATGGTCCAAAGATTGGCAGAACGCATTTCAGCAGCTGAAAGACGCATTGTTAAGTCGTAGATGTTTGGTGTTACGAAATCCTGCAAATATTTGTGAGACCTGGTTGTTGAGGAAGGCAGGGTTCGGTTACGATTGTGGATGGGGCCGTAATCAGCTACTATTGATCCGCTTTTGCAATTACACACATTTATTTTAAAATGGTAATTCCAGACTCAGCAATAAGTAAAGATATCACACGTTATTAATGAAGGAATAAACAACTGTGTAATTAATAGTGCTTTCAGTGCATTCCAGTTTACCAAATGAGCATAAAATACAGACACAGCAAATAATGTTTTAAAAACAAGCCAATGTGATCCCAATTAGAATTTTAAGGCAAGTAACGCCTTTAACGCCCAGAACGGCAATTATGAAAAAATTTAACAAACATACTGTAAAACAGCAATGCAATAGCAAAGGTTAATTTAAAAGGACAGGCAACTGATCACCAAACGGGTGAAACAAAATGATGATAAACTTGGTAGCACAACCATTTAAACCTGCTGTGATGCCAAGAATGCCAATTATATAAAAAATTAAAGAAACATCCAGTAAAAAAGCAAATACAACAGCAAATGTTAATTTAAAAGGACAAGCAACTGATCACCAAACAGGTGAGACAAAATGATGGCAAACTTGGTAGCACAATCATTTAAACCTGCCGTTACATCCACTAACCCTCAGGGCAGGTAACTGGAGCGTTAGCGGCCACAAGGCAGGAAAAATACCACTGGTTGAACTTAACAAATAGTAACAAACTGAACCCAATAAATAGTAATATAGTCCAGGAAAGTTAATTAGATCCGCCTTCCCCAAGCACTCCACTGGCTTTTCTTCGCCTCGGCAACACTACGAGCAGCAACACGGACCCAGGTCACTGGAGAATCGCAAGATCTCACAATGGTGGAGGTTTCTCTACTTGAATCCAAATCCACTCAAAACTTGCAGGATCCGGTTTACGACATCGTCGTGCACCTTCGTGACCACAGGCCTTCGATCCCGCAGTCCATACACGCCGCCAGCAGTCCCGGTGTGTTCCCGTACTGTACGGACCTGGCTCATCCTGAGTCCCCAACCGAACTGCACACTGACACGACCTGAAAGAACCACGACGTCGCCCCAAATATAGGGCCACTGTTACTACAAATAGATAACCGCCGCCGCTGCTGCCACTAGTGGACAGGCAATGCTTGCGAAACCAAGTGGGGCCAGTCAACATGAGAAGAAGACAAACAACCGCAACCATGTCAACTAAACGATACAGTCTGGCCTCCATCAGAAAGACAGAAACCTACAAACAGCAGCACGGCTCAATTTGTATGGTCAGAAGACCTATTTACTGACAAATCATCGGCGTTTGACGGCCTTGTCCAATCCTGCCAAGCCTGTCTCACCTCGGCCAGAGCAAGAATTGCAACTTTGGACTCTGATGTCGTCTAATTAACAGTATGAGTTGTTGTACAGTCCCACTGTCCAACATTCAAGCGATGATATGTTGTCTCAGTGCCAAGAATGCCAATTATATAAAAAATTAAAGAAACATCCAGTAAGAAAGCAAATACAACAGCAAAGGTTAATTTAAAAGGACAACAACTGATCACCATTCCAATTTACCAAATGAGCATAAAATACAGACACAGCAAATAATGTTTTAAAAACAAGCCAATGTGATCCCAATTAGAATTTTAAGGCAAGTAACGCAGCATTTGATTCGTATGAAGGATCTTGTTTTCAAATCGATTCTCAGGATTTTGGAAGCCTTCAACAATCTCCTCACGATCTTCGACATGATGCAACAGCAACTGCTTCTGATGCAGCTTTTGCAGGTTACTTTGCGATTATGTGCGCCACGGGTGGCCACGCAGTTTGAAAGAAATGCCCCACGCAGCGGCGCCTCGCTACTTTTCGCACGAATAGGTGTTCTGCTGTCGCACACAGAGAATGATGATGCGTGTGCTGTGATTCCTCAATCCCTACAGCAGAAAGTTTTTTTTTTTATTGCACCAAGGTCACTGGTGTGTAATTTGCACAAACAAACTCGCCCATCATCATTGTACATGACAGGGATTGGCTGCTAAGACTGAACACATGACAGCTCGTTGCAAATTTTGTCTGGAAAATCGGTCAGCTCCATCATAATGCTTTATTGGGTGGTCACGTCCGTCCAGACCTTGGAAACACATTTATAATGATTTTGTAGATCCATTCTGGAACGTGCCATTGTTGTTGGTGATAAATGCTTACACTTAAGTTTCCTTTTGTTGTCCCCATGAAGTCAACCATCGCTGCAAGTATGGTATTACCTTTGTCCTCTGCCTTTTGATTTGAAGGTCTTCCTGAGGCCATTGTCTCTGACAACGGACCATACTTCACCTCATCTGATTTCCAACAGTTTTGTGCCGCCAATGGCACACACATGTGACCGTTGCACCTTTTCACCCACAGTCGACCAGTGAAGCTGAACGATTTGTTCGAAAATTTAAAAGTCACTAGCAAAAACTCCATTTCTCTCCCAGTAGGCACTGTAAATGTTTTTGTCCTCTTGCCAACGGACGAGTAGCGACTAGCAGAATTGTTTGACGACGGTCGGATGCACCGTGCCATGTTGCATCTTCTGCTGCTACCCTGGACACACTTCTTTCTGCAAGATCAGACCATGATTCAGCCGCAGAATGAAGTCTTTTACAAATTCTCTGGAAAGAAATGGCGTTGGGAGCTTGGAGTCATTACTAAAGCAATCGGACGTTCGTCCCATGTCATGCACGATTGTTCTAGGGCTGTTGCGGCACCACGAGAACCAGCCGCAGTGTGCATACGAGTATTTCAGTGATCGTGCTGTGGAATATTTGACCACCGATCAATCACGTGACTGGGATCCTCAGTTTCAGTCACAGCCATCTCTCCATTAGTCGCGGCCTGCATGTCATGTTCCACTGTGGTGACTGAGGAGATCGATGCCCCACAGCCGCTGCCTCCGCCATCAATGACATCAAAGGCGCCGGCACCAGTCCAATTGCCTGAGTCTGTCGTCGGTGGACGAACCGCGCCCGGAAAGTCATGACACTGCTCAAGAATATCCTCTTGCTGGCCAGCTGACCATAGCGTCTGCGTCTGTTGGTGTCGGTGTGCGCCCTGCAAGCGGTTTTCTGGTGGTGTTCCCGGTCACCTGTGCTGTCGATACCGGGTTGCAGGCATACCTTCCCTGTCTCCTTCAGCTGTATCCACGTTCAGACCCTCTCTCTGCCGTCGCCACATGCATCTACTCTACACGACAGTGGAGGTTTGGTATCGTGCAAAGATCGTGCTGAAACACCACAGTCGGCAGTGTGCCATGATACCACAGACATTAGCGATGTCTCGCTGCAATCGGCAGCGACGAACGAGACAACCTAAAGAAGACAGTCCTCTCTCTCAGCACAGTAGTTCCCTCGCACAGAGGTCAATATAGAGCCGAGATTGGAGGCAAAGTGCCTAGTTCGAGAGCTTAGCTGAAGCAGTCCAGATCCGTGAGTGGAGTTAAAGACTTACTCAATTCTTAGATGGAAATTTACTGTTGAACGTTGTACTTCAATAGACGAGTTGTAATTTCTAATGCCACAACGAAACATAGCCAAGGCGCAGCAGCTGAATAAGTGAACGCTCATGCCATCTGTTGGATAGTTGCGCAAACAAAAGCACAGGTGCTCCCGCCTGGCGGCAGTCAAATGAAATAGTGCTACGAGTAAGACAATATCTGAATAGTGCTGCGCTCGGACGACGAAATAAAGAAGCATTAAACTAGGATAATATTATTAAGTATAGTAAAAATATTAATTTAATATTAGTTAATATATATATATATATATATATATATATATATATATAAAATTACTATAATTGAATATGGTAATGTTATGGTATGTCCATTTGTAAGTAGAGAACTTGGCATAGAGTAAATTAATGTTTAAATGTGTGGGAAATCCCCGAGAACGCGGACAGTGCAGGTTGGCGCGTGAATTTGGCAGTAGAGAGAGTTGCGCTCTGGAACAGTTCAGATGCAGAACAGAGATTACGCGGTGCGAAAGTGACGGTTTTAGTATGGTACGGTAACGTTGCTTATAGACAGTTAAAAGTGAGATTACAACAAACATGAATTGGATTTATGGTGTGTCAGCAAGTCAAATGGACAACAGGGCTTGCAGGATGCAACATTTCGACGGAGACGGCTTGTGAGCGATATAGTTGCTGTTCCCGCTCAAAAAGCACATGGCACGCCTTGTGGAAGTTTGCGTAATTTACGACGGACTGCAGCGACCAACAGCAAGGTATGAAGTGACCAGTGTCTGCAGCTAATGTCGCAATGTGATCTTACTACCATATGAGATCCATTGATGAGCTCACGCCAACACAAGCAACGAACTAGTAGCTATCGTACGACAGTGCTTTTTATGAACAGTGCATTTTATACCTCCGTCATAACAAGTACATTTATCCGTAGCGAACCAGTTTATGTATTTATCAGGTCAAGTTCTCTACAGTGTAATGTCTGAGTGAAATAATAAGTTTGTGATTAATACTCATTGTATCTTCAGTACAATGCAAATTCAGTAACATTAAAATCATTACTGACTGTTGGTATAGATCGATCTAACTTACAGCAAGTTTAAGTGTTTATCATATGTGTGTGTATATTATGTTACGTAAATGTTGTTCGCCTGCTAGGCGTGATTAACGTACACGAGTGAGTGCATTCTGTTCGGTGACTGCAAAGAGCTTATTTTTGTTAATGAAAATCAGAATTCATTTAACATTCGATTTCTTGTACGCCATCGCCAATATTTATTCAGTAATTCCGTGTAGTAGTCTGAACTACATAGCAAAGATATTCAGGCTTATTACACGCGATAGCCGCTTTCCAGACGTCCGATGCCGCATGGTCCAAAAATATTACAGTATATTCGGGTAGTGGCATCGCAAATTGTATGCATGAAGTCATTCCTTAATAGTCAATGATAGTTGTAAATTATCAAGCTGTCCTGTGGCAAAGTATTGTATCAAAGTGAAGCATATCTTTTTATGCATTTGCGTAATAAACTGAACTAATATATCATATATTATAGTTCAGATAGTCCATCTCCCAGAGCTATCTACAAAAAAGCCACAGTTATGGTTGTAAGATTGTAGTTTCGTCTGTTCATAACAGCTGTGAAGTGAAAACGTGAAAGACAACGACACTTAAACCGAGACCACCCAAACCTCATGTACTGATGTATAGTGACCGTCGAGCATTGTGGAAGCTGGTAGTAAAAATTGTAAGTAGGCTCTTTAGGTTTTTATGTTGCTAACGCCACGTAGCGCTCTGTACGAAAGTCACTGGCTGTGCTGAGTGCAGTCTGTGGCTGGTTGGACTCATTCTTGGAATATTCCCTTGTGTACTGTTGGGCTGTTGGATGTGAACAGCACGTAGCGTTGCACAGTTGGAGGTGAGCCGCCAGCAGTGGTGGATGTGGGGAGAGAGATGCCAGAGTCTTGTGATCGGACGATCTGGACGTGTGTCCGTCAGAAAAAGGAAATTTGAAAGACTGGATGTCATGAACTGATATATATATTATGACCTCTGGACACTATTAAGGTAAATACATTGTTTGTTCTCTATCAAAATCTTTCATTTTCTAACTATGCCCATCAGTATTTAGTGCCTTCAGTAGTTAGAATCTTTTATTTAGCTGGCAGTATTGGCGCTCACTGCATTGCAGTAGTTCGAGTAACGAGGATTTTTGTGAGGTAAGTGATTCATGAAAGGTACAGGTTATTGTTAGTCAGGGCCATTCTTTTATAGGGATTATTGAAAGCCAGATTGCGTTGCGCTAAAATATTGTGTGTCAGTTCAGTGATGATCAGAATAAGTAAAGAGAGAACTGTCTGAGTACGTTCAGTTTTACTCAGCTGTCTTTGTATCAAATAACGTATAAGTTTACCAGCACGGTCATTCATAATTTTCAAAGGGGACGTTTCAAAATCGCATGAACTCAGTGGAACAAGTTCCTCGTGTTTTCCAAAGAGCTACCAGCAGTCCAGCAGGCGAAATAAAATAATGGGGTGCAGTGGTCCAACAGCTTCTCATAAGCCACTCATGTCTGTATTCAGTGCTGAGCAACGTTTTAGGCGGCGTCGAGACAATGCCACTGGACAGTGAATAACTGGAAATGAGTTATGTGGACTGATGAATCACGCTATACCCTGTGGTAATCCTGCAGTGGCGTCGATAATCGACTACCGCAGAAATGCTGTACGTTGAAACAGTGAGGAAGAAGGAGCAAGACACGCTTGCTGTAGTTACGAGGTGCCAACGCTATTCCACGCTCTTCAGATACCGCCGGGCAGGACAAGAGGAGTCTACTAGGGTATCAGTAGTTTCGTCAAGAGTAAGAACACGCGAAGCAGTTTCACATCAAATGGTTCAAATGGCTCTAACAAGGGAACCTCCCCATCGCACCCCCCTCATATTTAGTTATAAGTTGGCACAGTGGATAGACCTTGAAAAACTGAACACAGATCAATCGAGAAAACAGGAAGAAGTTGTGTGGAACTATGAAAAAAATAAGCAAAATATACAAAGTGAGTAGTCCATGCGCAAGATAGGCAACATCAAAGATAGCCTGAGCTCAGGAGCGTCGTGGTCCCGTGGTTAGCGTGAGCAGCTGCTGAACGAGAGGCCCTTGGTTCAAGTCCTCTCTCGAGTGAAAACTTTAATATTTTATTTTCAGACAATTATCAAACTTCAGGCACTCACACAGAATCAACTTCGCTCTCCAAAATTCCCGGACATGTTCAGATTTGCTTGAACATACGCAGGATTTAACGGCCTATACACGGAAAAATTTGAAAACATTAAAAACATGTTTTGCCAGAGCACAGGGAAAACTGTGCGATTGTGAAACTGTTGCATTCATTTGTTGCATTTTATGTAACAAACTCTTATGTTTTCATCCCTTTTTTGGGACTGATTATCATATCCACAAGAAAACCTAAATTGGGCAAGGTAGAAGAATCTTTTTACCCATTCGCCAAGTGTACAAGTTAGGTAGGTCGACAACATATTCCTGTCATATGGCGCACATGCCGTCACCAGTGTCATATAGAATATATCAGACGTGTTTTCCTGTGGAGGAATCGGTTGAACTATGACCTTGCGATCAAATGTTTTCGGTTCCCATTGGAGAGGCATGTCCTTTCATCTACTAATCCCACGGTTTTTCGGTGCGGTTGCAAAACACACACACTAAACTTATTACAGTGAACAGAGACGTCAATGAACGAACGGACAGATCATAACTTTGCGAAAATAAAGAAAGTAAAATTTTCACTCTAGGGAAAACTTGAACCAAGGACCTGTCGTTCCGCAGCTACTCACGCTAACCACGGGACCACGGCGCTCCTCATTTCACGGCATCCTTGATGTTGCCTATCTTGCACATAGACTACTCAGTTTGTATATTTTGCTTACTTTTTTCGTAGTTCCACACAATTTCTTCCTGTTTTCTCGATTGATCTGTGTTCAGTTTTTCAAGGCCTATCCACTGTGCCAACTTGTAACTAAATCTGAGGGGGGTGCGATGGGGAGGTTCCCTTGTAAGCACTATCGGACTTAACATCTGACGTCATGAGTCCCCTAGACTTAGAACTACTTAAACCAGAGTAACCTAAGGACATCTCGTACCTGAGACCGTAGCAGCCGCGTGGTTCCGAACTGAAGCGCCTGGAACCGCTCGACCACAGCGGCCGGCTTGGTGAAGGCCCAAAAAGGATAAAAATCTTCCTCATTCAAAGCGCTAAGTGCAATATGTTTTGTATGTTAATGAAAAAAGGAACTGTTTTTGTAAGTACCACAAGAAGCAATACTCCTATCTGTACGATTCTTTTGGGACTTCTCAGTCCCTAATATACTTCGCCGGTATAATCCTGTCGGGTCATACATGTCCTCTGATCATTGTATGCATTTTAATGACTCTGTATAATTTTTAAATTAAATAATTTGCTGTTAATTCTACAACAGTTCATCAAGTATAAAACTACAAATTTTCATTCCTGATATCATATTTCTTAGAATTACAGTAAGTAAAGAGTTAAGGGGAGTGTGATGAAAATTGTGTCTCACAACTGCAATTTTTAAAAAACTGGTTTTTTTTCTGTACTTAAATCGCTGAGACACTTGAAAGACGTTTCTATAGTGAGTAATCAATCTCTGATAGCATAAGTGTCTTTGAAAAATTCAGTAAGGGTGTATAAGGACACACTGTCTAGTACTTGTGGTGGTCAATCAGGGGCCTAGTGTACCATATGGTCTGGTTTAAACGCACAAAGAGAGCTGTAGTTCGACGATGTCTGTTTTTGGGTTTAAATCAGCGTGTGTTCATGTGCAGAGACGCTGCCGTTGTTAAGCGATATTTTAAGTAAAATTGAAGTCACTTTTCTGATATTCATTCTCAGGTCGACCACAGCGGCCGGCAGCTCCACATTAGCCTAAAGAGGACAAGTAATCATACGTCGCTTGGTAAAGCCCCGTGCCAGCTTACATCGACGGAGTACTGTGTGCCACCAACGGACACCCATTTGCCGCGACTGTAGTAAACAGTGCCCTTTACTGCATACCTGTACTGTAACGAAGCTCACTGACTTCAGCTGCTCTTGCGTATTTGAATCTCCATTTATTCCACGTTTGCTTTGACAGTCACAGCAACGAGGAGCAAAGTTAAGTGTATAGTTTTTGCATGAATAAAGTGTTCTGTTCACTGATTGGTCGCTTCTTTCCGTGCACATATGTCCAAAGTGGACACTACAAATCTGATTAAGGGGTTTGCGTTTGTTGAATGCCTGGAGAACGTTACCAGCCATCACGCGAAGTGCCAGAAGTGAAGCAGGGAGAAAGTGGTGTTGCGATGTTGTGAGGATGTTTCTCGTGGATAGAGTGTGGCTCCTTACTGCGCTACGTGTTAAAATCAGAAGGTTCAAATGGCTTTAAGCACTATGGGACTTAACATCTGAAGTCATCAGTCCCCTAGTCTTAGAACTACTTAAACCTAACTAACCTAAGAACATCACACGCATCCATGCCGAGGCAGGATTCGAACCTGCGACCGTAGCAGCAGTGCGGTTCCAGACTGAAGCGCCTAGAACCGCTCGGCCACAGCGGCCGGACAGAAGGATATGAAGACATTTTACACCATTTTGTACAGTGTAAGGTACAGGACCAGTATGGAGACGATGGTTGTTTCTATTAGCTTGGGAGTGTCCCTGTCAAAAAGGAGCATCTATGAGGTAATGGTTTCTCGACAATAACATTTCAGAAATGGACTGGCCAGTCCAGAGTTCCAGCCCCAACGCAGTGTCACACTTTTCGGATGAGTCAGGACCTCGACTTCGCTCCAGACCCCAGCATCTAAGATCACTACCCTAACTGGTTTCTCTTGAGGAAGAATTGGCTGCCATTCCTTCACAGACACTCAGATACCTCACTGATGGAGTCCTCAGCAGTGTTTAAGCGTTCATAACGATGAAGGGTGGACACACACTACATTAATGTCCTCTAATAAATGTCCGGATAGTTTTGATAAGATAGTGCTTCTCACTCTCAGGAATCACCAAGGTAACATCATAAAACAAAGGAATACAGCGATGGGAACTCAAAAGTGAAACATATAATTAGTTTCATTTATCGCTAGAGCCTGATAAGATAGCAGATGTTAACAGTACTTACCGTAGTCAGATGTGATTAAGCGTCTCTTGGTCCCCTCCTGGTCCCTGAGAGTCTCCGACCGATCATTTTATCTTGCGGGATACGTAAATTGGGTGGCGCGATGATCCATATCAGTCGTAGAGCAAATCTTTAGCTAAAATCCCCACTTGGGATTAAATAATGCGTAATTTTGCGCACTTGACAGCTTGATGAGCTTTTGTGATGCCTTTCGAGCACATTAAACAGCAAATTCTTCGTGCGTCGCTCTAAAAGTGCACGATTATGGAGTAATAATGGACACAAGAATCGGCCATCTGCTTAAGACGAACCATCCTGGATTTTCCCTCATCTGAAAAACGAACCTGGGCATCTGAATCGAGATGTGAACCGCGTACCCCTCGAGTAAGAGTCCAGTGCTTTTACCTCTGCGCCGCTCTAATTCTGAAAAGAGAATTCGATTGGGTCGATCTCCAGGGATAAGTGAACAAAGATATGTCGGAATTACTGTCACGCCTAAGACTTTCAACAAATCGTATTTGTACAATAAACTTTTAACTTACTACATTAACTCAGTAACAAATATAATACAATCGTCGAATGTGCAAAACCCAAAACATACTTTTTCCTTTATAAGTTTATTGGTACTATGTTTGTTGCAATTGCTGTTGTAATAATGTCTTCTCATCGCGCGAATAAACTCTGCTTCTGTCCTAGCGATGTTGTGATGGGAACCTCATGTTCAAATGGTTCAAATGGCTCTGAGCACTATGGGACTTAACAACGGAAGTCATCAGTCCCCTAGAACGTAGAACTACTTAAACCTAACTAACCTAAGGACATCGCACACATCCATGCCCGAGGCATGATTCGAACCTGCGACCGTAACAGTCGCGGGGAACCTCATGTCAGAGACCTTGAACAAGCCTCAAGTGGTTCCTACACACACACTGGTAAACCGAATCATTATGACCACTGACCACTGCCGACCGTCAAACTCAATACCACCTGGTGATTTTCCGGGCACGTGACACGGCAAGGCGAGTAATTAAGCGAACCAGAGACGATTGAGGAATCGTTCTAGCGACGATCGGGCCGCAAATGCGGAAATCCACAGACATAAGCGTCTTTGAGAAAGGGCAATTTGCTATCGCTCGGCGCCTGGAAAAGAGCATCTCGAAAACGGCGAAGCTGGTCGCCTGTTGGCGTGCTGCCGTCGTGATCATCTGTGGGCAGTGGTCGAAGGACGATGTTTTAACACGAGTGGGCGACAATATGTTGGACTTCCACCCCACTCTGTGTAGCAGGAGAAGCGGTGACCTGTGGCAAATTTGACGTTGACGATAGAACATAATTTCGGTGCAGATACAATTGTTTGGGAGCACGCTGCTGGCTCACACTGTCGGACAAGGCAATGAGCAGACGACCTCTACGTATTCCAACGTTGAGCCACGATTACGGTCGGCGCGGGGTCACCGAGATTGGACCGCAGGCCACTGGAAATGTATCGCTCGTTCGTACGATTCACCTTATCTTTTTACACCTACTATTCACGTATCTTGTTGCACCTACTATTCACACGTCTCGTTACACCAGATCGGACTGTCCATGTCACAGATTCAGAATCTACATCTGCATTACACAAGCCAGCATACGGTGCGTGGTGGAAGGCCCTCTGTCATTCCTCTCCTGTTCGACTCGCAGACAGAGAGAGGAAAAAAACGAAAGTCTATATGCCTCCTTATCTCGCACTATTTCTCTTATCTTCGTGGTCCTTACACGAAATGTGCGGTGCTGGCAGTAAAATCGTTCTGCAGTCAGCTTCAAATGATATTACTCTAAATTTTGTCAATAGTGTTCTTCGAGAAGAACGTCACATTCCTTCCGCGGATGTCAATTTGAGTTCCCTAAGTTTCTCCATAATGTGTTGTACGAACCGACAGGTAACAACTCTAGCAGTCTGCCTCTGAGTTACTTCCATCGCTTCCTTTAATCCAGCCTGATGCGGATCCCAAAACTTGAGCAGTACTCAAGAATAGGTCGCATTAGTGTCCTACATACGGTCTCCTTTTCTAAAATTCTCTCAATAAACAGAACTCAATCATTCGAATTCCCTACCACAATTCTCTCGTGTTCTCTCTATTTGATACCGCTTTGCAGTGTTACGCCCAGATATTTAAACGACGTGACTGAGTCAGGAAGGACACCAGTAATGATGTATCCGAACATCACGAATTTGTTTCCTACTCTCCATCAACTTACATTTTGTCTGAGTCATCTTGTATCCTCCTACCGTCGCTCCACTTAGCTAACTTCCCATAACCCACAGTATCATCAACAAACAACCGAAGATTGCTGCCCACTGTGTCCGCCAGGTCTTATACACACAAAATAACAGCGGTCTTATCACACGTCCCTGTGAAACCCTTGACGAATCATGCTACAATGATTTCAGAAGTGTTAGAGGTAACTCATGTTGTTCAGAACGAAATTTTCACTCTGCAGCGGAGTGTGCGCTGATATGAAACTTCTTGGCAGATTAAAACTGTGTGCCGCCGTGGTCCCGAGTTCGAGTCTCACTCCGGCACACAGTTTTAATCTGCCAGGAAGTTTCAACTCATGTTGTTGTTTTGGTTAGCCAATCGACCTGTTCCGTAGGTGTAGAAACAAATCGCACCCAGAAACCACCGACTCGTAATTTACGGGTATTACATGACCAGTTCGTAGGCATCTGGTGCCACAGACCTCTGGGAGTCTATAGAGGACTTCTCAAATCTGTACCACGCAGAAAACTGATGGGCCATTAAACAGATGGTCACAATTCTTTCGCTCACGAGTATATTTCTAGCGTTACTGGCCAATACGCAATCATATGGCTCGTGAGTTCTTATTACAAGAACAGGACTGGAAACTGGCGCACTGATTTGCACTTTCGAACGACTATCGATGTTCACTTATGGGGTGGAAAAGCCCATCTCGGCGACACATGGTTTTTTTTTTATTTCACAGCGAAGTGGCGTGTTTTGGCAAGCTGTGCATTACGCGGCATCTGAAGCCTCCTGTAAAATTTTAAATAACCCTTCACGCTTTTTTCGATCATCCCAAGGCTTAAAAAAATATTTCACAGAGACGTTTTATACACTGATACCCTGTTTAATATATTCGAGTCTTCATTTTTTGCTCTCTTAGGTCTTGGCTACAGAGGTGAGAAAGTAAGGCTAGTTAATCTAACAGTTGTCAAAATATCCACGGGTGTGCTGCCGGTCTATAGTGTCCGACGGGCACTATAGACCGGCAGCACACCCGTGGATATTTTGACTATCAAATACGCCGGGAGAAACTCAAGAATCACAATCTAACAGTTGTCATATTTAATCCACGCTCATCATTCACACGAATTTTCAGAGTAGCCCGATTGCTTTATCTATGCCAGCGATGCCTTATTAGATTGGTAGATTCTTGTGGCCGTGATCCGTTCAGCTGTCCATGGTGCAAGCCCTCTGATTATGTGAACTATACTGTCACTCGAGACATCATCACCCAGTGTTGTCCGAAAAAGTGGCCAATGTTTATGAATAATAAAGTCTGATTAAGTCTGGTTGCGAAGCATAGGAGCGAAAATAACTTTCACATGGTGTGTCACCGCCAAGTAACGTATTTCGTTGAAACTTGGATCCATGCATTGAAATAACCGCTACAGTAAAGTACAGGGGTTAACTGAAACAAATACACAATGATACGAATAGAAATGACATTTTTAATGAAATACAATAATTACACTGAAGTCGCTACGATTCATGATGGTCCCTTGGATATTACAAACGGCGCGACGGTTCTTAATAGGATTTGTGATCACCATAGACGAGAATGCATGCTCTGCAACGTACTTCCATGCTGGCCACGAGATGGGTAATTTCTTGTGGATGGTCGTTGTTGCACATGGATGAGTGTTCCCATACGTCTCCCCAACGCATCGCACATATTCTCTAGGAGATTTCAGTCGCGGGGCCGGGAAAGCCACTCCATTCGCCGAATATCCTCTCTTTCCAAGAGCTCCTCCATCCACGCTCTTCGGTGCGGTCGCGAGTTGTAGCCAGTAAAAACGAAGTCAGATGTTCGTCACTGCTTGACTTATCCTCATATACCGAGAGGTGTAAATACGTAATGCATCCACGCATACTGAAGAACTGTTCCACATATGTAATAAAATCTCCAAAATTCACCCATTTCTGCTTCGAAAACAGAAATTCAGTTGCTCAGCATGTACGTCTTTTAAAACTGTTATAAGAAAGCATGCATCACTTTCAACAGTAATCTAAAAGATGAAATGGTTTCAGATGATTGACTACAACTAATAACTCACACATTATACATCAATAAATGCAACGAAATCTCCAATTTGCAGCGAAGTACCACACAAAGTAACTACGCTTGCAGTCACCCAACAGCACAGCTTACACAGAAAATGTTCCAATATACACTTAGCAGATGCAATTCACTCAAATAACAAAGTAAGTTATGAAACAGGAATTGATCCTAAAATAACTAAAGAGTGCTTTTTTTACACTGATCTGAAAAACATAAAGTAACGTAAAATGCTATTTTGTTTAATACTGTGTCCATCAGAAGAGTTACGAACGATAAATGCAACAGACCCTTAGACGGGATAAATATTTACGTCCAAATGTACATGACTACCATGAAATTCACATCCAAGTGCTTGGCAGACGGCTCATCGATCCACCTTTAGACTCTTTCCCTGCCGTTCCACTCTCGAAAAGCACGCGAGAAAAACCATCGCTTGAATCTTTCCGTGGGAACACTGATTTCTCTTATTTTATTTCCATGCTCTTTCCTCACCGTGCCACTGGGCATCAGTCAAGCGAAAAGATCTCGGCGCAGGCAGAAAACAAATGACTGCAATGTCATAAAAAATTGTCGCCTCGAAGAAACAGGCCTTCGATTTAATAACTGCTGCCGCACTCTCTCCTTAGTTTCGCGTTAGTACAAAACGAGCTACCCTTCCCTGAACTTTTTCGATGTCTGTCATCAGTTATATTAACACGAATCCCACACCACGGAGCAATACTCCAGAAGAGGACGGACAAGAATAGCGTACACAGCCTTTTTCGTAGATCTGTAACATGTTATAAGTGTTCTGCCAATAAAATATCGTCTTTGGTTCGCCCTCCCCATAAAATTTTCTATGTGATGGTCATAATTCAAGTGCTAGCTAAATGTATCCCCTAGGTTTTTAGTTCATTCGACAACTTTTATCTGGTTTTTTTTTCGTGTAACCGAATTTAACGAAATATTTTTATTGCTCATGTTGAGGACCTCACACTTTTTATTGTTTACGTTCGGCTGCCATTTTTCACATCATACATGCAGGGTGTTCGAAAATAGCCGTTACAAACTTTTAGAACGGGGTGAATACGTAATAATTCGAATAGAAAACCATGTCCGGAAACGTACCGTTCGCGTTCTACGGCGGTTTCATATCAGATGTTTAACTCATCGATTTCCGCTTGAGGAACGGAATGAGGCGTGACGCAGTATAACTACTAGCTAAAAATTCGAAAGCAAACATAACAAAACATTCATTTATGGCTTAAGCACATTTCTTTCTATTAACACTTAAACATTATGTTCTGTACATATAGTGTGCTGGGTTCTTTTTTGTTTTGGAATAATATAAACACGTAATGTGTTAATAAAACAAATGTGCTTAAGTGATAAATGGCTGTTTCGGTATGTTTCCTTTCGTACTGTTATCTAATAATATCTTATAACAGTACGTTGAAGCTAATTCATATCCCCGTCAGAAATGGATGAGTTATCCCTCTGCACTGAAGGTGTCGAACAATGGTACGTTTCCGGTCATGGGCTCCAATTCAAAATATTATGTTCTCACTCCCTTCTATAAGTCCTAAAAATTTGTAACAGATATTTCCGAACACTTTGTGTATCTTGTCTAAATTGATTTGTAATTGGTTTTGATCATCTGGTGACTTTACTAGACGCTGAAGGACAGCATCATCTGCATACAATCTAAGAGAGCTGCACAGATTGTGTCCTAAATCGTCTGTAAATACTGGGAACTTGATGTCCTTACGTCAGTTCTTACAAACTATGACCTTTCTGACAGGAACTCAAGAATTCATTCGCAAAAGTGCAACGATGCTCCATGGACACGCAGTTTGAGGAGCGCCGTCAAAGGCCTTCTGGAAATCTAAAAATATGGAATCAATCTGAGATTCCCTGTGGGTAGCACTCAATAGTTCGTGAGAGTAAGGAGCCAGTTGCGTTTCATAAGAGCGATGTTTTGAGACTCCGTGCTGACTATGTGTCATTAGATCGTTTTATCTGAGGTAGTTCATAATATTCGAACACAGTGTATGTTCCAAAATTCCACAGCAAATTGACGCCAGGGATATGGTCTCCACAGGGTGATTCAAAATTAACTGTACACTCTTCGTGGGTATAATGTATGCAACAGCATAACAGTAAAACGTTAAATAGAGTTTTGTCTGAAATTGCTTTATATCAGAGTTATGCGGTAGAGTGGGCATCAGAAGCGCAACACAAAGTTAACTCTTCTCAGAAAGCAACGAGACGAAACAACCCGAAATTCAACTACGTACTGTACGTTTATTCCAGGACATGTTCGAAATGATATCTTTGCAGTTGAAGACAGTGACGTACTCGACGTCTGACCGCTGCAGGCATCTGATTCTGCACAGCTGCACAGCTATTTTTAGTTTGCTGCTGTAGTTGTGCTACGCTGTTGCAACGCCATACAGAACCTCCGTGAGGCGGCCCATAGGGTAGAAGTCATGGGGTTAAGATCCGGCCAAGCAACTGGTCCTGCACGACCCGTCCACTCACCGGAATAAGCGACTCTCAGAGACTCTCTTGCCACCCGACAGAAATGTGCCGGGGCACCGCCGACAAAGCAACATCAGGCGATATGCAAGCGAATACGACACCCCAAAAGCCTGTACTGGCCCATGATGTAATGTCTATCAAAGATGCCACGCGTCATAACTCTGAAATAAAGCAGTTTCAGACAAAATTTTGTCCAACCTTTCACTCTCACTTGGATCCATACATTATACCCACGCAGTGGGTACAGTAACTTGCGAATCACCGAATGACATCAAACGAATGGCTGACAGATTGTAATATCATGCAGAAAAGTTGTTACATCAATTTAAATGAAAAGGCGTAATCTGATAACGGATACCTATATATTCGAATGTCAACAAGGAGAAATCGTTTGCAGTACGGCGTAGTACTTACCGACATGTGAAGAGGTTGGTTAATGTTATCAAACTAGGTAGAAAACAATTCTGTAAACTTCGTACAACGGCGACATCACCGTTAGACGTACTCTACATATACGAAACTAGCTTAGTGCCCGCTGCCTCGTTCGCGGAGACTGTATGGCCTGCAGGGATTTTTGTTTTTATTTAATCGAATTTTTATATTGTTCACAAATTGCAACACCTAAGCTTTTCGCGCTACTTGAGGCCATATAAGCATTATCTTTTCCGAATGTACCTCTGACCAAAAAGCGATTCCTGTTGCCGTTTTTGTTAATCATGCCTTTTCCGTTCTTGTGAAGTTATTTCCGTAGCAACTTTCGTCACCTAACAAACATTTCTTTATATCTAACCTAGAGGTTTTCATAAATTTTCATGAATTTCGTTTTAAAATTTTTTTAATGTAACGAAATATTTTCTTAGAAATTTTCATCCCCTATTGCACTCCCTTAGGAGCCGAATTTCCAAAAAAAATTGAAACATGTACTTTTTTATTTCAAACCGAGAAGCCAAATACCAGTTGTCATAGATGAATCCTTAAAAATACTTCAGTAGTTCTTTAGTAATTATTTATTTTCAAAAACAAAACTTTCACCCACTATTTTACACCCTTAGTGGTTGAATTTCCAAAAACTCTGAAACACAATTTTTTTTATTTTCTGACTGATTAACCGGATACCAGTTTTCGTAGTTCTAGCTTCAAAAGTCCCTTAATAGTGGCACACTTTTAAAAAGCCTTTCATCCCCTATTTCATCCCCTCAGGAGGGGAATTTCGGACAATCCTTTCTTAAACGATGCCACACCCTCTTCAAACTTCATGTTTCTATCCTTAGCAGTTTGGGCTGGGTGATGACGAGCCTGTGAATCAGTCTGACTCTATGTCACCACCTTAAGGGTTGATTTACCAAAAACAGTGAAGCACATATTTCTCCATCTCCAACCGAGAAGCCAAACATCAATTTTCAAATATTTAGCTTTAAAAATGCTTTTGTTATGAAATATTTCATAGAACGTTTCACCCCTTGTTTCGTACCCTTAGGGCGACATGCGTGTGTTTCTAACAAAAAAGCCAAATACAAATTTTCGTAAATTTAGCTTCTAAAATTCCTGCACAATGAAATATTTCCATAAAAATTTTCATGCCCCGTTTCACCCCTGAGGATCTGAATTTACAAAAACAATGAAAAGCGTATTTTTTATTTCTCGCTGAGAAACCAAATTTAAATTTTCATAGATTCAGCTTTAAAAATGCTTTCATAATCAAATAGTTTCATAAAAAATCTCATTCCCTACTTCGCCCCCTTAGGGATTCAATTTCCAAAAACAATGAAACAGGAATTTTTTATTTGTAACAAATAAGTCAAATGCGAATGCTCATAGGCGTAGCTTTAAAAATGCTTCAGTAGTTCTTTAATAATGATATATTTTCAAAAAGGTTTCACCCACTATTTCACCCCTTAGGGTTAAATTTCAAAAATGCTGCAACAGATTTTTTTTCATTCCTGACCAAGAAATCAAATACCAGTTTACGTAGGTCTAGCTTCAAACTTGCCTTAATAGCGACATTTTTTAAAAAAAACCTTCATCCCCTAGTTGCCCCCTTAGTGTTGGAATTTCGACAAATCCCTTCTTAAACGACAATTACAGTATAAGATCCGCACCTTCTCCAAGTTTCAAGTTTCTCCCTTAGCGGAGTGGACTGGGCGATGATAAGTGAGTCAGTGTCAGGACACTGCCTTTTATACACAGAGAAGAATGCTGATGTTTTCTTGGCTACTTGTCGACAACAGGCAGTGTATGTATTCTCCAGAGTTTTCTGATTTTATGATTACTCGTTGTTGGGAAAAGCCAGTACATACACTGCATTGGACGAGAAAGCCTGTACCGGGTCTACGTGGAGGCGAAGAAAAATCGTAAAGGTAGAAAATAGATACAAAAGAGCCCCTCAATATATCCGGTGGTGGTATAGAAAGGTTGTTTCATACGAGGCTCAAATCATTTTCTGTGCAGCTGCTGGTTTCAAATATCGTAATCTGTTGAGGACACCCACGTTAAGTTTACTGTGGAAATTTCGAATGAGAGACAACAGGAGAGTGGATTATACATTCACTAACACTCAAAGATCGCCTTTGAAATTTGGTCTGCGCTTGCGATAAATTATTAAAATCACTTCATATTGACTGTAGCTTACATTTTTTTAATTCTGTGTATGATTGTACAATTTCGGTCAAAGACCGTTCTGAAGCAGCCCATTAAACGAAAGCAACATGAATTCATTGCATTAACTATCGGCTAATGTTCGAACATAGTTTTTTTTATTAATTCTAGCACACCTTAACGTCTGATTTATTGTTATCATACACTGATGTCCAAAATTAAAGAACAAACTGCAATGTCCCAGTCCTGTGTCTAAGTCACGATATAATCATACAATCTTATGTCCGTATGATCGTGTTCTGCACGGAAGATGGCATTCCGGTCAACAGACAACCACGCCAGCGATGACATCAGGGCACCCGTCAAACGGGGTAGTATTTGTCAGGTAGTCCCACATCCACAATCGATCTGTACACAGCCACAGACGATGCAGTATGGCACAGGGAAGACGCATACCAGACTCTTTGCAGTGGAGAGGCGTAGGAGGAATGGAAACATGACGGTCGCAAACTGATGTGGCCCGATGGTGTAATGTGAATTGTTCTGCTGTTTCTCGGATAAGGCGACAGTTTGTAGAGACCGAAACTGTATCCTAAAGACCAGGGTAGAGTCGACCACGTATGACCTCACAAAGAGAGTACCGTCATTTGGCTGTAAGGGCACGGCGGTACCACCTTAGTACTGCACGGCAACTGACATCTGACCTCGCAGCATCCACTGGACATGTACCGAGCCAAATGGTGTACAGAAGGCTTCGGCAGAGTGGTCTTTATTGAAGCAGACTTGCTGTATGTTTATCTCTGACGCGCCTTCACAGAAGGGAACGTCTAGAATGGAGTCATCAGCATTCCACCAGGACCATCGAACAGTGTTCGAATGTTCTTTTCACAGATGAGTCCCGAACTGGTCTGGAGAGCGATTTGCATCTGGAGAGAACGTGGAACACGATTTCGGGACCCAAACACTGTGGAAAGAGACTGCTATCGGTGAAGATCCCTAAAGGTTGGGGCAGGGACTATGTTGTCCACTGTAATTGCTTTTCATGAAATTGTACAGGTGAATCGGCAAGGTTTAACTGCTGTTAGGTATTGTGGCGTGATCTTGAGACTCCATGTGTTGTTGCCAAGTGCTGTGTTCCCAAACTTCGTGTTTATGGACAATAATGCTCGACCTCATAGAGCGGAGGTGATTGATGTTTTCTTGAAACCAGAAGATATTGCTCACTCTTCCGATCTGAATCACATAGAGTATGTCTGGGATGCATTGCGAAGACATGTTGCATCACGTGAGCATCCACCAACCACTCCCCAAGACTTGCGAGTTGCTCTACAGGATGAATTGGCGTTATTTCCTCCACATGAGATTCGTGACATCAATCCCCCCATGTCCCATCGTTGTCAGGCCTGTTTTGGTGCCAGAGGTGGTCACACCATATACTGAGCGCATTAACCATTTTTCGGAACGTGTGAGTAAATCCGTAAACTTGGAACAAACGAAAAAAAATTTTGTCTACCGTTATGCACGCTGCAGTTGTTTACGTTCTGTATTCTTTACATTCTTTCTACCTTACTGTCACCTTTTTATGCTGTTTTGTAGCAAAATAAATACAACCTTGCAAAATTTCCGTTTGTTCCTTTAATTTTGAACACCAATGTATTTCTTTTGAATGCATTATGGGAACAGCAGTGATCAATAAAATTGTAAATAATTACTATTAAACACAGTCTTGATCACAATTTATTTTATAAGGTGACCGGTTTCGACCACTGCTGTGGTCATCTTCAGACCATTGAGTGGAAACCCCTTTCTGTTGGAGATTCTCCAACAGAAAGGGGTTTCCACTCAATGGTCTGAAGATGACCACAGCAGTGGTCGAAACCGGTCACCTTATAAAATAAATTGTGATCAAGACTGTGTTTAATAGTAATTATTTACCAATGTATTTCACCTTCTAATTGATTGTTAAAGCACTGAATTTTTGTTCATTCCATTTAAAACAATAATTGTAAATAGTCTCAGAGCGAAACTGTGCAATAAGACAAAGAGCAAAGGAGAAACTGACAGCTGCAGGTACTATTAAAACATTAGAAAACTGATACAGATGAGACTTCACAGGCTTAGTATAGCCACAACTAGCGCCCAGTGGATACTGGGAGACAATGAGATTTAAGAGTGCTCTTCGAAACAAATTTCATTACTTATTCCCACCAGTTGTCTGTCTCAGAAATAGTATGGGTATAGGTAAATAGCCTTTCAAACAGAAATTTATCTGTTAGCTACTTTTTGGGCTTTTCATTAATTTACCTATTTGTAGTACATGATATCAGTTTTAACATCTGTCGACAAATTTTTCCCTCTGTCTCCAGTCTATACAAACCGGGGTTTTCTTGTAGGTGAGGTTTGAAATTTTTGTACTCATAGATCGTCTTAGGCTCCTGGAACACTAATCCATAATTGATTAAAAGGAAAACGCCAACTCATAGTAATAACACACACACATTTTTTATCATACTCTTTTGTAAGACACAATACGTTCGGCAAAGCTAAAACTCAAAGGAGTAAGCTAATCAAAAACGAGCACGGTGAAGAAAAGTATGATGTTAATAACGCGATATGAGACAGACTGCTTCAAGTCGACACCGTGTGAAGCGAGATACCACAGAGCAGCTACACTCGGAACGATAGGTAAGGTAAGGAAAGCTTTTATTTGCCGCCTGCTCTTTGTGGGGGATAATGAAACTCTGTTGTCATGGCACACAAACTGCAGACATCTCGAGCACGTGCTGACTGTCAGGTTGATAATTTTGAAGACATTATAGCATATGTAAGCAACGTTTTGTCTCCCTCGTCCTTTTATGTTCTGATTTAGTAAACTATTTACGCTGCTTTTGTCTAGACCTTGCAATCGTGAACAAGCGTTAATCGCATATGAGGGCATTCTCCACAAGCTTGTTGTATGGGAGTAGATTAAAAAACAACACTATTTTCTTTCTTTTATGTAGGAGGAAAAGGGAATTTATTATTCAGGCTATAGAGTAACCATTAGAAATATTACATTGGGACAGTTTAACTAAAACATGTAAGAACAGCTGTTGTTGTTGTTGTGGTCTTCAGTCCTGAGACTGGTTTGATGCAGCTCTCCATGCTACTCTATCTTGTGCAAGCTGCTTCATCTCCCAGTACGTACTGCAACCTACATCCTTCTGAATCTGCTTAGTGTATTCATCTCTTGGTCTCCCTCTATGATTTTTACTCTCCACGCTGCCCTCCAATACTAAACTCTACCCTTGATGCCTCAGAACATGTCCTACCAACCGATCGCTTCTTCTAGTCAAGTCGTGCCACAAATTTCTTGTCTCCTCAATTCTATTCAATACCACCTCATTAGTTATGTGATCTACCCATCTAATCTTCAGCATTTTTCTGTAGCACCACATTTCGAAAGCTTCTATTCTCTTCTTGTCCAAACTATTTATCGTCCATGTTTCACTTCCACACATGCCCACACTCCATACAAATACTTTCAGAAACGACTTCCTGGCATTTAAATCTATACTCGACGTTAAGAAATTCCTCTTCTTCAGAAAAGCTTTCCTTGCCAGTCTACATTTTATGTCCTCTCTACTTCGACCATCATCAGTTATTTTGCTCCCCAAATAGCGAAGCTCCTTTACTACTTTAAGTGCCTCATTTCCTAATCTAATTCCCTCAGCATCACCCGACTCAATTTGACTACATTGCATTATTCTCGTTTTGCATTTGTTGATGTTCATCTTATATCCTCCTTTCAAGGCACTGTCCATTCCGTTCAGCTGCTCTTCCAGGTCCTTTGCTGTCTCTGACAGAATGACAATGTCATCGGCGAACCTCAAAGTTTTTATTTCTTCTCCATGGATTTTAATACCTACACCGAATTTTTCTTTTGTTTCCTTCCCTGCTTGCTCAATATACAGATTGAATAACATCGGGGAGAGGCTACAACCCTGTCTCACTCCCTTCCCAACCACTGCTTCCCTTTCATGTCCCTCGCTTGACACTACTGAAGTCGCCAGTGATTAAATAAAATATTACTTTCCAGTATTTCTCGGATAACAGTTCCATAAAACGTCAAGATACAAATATTTGTGCATAATGTGGAAACCGTCTATGCTCTAACAATGCGGTACTAATTCTCAGACATAAGACCTTACAAAAATACAATTATAGCTGACAAGATTAGGTACTTTTCCTTAAATATTCTTATTATTACATTCGACGTAAATGAATTATGCAAAGGGTGCATGAAATATACTGACGGAACATAGTCGCAGCTCCAAGAAGGAGTTGAGCGACGTAACTGAGAGTTGGTAGGCTCATATATAAACATCTGAGAGATGGTGTATATTCAAATTTCGCGCCAATCGCCTAAGAGTGACGCTAGTAGCGCCACTATGAGGATAAAAATCGCTTTTGCTTTAAATACACTCTGTAGCGGAAGTAAGAGCTAGTTACGTTTGGAGAGTTGATGTTAGTCAAGAAGTCCTTTAAGGCGACAAAGCCGCCATTATCACCATCTCACTCCGATTGAAGGAGGTCATGTAATAGGGCTATGAGAAGCCGGATGTTCCTTCTGCGATACTGCAGGAATGCAGCCACTGTACGGGACTGACTGCTGCTGCCAGCGGAGGTCACGAGAGTGTACGGTGCAAGGAGACCTGGTTCCGGACAGACATTCGTGCTCCGCCTGGGGCTCTGGCGCATCACACTTCCTCTGCAGCAGCGATTTGAGCATCAGTTGGAACGACAGTGACTCAAAGAACTGTTACAAATCGTTACTTCAAGCGCAGCTCGTAACCAGATGTTTTGTATCGGGCATTCCATTGATTCCAAGCCACCACCATTTGCGACTTCAGCGGTGTCAAGTGAGAGCTCGTTGGAGGACAGGATAGAGGATGCATGTTTTCTGTTGAAAGCTGGTTCTGCCTTGGTGCCAGTGATGGATATGTGTTGATAAGCGGAGGTAAAAATGGTTCAAATGGCTGAGCACTTCTGAGGTCATCAGTCCCCTACAACTTAAACCTAACTAATCTAAGGACATCAGTCCCCTAAAACTTAAACCTAACTAAGGAAATCACACACACCGTAGCGGTCGCGCGGATCCATACTGCAGCGCCTAGAACCGCTCGGCCACACCGGCCGGCTAAAACGGAGGCAAGTTGAGGACCTACAACCAACCTGTCTGCGTGCTAGACACACTGGACTTACATCTGAAGTTATGGTATAGGGTGCTACTTCGTATGACAGCAGGAACGCTCTCACGCAACCACACCGCAAATTTATACGCCAGTCTAGTTATACGGCCCGTTGTGCTGCGATGCATGAACAGCAATCCAGGGGGTGCTTTCGACAGGGTGTTCTCCACATACTTGTCCACATACCGCCGTTGTAACCAAACATGCTCTAAAAGAGTGTCACCATGCTGCCTTGGCCTGCTCAATCACCGTATTTACAAATGTTCAGCAAGGAAGAAAACTTATCCGAATCTTCGGAAAAAATTAATATTTTGGTCAACATTTGTAAAACTCTAATTCCTCTGTCTCAAACCCCACCCTACAGGGAGAGCGGGAGAGTTTTAGTTTTAGCAAATCAAAATTTACGAAGTAAGTATTTTCTATTTATCCGTAACCATCTTCCACTCAAAAATGAGGACATGGATTTTCTTGAATTACAGTGCCAACTGCCAAGAATCAAAACAAATGTTTAAGACAAAATGTACGTAGTTTTTTATGTAGAACCTGATTCTGTAATAAAAAATGGGGGCTCCCATTTGAAATTTTAAAGCTGCCTCCTGCCCCACCCCCAGGGGCCGGGTGGCTGGCTAATTTTAGCACCATCAAATGTCCCCCACGAAAATAATCAACTTTGGATTCTACACATTTTTTCGTGTGAAGCTTATTTTTCGAGTTAGTTTGTCAACTTAAAATTTACACCCTGGTTCGGATCTGTTCGTGAGCCATGCACAGGTAGCCGAAGCAGTTAAAGTGACTGCTCGCTTAAAGCAGATAATCCGGCCTCCAGACCCGGTGCGGCACAGATTTACACTGTCATTAGCAATTCCCTTATACGACTGAATGTTCTTCTCTCTCTCTCTCTCTCTCTCTCTCTCTCTCTCTCTCTCTCTCTTTTATTATTATCTTTTTGAGGGTACTTGAAAGTTCGAATGAACATTGCATCGCTCCTCTTAACAACACAGGCGCCGTGATATCGTAAAAACTAGTGTAAGTAGTGAAGTCTGTGGCTGGTTGGCATTGTTGCAATATTCGCTATTGTAGTGTTGGGCAGTTGGATGTCTACAGCGCGTAGCGTTGCGCAGTTGGAGGTAAGCCGCCAGCAGTGGTGGATGTGGGGAGAGAGATGGCAGAATTTTGAGAGCGGACGATCTGGACGTGTGTCTAAAGAGTAAATATGTAAATTGGATATCATGAACTGATATATATGTGATGACTTATTAAAGTAAATACATTGTTTGTTCTCTATTAAAATCTTTCATTTGCTGACTATGCCTATCAGTAGTTAGTGCCTTCAGTAGTTAGAATCTTTTATTTAGCTGGCAGCAGTGGCGCTCGCTGTATTGCAGTAGTTCGAATAACGAAGATTTTTGTGAGGTAAGTGATTCATGAAAGGTATAGGTTATTGTTAGTCAGGGCCATTCTTTTGTAGGAATTTTTGGAAGTCAGATTGCGTTGCGCTAAAAATATTGTGTGTCAGTTTAGTGTTGATCAGAATAAGTAAAGAGAGTAATGTCTGAGTACGTTCAGTTTTGCTCAGCTGTTTGAAAATCAAATAACGTAAGAGGTTTACCAGTACAGTAATTGATTAATTTTTCAAAGGGGATGCTTCACTAGTTGTAAGAAAATCAGAAGAAAGGGTGAGATTCATCAGCAGTATCGCAAGGGGATGTAGGTGAACCATGAATGAAGTCACTTAGAAAACACTCATTCAACCGATTATTGAATACACCTCGACAATGTGGTATACTTACCAGGTAAGATTGACAGTGCAGGTAAAGATAATCCAAAGAACAGCACCGTGTTTCGTCGCACATTCATTTAGTTAATGCGAGATACATGCGAACATGTGCGTGAAACTCCAGTGGCAAAAGCTGTAAGAGAGGCTTTTGGCTTCAAGGCAGGTCTGATTGCTGGAAATGTGCGAGCAGGCGCTCAGCGAGTAGTCAGACAACATACGCGTAGAGCTTCCTGTCGTTCTCCCACCTTCCAACCCTGTGCCAAACATCGTACAGTGGTTTCTGTTGTGTAGACGTACATACTAAAAACTGGGTAAACAGGGAGTTGGCAATGCAATTAACGGGTGACGTGCTAGCATTTTCGTTTCCAGGGGAGAGAAATTAGCTTCCCATGAGATAGTAAGGACACATTCAGTGTATCGTACGACTCTTCAGAAACCCGGGAGCATTACTGGAAAGTACACTCATGTGTAACAGAACAAAGGGCCTAGTTTATTCTGTTTTGGCACTAACGAAGTCAGCGATCGAATTCCGTGACATACTGAAGAACTGCAAGACAAGGTACCAGATTACGATCAACGACGAGGGGGCACAAGCTTTGACAGGATAACGATGGTAAAGGAGATCAGTCCTCTTCTTCGCAAAGGCATCTTCCTGGTATTAGCCTTTATTATTTAAGAAAACAACAGGCAACCTAAATCTGAGTAGCTAACTGATATCGGACATCTCGAATGGGAGTTCTATGCGTTTCATAGCACTGCCGCAGCCACCTCGTTAGGACTAAATATGTGGGAGGTGTCCTGGTCTTTGACCGCTCAATCGGCATTAAAATTTCACGGAGACAGATGGTTAGTTCATATAACACACATCCTGGATGTGCTCCATCGGACTAAGTTCACATAACCTGGGCAATTGTTCTCATGTCTGCTCTGTGTTACTGGAACATTTCTGACTCAATTGAAATATAACAGGGTGACATATTGTCAAGCTGAATGTCGTGAATGTACAAGTTATCGTCCAGCTGCTATGAGTGATCAAAATTATGCACTAAAATCTGTGGTCTGTTTGGTATTAACTGCAGTGGGACACACCTGGGCTTTGGTACTCATAGTGAGGAGATAGTTCTGGATTCTATGTTGCTCCCAGGTTGTTGTTGCCCGATTATGACTCCACTAATTGGAAGGTGAAGTGTCTCACACGTCGGAGGCCAATGACATGACTACGACCAAACGTGCTGGGAGCGCATACAGCGCTACACTGCCACGCCGGCAACCAGTCGAGGCCAAACACTACCATAAAGTTCTGCCTCAAACACGGCAGGAATCTGTAGTCTACATCTACATCTACATCTATACTCTGTAGAGCACTGTGAAGTGCGTGGCAGACACTACCTCCCTTTGTGCCAGTTACTAGGATCACTTCGCGTTCCATTCACGTATGCATTGCGGGAAGAATGATTGTGCCTCGGAGTGTTCCAATCTTATCCTCACGATCCCTTTGTGAGCGATACGTAGGGGGCTGTAGTATATTCCTACAGTTATCATTTAAAGCCGATTCTTGAAACTTCGTTGGTAGACTTTCACGGTATAGTTTATGTCGTTCTTCACGAGTCTGCCAGTTCCGGTTCTTCAGTATCTCTGTGACACTTTGAATCAAACAAACCTGTGTCCACACCTGCTGCCCTTCTCTGTATACACTGAATATCCCCTGTTAGACCTATTTGGTACGAGTCCCACACACTTGAGCAGTATCCTAGAAACGGTCACATGAGCGGTTTGTAAGCAATCTCTTTTGTAGACTGATTGCGCTTCTCCAGCATTCTACAAATAAACCGAAGTCTACTACCTGATTTGCCCACGACGGAGCCTATGTGATCATTCTATTTCATATCGTTACAAAATGTTACACCCAGGTATTTGTATGAGTCGGCCGGCTCCAACAGTGACACATAGATACTACAGTCTCAGGATACCACGTTTTTCGTTTTGAGAAGCGCACAATTTTACATTTTTGAACATTAAAGTAAGTTGCCAATCTTTGCACCACTTCGAAACCTTATCGTGATGTAGCTGGATATCTACCCAGCTTCTTTCAGTCAGTTCTTCATAATAGATAACTGCATCGTCTGCAAAATGCCTGAAGTAACTCTTTATATTGTTTACAACGTCATACTGTATAACATGAATACCTAGGGTCCCAACACACTTCTCTGGAGCACACCCGAAGTCTGACGGTGACTCTCCGTCCAAGATAACATGTTGCGTCCTCCCTACCAAAAAGTCCTCAATCCAGTCACAAATTTCACTTGATACGATCGGACTTTTGACAATAAGTGTAGGTGTGGTATCGAGTCAAATGCTTTTCGGAAATCAAGAAAAACCGCTTCTACGTTATAGTCTGTCGAAAGTTTTCAGTCTATCGTATGACAAAAGTTTTAAAAGGTTTAAGTGATCGATGTTTTCGGAATCCATGCTGATTGGCATGGAGGAAGTCGTTCTGTTCGGGATACCTCACTACGTTTGAGCTCAAAATACGACCTAAGATTGTTCAACAAATCGATGTCAAGGATATCGAACGCTAGTTCTGTGACTCACTTCTACCACCCCCTTGTACACAGGTGTGACCTGTGCTTTTTTTCCAAGAATTGGGCACGATTTTTCGTTCGAGGGATCTACGATAGTTTATAGTTAGAAGAGGGGCTGACTCAGCCGCAAATTCAGCATAGAATCTGATAGGAATTCCATGGGACCCTGGAGCTTTGTTCAGTTTCAACAATTTCAGGTGTTCCTCAACACCACTGACGCTAATACTTATTTCTCTCATCTATTCAGTGGTACGAGGATTAAATTGGGGCAATTCTCATGAGCTTTCTTTTTAAAGGAACGTTTCAAAATGGAGTTAAGTGTTTCAAGTTTTGCTTTGATACCCTCAACTTCCTGTCTCATTCGCTAAGGACTGGACACTAACTTTGGTGCCACCAACGGCCTTTACATTACAGCCTTTCTTTGGGTTCTGCGAAAGATCACTTGACAGTATTCTGCTACGGTAGTCATTGAAGGTTTCAAGTATTATTCTCTTGGCAGCCAAATATATTTCATACAGCATCTTTTTGTCTATAGCCCTATACTTTGTTTTACACCCATTATGCAGCAATCTCTGTTTCTTAAGAAATTTCTTTACAGTGATCCTCCCATTATGAACTGTTCTACTGGGCACATGTCTATCCAATGCTGGATCAATTATTCTTTTAAACTTGAGCCGTGCTACCTTTATATGCTCCTTCCCCGTGCTGAAAGTTTCAAGTTCCTCACTGAGACATGACACTACTGATTTTTCATCTAGTTTATTGAACATATATATCTTTCTGCTTGTTTTATTTATCGTTTATACTTCGATAATCATTGCTGCGTCATCGTCATTGATACCACATTGGATGTGGACGTCCTCAAAGAGATCAGGTCTACTTGTTGCCATTAGATCCTAGAAGGCACTTAGTAATGTTTCGCATGTCTTATATCCCCCACCACTAACAGAATTATAACTTTCCCAACTGATTGTTGGATAATTGAAGTCTCCACCCTGATTGCAGTGTGATTGGGGAACTTACATACAAGTAACTGAGGTTTCCTCTAATGTTTTCGGTAACATCTGGAGATGGGTCTAGTGAGTGACTGAAGGATAGAATTACCTTTTTATGACCGCCGCTGACACTGAGTTTTGCCCAAACAATCTCACATGCAGATTCAATTTCTGTCACGGTGGATTTAAGTTTCTTGTCTACTGCGACAACTACAGCACCTCAATTTCCCATTTGCCTATGCTTTTGATATAAACTTAAACATTCTTCAAAAATCTCACTGCTGTCAATTTAAGCTTTCAACCAGCTTTGTGTACCTCTTATCGTTTGAGCCTCACTGCTTTTCAGTAGTGCATCAAACTCTGGCACTTTGCTGCGAATGCTTCGGCAGGTAACCTTTAGGATCTTAACACTCTCACCTGCGGGAGGTATTTCTTTTGATCTTTCACTTATACTTCTACAACTATCTTTATCCAGTTGCTCCTCGTAGCTATGTAATGGCAAGGTTTTTAATTCATTAGTATTCTGATTGGTTCGGCGCGGCCCAGTTAGTATACTCTGAGGAAATCGGAGCTTTAACCTTAGTATCAATACAGACAGGTACGTTGATAGACCCTCGCATTCATCTAGCAGTAACGATGATTGCCGCTTTGAATATAAAGTGTTTATTTCTGTTTAGCTTGTTATACTTCAGGATGCTAAGGAAGTTCAAAATGGTTCAAATGGCTCTGAGCACTATGCGACTTTACTTCTGAGGTCATCAGTCGCCTAGAACTTAGAACTAATTAAACCTAACTAACCTAAGGACACCACACACATCCATGGCCGAGGCAGGATTCGAACCTGCGACCGTAGCGGTCGCTCGATTCCAGACTGTAGCGCCTAGAACCGACTATGCCAAGGAAGTTCTCACATAGTATTTCTTTTACCATACGACGAGGAAAGCATTTTATGATATTATTTTGTACTTCTATTTGTCTGGACAGCAGAACATGACACTGGTGACAAGTTTAGCTGCGAATGTCCATCAGTTGTATGTGCTGCGCCTGGCGTAGTTCAGTTTGGACCTTTGATTAAATCGATTATGCCATGAAACCAAGATTACAGTTTCTAGAAACATCTTTGAAGTACACTCTAAGACAAAAAACAACGGTGCACCAAGAACGAATATCGGAATGGAACAGACATCAGCAGATGTGATGTACATGTGCAGAAAAACAAATGACTACAATTTCAGAATGAGCTTCACAGACTGATGGAGTCAATAACGCGTTGGTCCATCTCTGGCCCTTATTCCAGCAGTTATTCGACTCGGCCTGGATCGACAGAGTTGTTGGATATCCTCCTGAGGTGTATCGCTTCAAATTTCTTCGTAATGGCGCGTTAAATCGCCAGAATACTGAGCCGGTTGGACGGCTCTCCATATAACGGCTATGGGTGGGGCATAGCAACCGTGTCGAGATTGTGATGACCTAACGCGCCAGTTGGTCATAATTTGGCATGATATCCGTCAGAAGGACATACTCTGTAAACTGTGGCAGAGGCGAATAACTGCTTGGATAAGGCCCAAAGGGGAACCAACGCGTTGCTGACTTGCTCAGTTTGTGAGGTTCTTCCTCTTGATCCAATCATCCAGATTTTCTGAAATTGCAATCACTTGTTTCTATGTACTTGTATATCACAGCTACCGCTTTGTGCCCCATGTCGATAATTCATTGTGTGTGTGTGCGTGCGTGCGTGTGTGTGTGTGTGTGTGTGTGTGTGTGTGTGTGTGTGTGTGTGTGTATGTTCAAAATGGTTCAAATGGCTCTGAGCACTATGGGACTTAACTGCTGAGGTCATCAGTCCCCTAGAACTTAGAACTACTTAAACCTAACTAACCTAAGGACATCACACACATCCATGGCCGAGGCAGGATTCGAACCTGCGACCGTAGCAGTCGCGCGGTTCTAGACTGTGGCGCCTAGAACCACTCGGCCACAATGGCTGGCTCTGTGTTGTGTGTGTGTGTATGCGTGTGTGTGTGTGTGTGTGTGTGTGTGTGTGTGTGTGTGTGTGTGTGTGTGTGTGTGTGTGTGTGCGTGTGTGTGTGTTTGTTTGGTAATTCACGACATACAATCTAGATTTGTCAAAAGCACAGCTACGTTGACAAGAGGTATGGAAGTGACTCAGTGTTTTCGCCCCTGTGCCCCTTTGAAACGTTGTTTATGTATTATTTGAAGTCTCCTGAGTGAGCACGCCAAGTTTCCGCCACTTCCGACAGATAGCGTAGCTGCAGGACAGTTTCAAAATGACGTCTCTAGGTGATGTACGTTACAAGCAAAGGGCCGCCATTGAATTCCTCACTGTAGAGAAAGAAACTGTGGGGAATATTCACAAACGCTTGTGCAAAGTCTATGGAGCATCTGCTGTCGACAGAAACGGAGCATGAGGTCATCAGAAGGCGGTTCGGCAGAGGTCCACGATTTTCAGCGGTCGGAGAGACCACCCACGGCTGTCACACCTGACAGCCCTGACCTAGCCCCCTCAGACTTCCACTTGTTTGGACCATTAAAGGATGCCATTCTTGGAAGACATTTGGAGGACGATGAGGAGATGATTCACGCAGTGAAGCGCTGGCCCGACCAGCAGGGCAAGGGTTGGTACCGACTGGGCATGCATTAACTTGTTTCGCGATGCACGAAGACCATAAAATGGAATGGAGACTACGTGAAAAAAAATAGTATGTGTAGCTGAAACACCAGTCTTTCGTGTGTGTAAGTGTCATTATGTTCAATAAAGAATTGTTGAAGAATAACTGCGGTACATTACTTTCTGTACAACCCTCGTAGAATTAGAGTACGTTTCAGCCTTAGATACGAAGCACCCGCCACTCTCATGTCGCTTAGTCACTGTTGCAATTTTGCTCTTTTTAAGGAAACGTTTGACGGTATCGAGTATTTACTGCCTTCATACATCACTCTCTTAATGTGATGTTGCAGAAGTCTACTCTCAAGCCTCGAAATCTTCTGTTTAAAATTTTACATCTACTGCCTAGTATGAAAAAGAAAGTAACTTCTTTATTATTCGCTCTTCATTCAACCTACAGATCATTGAAATTAATCATGGTAACGGATCATTCGGCCTCTTTATGGTAGATCGATTTCATATTCAATAACAAATACGGTGGATTGTGTTCCACTAATATTTGTTTGTTACATATCGGTTTCGGCTTTTAGGTAGCAACTTTTACCTGATGACGATCTATAAAAATTAATTTAATCTTGGTGGAGATGCAGTAACTGCATAAATTTATGACAAAGCTTTTCAAAGAATTATTAAGTGTTTCTCAGTGAAGAGACTCGTCCTCAACCTCGATAAAGAAAAAGATGGCAGCGTATTCACTTCTCCATGGTTTTTAGTAATTCCCTTACTTGTAGAGGGGAGTGAATACATACTATTTCCGTTCTACGATGGTTTCAATTCAGGTGTTTAAGTCATCCAATTCTGTTCGAGGAACTAAATTAGGTTTGTACATGGTAACGGGTAAATATGGTAAAAAAATTTTATTGTATTCTGCTTCCGGCATTTTAACTTAGCCTCAGGCAGTGGCGTGAGCAGCTACGTAAACTACTGCAGTACTTGTGGTCGATTCCAACGCTATTACGCTCAGCTAGGGACGCCACCGCGGTATTGCTGAGTGAGAGACGCCAACTTTCTGCCACAAACCCACCTATTGGACGACCGTGTGCCTTCACGTGAGGTAAGAGAGAGGGTCGGCGAGGTAGCGGCCGCAACAGCGGGTCGCTTTCTTGCCTGTCAGCTTCCTTATCCTCTAGACGTGTCCACCAGTCCTTCCTATTGAGGGCAAATTGCTCTTTCCGCACCATGTACGGTTCAATCCGCAACCGTAGCCAGTTCCCATGAACATTGTGTCTCTTAGTGGTAGTTCTTGGGAATAAAACCCATTTTTCCCCTGAATCCTGGCATTTATCATTTTACGTGTAGGAAAAACACCCCGGGTGTCCACCTGATATGATCTTGACATGTACAGTTTGGTTCAAATGGCTCTGAGCACTATGGGACTTAAATTCTGGGGTCATCAGTCCCCTAGAATGTAGAACTACTTAAACCTAACTAACCTAAGGACATCACACACATCCATGCCCGAAGCAGGATTCGAACCTGCAACCGTAGCGGTAACGCGGTCCCAGACTGTAGCGCCTAGAACCGCTCGGCAACCCCGGCAGGCACAGTTTGATAATACTGACGCATTACAACAGCGGCTGGATGTGGCGACGACCGCCGTTGTCACAGACACTGTACACGTCATCCTGTCTGTCTTATTGCAAACCAGGACAGGCAACTCTGAGACTCTTCTGTTTCCCCAGCAGATCTAGACGTATCACACGTCTGAATTTAAACCGTCGCAGAACGGAAACTGTACGTTTCCGGTTATGGTTTCTATTCAAAATATTCAGTGCTCACACCTCACTACAAGTTCTAGAAGTTTGTAACGGGAATTTCCGAACGCCCTACATGAAACAAATACAACAGCAGTTAAAACATTCGGTGATTATGAGTCACAGAACATGGCAGAATGCTCCTGATTTTTGGGGGGAATGTTCATGAAAACATTTTGATGAGAAATATATTATGAATAGTCGACGTAACACAGAAAAAACGGACTAAACAATAGAATAGAAGTTCAACGAACCTAAGAAGTAATGTAGTCACACAAGATAGTTCATTTCTTTATTCTGCCACTAGCGCTCCATTCTTGTACGTAATTCACTGTATCTGTCGCGTGCTTGCGCAACAACGTAATAGAACAAAATCACAAGTTTATTATTCTGCCATCAACAAATATTTTCGTACGTTTCTGAGCGTGTGCTTACTTCGTTATGTAATACGCCAGGTAACAGTATTCTGGCGGGATTCCAACTGAATAAGGTACACATTTGTATTTCCTTCCGTGGTGAGGTACCAGCAGCACGGCATAACGTCCTAAGCATGAGAGAGGTGTAGACGTTTAACTCGCCACTATTGATTCCTCTGAATAAAAAGGCGCCACATGAGGAAATAATATACTACTGTTTCTGTAGCAATCTTTACATAGTTCTGTAACAGAGTACGTTATCAGTAATGGAGAAGGAATTCTAATGAACAGACGGTCCCTGTCCACGTGAATATTTTGCGAAATATGGAAACGATTTAAACCAGACGCTTGTCCACGAAAATTGAGATGGTCCTCTGTTCACATATAACACACTCTGTGAACGCAAGTATGGGTAAGGTATTGCGAATTACTTTCTAAAATGCTGTTTGCTTTTATGTAGCCACAGAACTGTTGTTCTTGGCAAGGTGTTCCGCCTCTTTGAACTACTTCGGGGTTTTTAAATGCCATTATCATTTTTCCAATGTTCTTATATCTACATCCGAAGTATTATAATGGTGTCTAATAGGACTTCTAGTAACGAAAATGTGAACTCGTCTCCCCCACAATCTGTGCAGCGGCTAGCTACCGACCACTGCACTATGCCATGTACCAGGCACAAAGCAGTATTGGTAAATAGCGAGCAACTTCTTCAGCTAGCCAGTTAGTAGTCGTCTTGAGTGTAGGTGAATTCCCTTTCTGGCTCTCTCGTGAACTAAAATTCCTGAAGTCAAAATCAGACCTCCATCGAAAGTCGGTGACTGGCCTGTCGAGAGGAATGACAGATCGTTAAAACAAGTGCTCGGTTAATGCATCATCCATCGTGTAGGGGAAAGTTCACATAAAATACCGAATTCAATTGATGCTGATAGTCGCATTTTAGATTTAGGTATTAGTTTACTTTGATCTGATTAGCTACATTTAGTGACTTCAAATGGAGTAATGTATTTGTACGTCGTGCGGATGACTCCCGTTTTCTTGTTGGAGGGCAGCATCGGACGACGAATCAAAACGATTGGCTTTTGAGGTCGACGGAGGGACTGGATTACCGAGAAAAAATTAGAAGAAATTGGAAGTAGTGGATTGAAAGGAAGCACGTGTGGTTTAATGTGTTTTGCATCAAGAATTTGTTTCACATGTGATTATGTTTCTGAAGGAAGTAAATTGGAAAAATATACAACTTTTGAGCATGAAATATTGTCAGCGTATTTACGGTCAACAAATACTAAAAAATACATAAATGAAAATCATTGTTATTAATGACACTCAGGCAGCTAATTCTTTCTTGTGGAAATTGCAAAGGCAAAAGCACCTTGTTGATTAGCAGAACAGTGGAAGTTGCTAATATACAAAATTTTCCAGATTTCTGTTTACGGCCTATCGATGTTGACGTTCTTGTCAAGGAGCTTATTAAACCTATTTATAACTTATCAGTATTAAAGTTCATGATCAGCAGACTATTGTGAGTAACAAATGAACATAATACTTTGACCACTCTGCCAAACGGAACTAATATTTCAAGAAGATAGAACCATACAAGAACTAGGAATTTTTTGGGTTAGTTAGCTATGTGTGTTGCTTATTGATTGTATTTTCATATGTTATAATGAGTATTTTCTGTGGTTTAATCGTAATTTTGATTGAATTAAGTATATATCGTTGTTTGTTTTGGTTGCATTTTGTCATATTTCATTATCTATTGAGCATAAGAATATTTGTTATCCTTAGAGTTGTGAAAGTTGGTTTTTAGATAAACATCTAACAGTCGGCCGGTGATGGTTGAAGTGATCACTATAGCAAACATCTACTAATACCAGTATTTCTGGCCCCTGTTTGGATCACAACCAGGGTAGATTCTCCCTACACGTCAGTAAGCGGCCCGAAGATGGCCTAGTAAAACGCTGACACTGATTGCCAAATAAAATAAGGTTGGAAACTAGACGGCTGAAAGGTGTTTCATTTGACATCCGGTATCAAACACCGAGTCCCGTAACCATATTTAAAATTATGGAGATACATAGTCTTACCGGTGTTGTCAACTGTCATAGTCAAGAATGGCTAGAGAAGATATGCTAAGCTGTTGAAGCATGCATAACTATGTTGTGATAGGCACTGTCAAAAGGAAAATTAAAGAGATCTTTGAAGATTAGAGGATAATTCACAGGAGTAATAAGAGCTCAGATCGTAAGCCAGCTCTACGCAATAAAGGGGTGACGAGCTATTGCTGACCATGGGTTCCTTGGTTCGTTGATTTGGGGGAAAGGACCAAACAGCGAGGACATTGGCCCCATCGGATTAGGAAAAAATGGGGCAGGGAGTCGGTCGTGCCCTTTCAAAGGAACCATCCCGACATTTGCCTGAAGCGATTTAGGGGAGTCATGGAAAACCTAAATTAGGATGGCGGGACGCGGGTTTGAACCGTCGTCCACCTAAATGCGAGTCCAGTGTGCTAATCACTGCGCCACTTCACTCGGTACGGGACCTTTATATCAAAACAGAGTAACCTCGGAAATTTTGTCGGTGGATTTCAGGCTCACGCTTCATCATACAAGAGATCACTACAGTCTCTACAGGACGAGCTCTGTTTCACAATGCAGGAATTACAGTCAATTTTATGGTGTCATTTTAATACACACCGTTCACTTGTGAATAAGTCATTACTGTTAATGTACTGCAAGTGAAAATAGTTATGTTTGTCGCTCTATGTTGCAGGTGACCAAGAGTCTGAGATTGGGTACTTCATGGTGAGTGACAAGGATGGTTCTTCAATCTCGTGTGAGGAGAGTCATTCCAACGAGGAGCACCCGAGGGCCAGCAGGTATAAGATAGCTGTCAAGGACGTCGACAACGATGGCCACTGTCTCAATATACAGGCGTCAATTGATTCCTCCACGTCCGTTATCTCTAGCTGTCTGTACCACCTGGACAGCCACGTATATGTTGGACACAAGACGACAGACTCACTACGCTTACGTCACCAAAGAGGTGGGACACGTCGGCATTGCCGTGCGTGACTGGCTTTTCTCTGACGGGAGACTGGTCCACATTCTGTCGTACGTACCACTCTTCATAAGCCAGATTCGGTGGATTCGCTGTGATTTATCGCTGGGAAAGAGGACCTGCACCCAGAGGAACGAGCTGACAACATTATGGAGTGGGATGTGTGCTCATTCGACAATGCCAGGGAGGCCCACGAGTACGCCGTCGGGAAGTACCTGGGCAAGCCGACGGCGAACCCAGACGAGCGCATGGCGACGCACCCCATATGGTCGATTTGGGTGCGCTACAAGAAAGACGTCGATGACGAGAAGGTGAGACAACTGGCCGCCGAGATTCTCGCCAACGGCTTCAACAACAGCCACATTCAGGTGGACGACAACTGGGAGACCTGCTACGGCAGTCTCACATTCGACGCCAACAAGTTCCCCGACGTGAGGGCGCTGACGGACGACCTCCGCCAGCTGGGCTTCCGGTCGACGCTGTGGATACACCCGTTTGTGAGCGAGGACTGTGAGCCCTACCACTCGGAGGCGCTGTCCAAAGGCTACTTCGCGACCAACACAGCGGGCAGCACCCGCACAGAGTGGTGGCGTGGCTACGGCGGAGTCATCGACTTCACCAACTCCAAAGCCGCAGATCAATCGCATCTGGGTGAGTCAGCTTGCACGGAAAACGTTTTTACTGCGTACACTGAGGGACAAAAGACGTGGGATAGCGACAAGCAGCATATGGAGATGGCGGTAACATCGTGCACACAAGCTATAAAAGGGCACTGCATTGGCGGAGCTGTTACTCGTTCTCAGCCTATTTCAGACGTGATTATGACCGCCCGACAGGAATTAACAGACTTGGAAAGCGGAATGTTAAAGCTAGACACACGAGACAATCAACTCTGGAAATCGTTAGGGAATTTAATAATCCGAGACCACTGTGTTAAGAGTGTGCCGAGAATACCAAATTACCTCTCTCGTCAGACAACACACTCACTAACAGCAGCGGCGTGTGTATAAAGTTGTCAGTACTAACAGAAAAACAACACTTTGTGGAATAACTGCAGAAATTGGAGCGACACGTACAATGAACGTATGTGTTGGGACAGTGCGGCGAAAGCTGACGTTAACAGGCCATGGCAACAGACGACCGACGCGAGTGCGTTTGCTGCGGCCGTTCTCCTGGGCTCGTGATCATATCTGTTTGTTCCTAGACGAATGAAAAACTCTGGCCTGCTGAGTTTCGATGTCAGTCAAATGGTTCTGACCACTATGGAACTTAACTGCTCAGGTCATCAGTCCCCTAGAACTTAGAACTACTTAAACCTAAGTAACCTAAGGACATCACACACATCCATGCCCGAGGCAGGATTCGAACCTGCAACCGTAGCGGTCGCGCGGTTCCAGACTGTAGCGCCTAGAACCGCTCGGCCAATCCGGCCAGCAATGTCAGTCAGTAAAAGGAGATGGTAGCGTTCATGGGTGCCGCAGACGCCTCGAAGCCATGAAACCAAATTGTTAACAAGGCACCGTGCAAGTCGGTGGTGGCTCCTTAATGGTGTGTGCTGTGTATACATTGAATGGAATGGGTTCTGTCCAGCTACTTGGAAACGACTTGCAGCCATTCATGGACTTCTTTTTTGTGGATTACAGTGCGCCATGTCGCCAGGCCACAATTGTTCGCAACTGGTTTGCAGAAAGTTCTGGACAATTCGAGCAAATGATTTTGCCACCTAGGTCGCCCGACATCAGTTCCATCGAACATTTATATTATACAGTCGAGAGGCCAGTTCGTGCATAAAATCCAGAACTCGCAAGATTTTCGCAGTTGTGGCAGGCTGTAGAGGCAGCATGGATCGATATTTGTACAGGGGACTTCCAGCGACTTGTTGTGTCCATTCCACGTCGAATTGCTGCACTATATTAGCAAAAGGAGGTCCAACACTATATTAGGGCTGACCATTGTGGCCGAGCTGTTGTAGGCGCTTCAATCTGGAACCGCGCGACCGCTACGGTCACAGGATTGAATCCTGCCCCGGGCATGGATGTGTGTGATGTCCTTATGTTAATTAGCTTTAAGTAGTTCTAAGTTCCAGGGGACTGATGAACTCAGATGTTGAGTTCCATAGTGCTCAGAGCCATTTGAACCAATTGAATTATATTAGGAGCTATCCCGTGACTTTTGACACCTCATTATAGACACGACACTTCCACTTGCTTATGCGATGTCTCTTTGACTACAGCCTACTGCAGGGAGCTACTGGAACAGCGAACAAGTACATGTGCTTGAAGCAGAATTACAAACATATATACACTACTAGCCATTAAAATTGCTACACCACGAAGATGACGTGCTTCAGACGCGAAACTTAACCGACAGGAAGAAGATGCTGTGATATGCAAATGATTAGCTTTTCAGAGCTTTCACACAATGTTGGCGCCGGTGGCGACACCTACAACGTGCTAACTTTCCAACCGATTTCTCATACACAAACAGTAGTTTACCGGCATTGCCTGATGAAACGTTATTGTGATGCCTCGTGTAAGGAGGAGAAATGCATACCATCACGTTTCCGACTTTGATAAAGGTCGGATTGTAGCCTATCGCGATTGCGGTTTATCGTATCGCGACATTGCTGCTCGCGTTGGTCGAGATCCAATGACTGTTAGCAGAATATGGAATCGGTGGGTTCAGCAGGGTAATACGGAACGCCGCGCTGGATCAAAACGGCCTCGTATCACTAGCAGTCGAGATGTCAGGCATCTTATCCGCATGGCTGTAACGGATCGTGCAGCCCGGTCTCGATCCCTGAGTCAGCAGGTGGGGACGTTTGCAAGACAACAACCATCTGCACGAACAGTTCGACGACGTTTGCAGCAGCATGGACTATCAGCTCGGAGACCATGGCTGCCGTTACCCTTGACGCTGCATCACAGACAGGAGCGCCTGCGATGGTGTACTCAGCGACGAACCTGGGTGCACGAATGGCAAAACGTCTTTTTTCTGATGAATTCAGGTTCTGTTTACAGCATCATGATGGCCGCATCCGTGTTTTGCGACATCGCGGTGAACGCACATTGGAAGCGTGTATTCGTCATTCGTCATCGCCATAGTGGCGTATCACCCGGCGTGATGGTATGGGGTGCCACTGGTTACACGTCTCGGCCACCTCTTTTTCGCATTGACGGCACTTTGAACAGTGGACGTTACATTTCAGATGTCTTACGACCCGTGGCTCTACCCTTCATTCGATCCCTGCGAAACCCTACATTTCAGCAGGATAATCCACGGCCGCATGTTGCAATTCCTGTACGGGCCTTCCTGGATACAGAAAATGTTCGACTACTGACCTGGCCAGCACATTCTCCAGATCTGTTACCAATTGAAAAAGTCTGGTCAATGGTGGCCGAACAACTGGCTCGTCACAATACTGTGGTATCGTGTTGAAGGTGCATGAGCAGCTGTACCTGTACACGCCATCCAAGCTCTGTCTGACTCAATGCCCATTCCTGTCAAGGCCGTTATTACGGCCAGAGGTGGTTGTTCTGGGTACTGATATATCTTGATCTTTTCTTTTTTTTTTGTTTTTGGTCATCAGTCTACTGACTGGTTTGATGCGGCCCGCCACGAATGTCTTTCCTGTGCTAACCTCTTCATCTCAGAGTAGCACTTGCAACCTACGTCCTCAATTATTTGCTTGACGTATTCCAATCTCTGTCTTCCTCTACAGTTTTTGCCCTCTGCAGCTCCCTCTAGTACCATGGAAGTCATTCCCTCATATCTTAGCAGATGTCCTATCATCCTGTCCCTTCTCCTTATCAGTGTTTTCCACATATTCCTTTCCTCTCCGATTCTGCATAGAACCTCCTCATTCCTTACCTTATCAGTCCACCTAATTTTTAACATTCGTCTATAGCACCACATCTCAAATGCTTCGATTCTCTTCTGTTCCGGTTTTCCCACAGTCCATGTTTCACTACCATACAATGTACTCCAGACGTACATCCTCAGAAATTTCTTCCTCAAATTAAGACCGGTATTTGATATTAGTAGACTTCTCTTGGCCAGAAATGCCTTTTTTGCCATAGCGAGTCTGCTTTTGATGTCCTCCTTGCTCCGTCCGTCATTGGGTATTTTACTGCCTAGGTAGCAGAATTCCTTAATTTCATTGACTTCGTGACCATCAATCCTGATGTTAAGTTTCTCGCTGTTCTCATTTCTACTACTTCTCATTACCTTCGTCTTTCTCCGATTTACTCTCAAACCATACTGTGTACTCATTAGACTGTTCATTCCGTTCAGCAGATCATTTAATTCTTCTTCACTTTCACTCAGGATAGCAATGTCATCAGCGAATCGTATCATTGATATCCTTTCGCCTTGTCTTTTAATTCCACTCCTGAACCTTTCTTTTATTTCCATCATTGCTTCCTCGATGTACAGATTGAAGAGTAGGGGCGATAGGCTACAGCCTTGTCTTACACCCTTCTTAATACGAGCACTTCGTTCTTCATCGTCCACTCTTATTATTCCCTCTTGATTGTTGTACATATTGTATATGACCCGTCTCTCCCTACAGCCTACCCCTACTTTTTTTCAGAATCTCGAACAGCTTGCACCATTTTATATTGTCGAACGCTTTTTCCAGGTCGACAAATCCTATGAAAGTGTCTTGACTTTTCTTTTGCCTTGCTTCCATTATTAGCCGTAACGTCAGAATTGCCTCTCTCGTCCCTTTACTTTTCCTAAAGCCAAACTGATCGTCACCTAGCGCATTCTCAATTTTCTTTTCCATTCTTCTGTATATTATTCTTGTAAGCAGCTTCGATGCATGAGCTGTTAAGCTGAATGTGCCATAATTCTCGCACTTGTCAGCTCTTGCCGTCTTCGGAATTGTGTGGATGATGCTTTTCCGAAAATCAGATGGTATATCGCCTGACTCATATATTCTACACACCAACGTGAATAGTCGTTTTGTTGCCACTTCCCACCATGATTTTAGAAATTCTGATGGAATGTTATCTATCCCTTCTGCCTTATTTGACTGTAAGTCCTCCAAAGCTCTTTTAAATTCCGATTCTAATACTGGATCCCCTATCTCTTCTAAATCCACTCCTGTTTCTTCTTCTATCACATCAGACAAATCTCCACCCTCATAGGGGCTTTCAATGTATTCTTTCCACCTATCTGCTCTCTCCTCTGCGTTTAACAGTGGAATTCCCGTTGCACTCTTAATGTTACCACCGTTGCTTTTAATGTCGCCAAAGGTTGTTTCGACTTTCCTGTATGCTGAGTCTGTCCTTCCGACAATCATATCTTTTTCGATGTCTTCACATTTTTCCTGCAGCCATTTCGTCTTAGTTTCCCTGAACTTCCTATTTATTTCATTCCTCAGCGACTTGTATTTCTGTATTCCTGATTTTGCCGGAACATGTTTGTACTTCCTCCTTTCATCAATCAAGTATTTCTTCTGTTACCCATGGTTTCTTCGCAGCTACCTTCTTTGTACCTATGTTTTCCTTCCCAACTTGTGTGATGGCCCTTTTTAGAGATGTCCATTCCTCTTCAACTGTACTGCCTACTACGCTATTCCTTATTGCTGTATCTATAGCGTTAGAGAACTTCAAACGTATCTGTTCATTCCTTAGTACTTCCGTATCCCACTTCTTTGCGTATTGATTCTTCCTGACTAATGTCTTGAACTTCAGCCTACTCTTCATCACTACTATATTGTGATCTGAGTCTGTATCTGCTCCTGGGTACGCCTTACAATCCAGTATCTGATTTCCGAATCTCTGTCTGACCATGTTGTAATCTAATTGAAATCTTCCCGTATCTCCCGGCCTTTTCCAAGTATTCTTGAACAGGGTATTCGCTATTAGTAGTTGAAACTTGTTACAGAACTCAATTAGTCTTTTTCCTCTTTCATTCCTTGTCCCAAGCCCATATTCTCCTGTAACCTTTTCTTCTACACCTTCCCCTACAACTGCATTCCAGTCGCCCATGACTATTAGATTTTCGTCCCCCTTTACATACTACATTACCCTTTCAATATCCTCATACACTTTCTCTATCTGTTCATCTTCAGCTTGCGACGTCGGCATGTATACCTTAACTATCGTTGTCGGTGTTGGTCTGCTGTCGATTCTGATTAGAACAACCTGGTCACTGAACTGTTCACAGTAACACGCCCTCTGCCCTACCTTCCTATTCATAACGAATCCTACACCTGTTATACCATTTTCTGCTGCTATTGATATTGCACAACTGACCAGAAATCCTTCCTTCCACTTCACTTCACTGACCCCTGCTATATCTAGATTGAGCCTTTGCATTTCCCTTTTCAGATTTTATAGTTTCTCTACCACGTTCAAGCTTCTGACATTCCACGCCCCGACTCGTAAAACGTTATCCTTTCGTTGATTATTCAATCTTTTTCTCGTGGTAACCTCCCCCTTGGCAGTCCCCTCACGGAGATCCGAATGGAGGACTACTCCGGAATCTTTTGCCAATGGAGAGATCATCATGACACTTCTTCAATTACAGGCCACATGTCCTGTGGATACACGTTACGTGTCTTTAATGCAGTGGTTTCCATTGCCTTCTGCATCCTCATGTCTTTGGTCATTGTTGATTCTTCCGCCTTTAGGGGCAATTTCCCACCCGTAGGGCAAGAGAGTGCCTTGAACCTCTATCCGCTCCTCCGCCCTCTTTGACAAGGCCGTTGGCAGAATGAGGCTGACTTCTTATGCCGGAAGTCTTCGGCCGCCAATGCTGATTATTTATCAAAATTTAGGCAGTGGCGGGGATCGAACCCGGGACCGAAGACGTTTTGATTATGAATCAAAGACGCTGATGCCTAGCGTTCCAAAATATAGGAAAAGGGCACAGGTCATCCCCGTTTTCAAGAAGGGACGTCGAAATGATCTGCAGAACCATAGACCTATATCTCTAACGTCGATCAGTCGCTGAATTTTGGAACACGTGTTATGTTCGACTATAATGACTTTTCTGGAGACTAGAAATCTACACTGTAGGCATCAGCATGGGTATCGAAAAAGACGATCGTGTGAAACCCAGCTATCGCTATACATCGACGAGACTCACATGGCCATAGACGCGGGTTCCCAGGTAGATGCCGTGTTTCTTGACTTGCGCAAGGCGTTTGATACAGTTCCCCACAGTCGTTTAATGAACAAGGTAAGAGGATATGGACTATCAGATCAATTGTGTGATTGGATTGAAGAGTTCCTAGATAGCAGAACGCAGCATGTCATTCTCAATGGAGAGAAGTCTTCCGAAGTACGAGTGATTTCAGGTGTGTCGCAGGGGAGTGTCGTAAGACCGTTGCTACTCACAATATACATAAATGACCTTGTGGATAACATCGGAAGTTCTCTGAGGCTTTTTGTGGATGATGCTGTAGTATATCGAGAGGTTGTAACAATGGAAAATTTTACTGAAATGCAGGAGAACCTGCAACGAATTGACGCATGGTGCAGGGAATGGTAATTCAATCTCAATGTAGACAAGTGCAATGTGCTGCGAATACATAGAAAGAAACATCCTTTCGCGCTGGCCGAGGTGGCCGTGCGGTTCTAGGCGCTACAGTCCGGAACCGCGCGACCACTACGGTCGCAGGTTCGAATCCTGCCTCGGGCATGGAATTGTGTGATGTCCTTAGGTTAGTTAGGTTTAAGTAGTTGTAAGTTCTAGGGGACTGATGACCTCAGAAGTTAAGTCCCATAGTGCTCAGAGCCATTTGAACCAAAGATCCTTTATCATTTAGCTACAATATAACAGGTCAGCAACTGGAAGCAGTTAATTCCATAAATTATCTGGGAGTGATTTAAAATGGAATGACCATATAAAATTAATCGTCAGTAAAGCAGATGCCAGACTGAAATTCATTGGAAGAATCCTAAGGAAATGCAATACAAAAACAAACGAAGTAGTTTGCAGTACACTTGTTCGCCCACTGCTTGAATATTGCTCACCAGTGTGGGATCCGTAGCAGATAGGGTTGATAGAAGAGATAGAGAATATCCAACGGAGAGCAGCGCGCTTCGTTACAGGATCATTTAGTAATCGCGAAAGCGTTACGGAGATGATAGATAAACTCCAGTGGAAGACTCTGCAAGAGAGACGCTCAGTAGCTCGGTACGGGCTTTTGTTGAAGTTTCGAGAACATACCTTCACCGAGGAGTCAAGCAGTATATTGCTCCCTCCTACGTATATCTCGCGAAGAGACCATAAGGATAAAATCAGAGATATTAGAGCCCACACAGAGGCATACCGACAATCTTTCTTTCCACGAACAATACGAGACTGGAATAGAAGGGAGAACTGATAGAGGTACTTAAGGTACCCCCGCCACAGAACGTCAGGTGGCTTGCGGAGTATGGATGTACATGTAGATGTAGATGTCTATTCTGTATGCGAGTCGCAAGGTCCAATCAGCGCACTGCTCTCTCAGAACCTCGAAGAGCTACATTGTGCGCGTGTCTCGCACTCTCCACTGTTTAATGTTCTGCTGTTACCAGATCTTCGCTTATGCGCCACAGAGGCTATCCGTTCTTTAACCCTCAAAGCCAATTCTGAAGGCTTTAATACTTATACGGAATGAATATTCATTCCGCACACACATGCTGAGCGTCACTTTCTGGTAAGTGCCGTCCTTACGCCCAGTTCCCTAGAACTTGGAACTACTTAAACCTAACTAACCTAAGGACATTACACACAGCCATGCCCGTGGCAGGATTCGAACCTGCGACCGTAGCAGCAGCACGGTTCCGGACTGAAGCGCCTAGAACCGCTCGGCCACAGCGGCCGGTCTTGTTCCCTCCGTGAGAAGTTTCGCCTCACAGTCACATAGATTTTCATTTTATGAACAGACCTACCAAGACACAAGTTTACCACTGTCATCTGAAAATACAGATGTTCAACAGTCTAAAGTGTTTCACGTAACCACATGTGAGTCAGATATTACTGTCTTGATTAAATGTCATTTTGGTCTACTTATAGCCCATGTTGTATATTCCTCACTACTACTTTTACAACCGTCAGTTATCAGTGACAACTGACTTTATTAAGTTTCACTGCCACTGGTGGTTGCGTCAGACAGTACCTCTCACTGCGCCTTGGAACACGCACTAAGACACTTAGACAACATGGGACGTTAGGCATTGTAAGTAATTTCATGATAGCTTTCGTTGTTAATTAGTGTGCCATGATTTTAATTTTTTACTGTTAAGAATTCTGAACTTAGTAAGATAGTATTAGGTCTCTTATAAAATTTTGTACATAATTTTTACGCGGAAATACGCCTAGGGATGTATCTGCGTGGTTCGAAACCAGTGTCTGAGCGACTACCATAAAACAGCTAAAGCAGCAAATTGGTCTCTCAATCAGTTTTACCAGCGTTTCAAAACCTAATTTGTTTGAGTGTTCCTTTCAGTACATATAACTATTTAACTCTAGATGCCCTTTTTATAGGTTTGTTTAGAATAACGTGCCTGGCATGGCAAAGATGGCTCTTTATCAATTCTTATATTTTAAGACACTGTGCTTAAAATTACTATGCGCGTCCTATTTATAAAGACTTGCTTTGGGCTTTGTGTGTCTCGTAACTACACAAGAAATGTAATAATGTTCGAGCCCCCTTATCTAGTACATCCACGAGACGCATACTGCTCTTTTGCCTACATAATGAAGTCCGTAATTTGTATCTTAAGAAGGACAAGATCAATAGTGCCTTTCACATTGCCCACTTGAGGCTGGCAGGTTGTTGAGTACACAATCTTTTGGTTCAGCTCTAGAAGGTATTAACAAGTTATGGAAAGGATTACAAGAGATCCATTCTTAAAAAAAAGACTACACCGTTTTTTGACGGGTGCCGTTCGATATCCTAGTCCATTCACCTCCAATAATTCTTTCTAGTTTGCTCTAAGCATCTGTAATTTAACCGATTTTACGTAATTCCTTGAAAAAAGTCTGACGCTTAACACTAACCAACCCCTATTCCAAAGCTCAGCCTGTTTCCGCCTTGTATGCAACATTACTCACTACAACCCTCAACGGAATGAAGTTCTCACTAGTCATCAAGTCATGTCCAACAACAGAATAGGCCATGTAAGGCGCTAATGCAAAGTAATTGTAGCAAAATATTTCTCCATAGCAACAGAAAACTAGATGAACACCAGTCCATCATAGTTAGATCAGATAAAGCTAAGGCTGTAGTCGTCATTAAAGACCAGTACATAGCTAAGGGACGCGAGTTTTTCAATAAAAACTATGTGATGCGGTGTAGATACAACCCTACTGCTAAATATGTGGCACAGTTTAAAAAATACTTTAAAATCACAACCTCTTTCCCAGATTCCTTCCGAGGGAGGTCCTTAACATCCATAAAGCCAGAAACTCCACGTGTAAAGGCGATTATAGAGGTTCACAAAAGAGATTTTCCTGCGCATACGATAGTAGGCATTGTTCGGAAAGTTTAATCGCATCCTATGTAAACAAAAAAAAAAAAAAAAACACCACCTAATGTCCATCTCTCACTGTTTACATTGCAGAATAATGCTCATTTATTTTCTATACTGACTGACCTGTTCCACCAAATCCCAAGTTAGCTTCTTTACATATCAACAGGCGTGTACAGCAACATACCAACAGGCCAGGGTATAGAGATAGTCACTCACATTTTACACACTGAGAGTAACCGTCACACAATCGAGATCAAATAAGTATTTGTCGGTTGGTTGATTTGGGGGAGGAAAGCAAACAGCGAAATCTCGGTCCCATCGGATTAGGGAAGGATGGAGAAGAAAGTCGGCTGTGCCCTTTCAAAGGAAGCATCCCGGAATTTGCCAGGATAGACTTAGGGAAACCACGGAAAACCAAAATCAGGATGGCCGGACACGGGTCTGGACCGTCCTCCTCCCAAATGCGAGTGCAATGTGCTAACCACTGGGCCACCTCGCTCGGAAAGGGGTATTAAAATTACTGTAACTAGTACTCTAATATAATTGCTTCAACTTTGGATATTGTACATGCAGTACATCGAGAAACGAGGTCTGACAGTAAGATCCCCTCTTTCAGATTGTTTGGCCAACATTTATATATGTAAATTCGAGTAATGCTTACATATAACAACATCCGTCTTATGGTACTAATATTTTCGAATGGTTTCGTTATGTTGAGATGTTCCATTACTATATAAAAATTCTAAAACAACCTGCGACACATTCGACTCGTACCTTAATACAGAACCTGCTAACACACATGTTACAGGAGAACAGAGCTCTGATGTGATGACACACTCTCTCGCTGCGCGTGGTAGCCACACGCTCTGAGGAGCCTTGCCAAAGTTCGCGCGGCTTCCGCAGTCGTAGGTTCGAGTCCTCCCTCGGGCATGGGCGTGTGTGTTCTCCTTAGCGTAAGTTAGCTTAAGTTAGGTGAAGTAGTGTGTAAGTCTAGGGACCGATGACCCCAGCAGTTTGGTCCCATAGGAATTTATCACGACCACCACACTCTCTCTTACCATGGTTTATCCATTACTTTAAGGAACAGCCTTTTTTCTTTTGACCGTTACCGTAAACCTTCCTCCACTGATCATGTCATGCAACGGTCTCCCAAAAAATCTCCAAATTATTAAAAAAAAACTCTTTTAGATCCTTTTCACATCGTCTTCACAATGTCCCCTTATCTCGAGAGGCCTCTGATCGACAATAGAATGCCATACAACAAATTGCTAGAGCAAAAAGATACAGTGTCAACAGTTATAGAGAGATACCAAGAAAGAGATCATATTCTATCTCTGTCAACCTTGGTTTTTGTACTACCTTTATGACACGTACAAGCCAAAAGTCGGTTAGGTAACACTGTGTACCGCGTTACGGCAAAAATTCAGAGCAAACAGGCAGCCATTTCAAAAAGAAAAACATAATGCCAGCATTTTGTATACACAAAAGCGCCGGAGTTAGGTATATACACGAAGAATGATCTAATATATATAAAGGTATGTATGCAATGAATTGTAACGACTATTAAGTAGGTATACAGAGCAGACAAAAACGGATTCATAGAGAGTATGAGGATTTGAGACGTGTTTCAAAGAACATATCTTTTTGAACCATTACAGATCTGCTATGACAACGCAGTGACAGGACAGTGGACATTCAGTTCTACATGTAGAACATATTTTGGAGATCTTATTCGGGAAAGACAAAGAAACCGCATTGAATATTTTAGAAGAGGTACAGATTATGAGAACTAATAAGCAGACAACTTCACAGGTACTGAACGATCAAAAAGGTCTCAAACATCTCTTTTATTGAATTTTGATTATTTACGGACTGCAGTATCGTAGCCTATCCATACTGTCGAAGACGAAGCCTCAAAGATCCTGCGAGAGCCGCGAGCTGCGTTCTGAAAATCCCCACCAGTGAAGAACCTGCAGGCCGCCCACCACGACGGTGTTATAAGCGGCGGCCACCTGGGTACCAGTCGTCCAGTTCAAGGTTACTTCCGTGTCGTTGATAGCTAGCTCTACTGGCAAACACTCAATGTACATATGCGAACGCCCGTGCCGGGTCTCTGCTTACATCTAGCCACGTCTGCACAAGTTGTCAACAGTGCAACGTATCGTCACCAACGAGCTGAGTACAATATACAAGGTGTCTGAAAAAGAACTCCCTAGTTTTAATGAGTCCTAGAATGTGACGTACACTGTTCTAGTTTGTAGTGTCCGATTGATCAAGTCTTCAAGTTTGGCTTCCCTGCAGTTGGCAGGTCTGCTTGACCTTGAGACGGCACCAGTGCAGTTTTTTTCCTCTGTTCCCTCAGTTCAATCCAGGAGTGCTTGCAGTGCAGTGCAGTGCAGAGCAACTCAGCAACAATGTGCACTCCGCAACAGAAATTTCATGTCAATGGAAAATTTAATCGTCATAACTGCAGAATTTGGGAGGCAGAACATATAATTTTGGGAATTGGAAATCTGTGGTAGGTTCCTATGGGACCAAACTGTTAAGGCCTTTGGTCCCTAGGCTTACACACTACTTAATCTAACTTAAACTAACTTATGGTAAGGACAACACACACACCCATGCCTGAAGGAGGACTCGAACCTCTGAAGGGGGGGGGGGGGGGTACACGAACCGTGGCAAGACGCCCCAGACTATGCGGCTACCCCACGCGGCGGTATAATTTTGCGTATGGTTCTTACAATATATTGTATTCTGTCTTATAATCCACTCATCCCCTCGTTCCAATACCACCCTCCTTTCTACTTTTATTCCCTATACCCCTTTATTCTTTCTTATTTTTCTTTCCAACCAACACACAGTCACAATTAAGCTACAGTAGCCCATTGCAAACAGAATTGTAAGGTGCTTAAAATGTTATTAGGAAGGCAAAGAGTGTATGGTATGCAAACAGAATAGCTAATTCACAGGATAAAATCAAAACCATACGGTCAGTTGTGAAGGAAGGGTCAGGTCAGCAGCACAAAGTCGACGATATAAAGTCAGTTTTCAGCAAAAATATTTCTGTTACTGATAAATCAGATATATGTACTGATAAATCAGATATATTTTCTGAGCATTGCTGGTGAATTAAATAAAAATTTAGTTTCTACAGGGAATTATTTAACTTTCTTGGCAAATGCCTTTCCGAGATTGATGTCTGAAATACTCCTCTGTGATACAAACAAGAGGTAGATTGATTCAATAGTTAAATCACTGAAGACTAAGGACTCTCATGGTTATGATAGAGTGCCTAGCACAATATTTAAGTACTGTTCTGCACATGTTAGCCCCGTATTTAGCCATATTTGTAATTTTTCCTTTAGGAATGTCAGTTTCCTGAACGATTAAAGTACTCAGTAGTAAAGACGGTTTATAAGGGATAATGTAAATAATGTAAGACCTATTTCTATGCCATCAGTGTTTTCTAAAGTTATTGAAAAGGCTATGTATGTATGGATAATTGATCGTTTTATAGCACACAATTTGCTACCAAATGTATAGTTCGGCTTTAGAAGTCGTTTAACAACTCAAAATGTTATATTCTCTTTTCTCTGTGAGGTACTGGACGGGTTAAACAAAAGGCTTCGAACGCTAGGCATATTTTTTCATTTAATTAAGGCATTTGATTGTGTTGATCACAAAACAATGCTCCAGAAGTTGGACCTCTACAGAATACGAGGAGTAGCTCACAATTGGTTCACCTCTTACTTTAGCAACAGACAGCAAAAGGTCATTATTCACAATGTTGAGAATGGCTGTGCTGTGGGGTCTGAGTGGGGTATAGTCAATTCGGGGTTGCCCCAGGGTTCAGTGTTGGGGCCACTCCTGTTCCTTATTTATATAAATGATACGCCCTCTAGCATTAAGGGTAACTCTCAAATATTTCTGTTTGCTGATGACACTAGCTTGGTAGTAAAGGATGTTGTGTGCAACATTCACTCGGTTTCAAACAGTACAATTCTGACTTAAGTTCATGGCTTGTAGAAAATAAACTAACGTTATATCACAGCAAGACTCAGTTTTCACAGTTTGTGACACACAATTCAACTAAACCTGATTTTTTAATGTCACAGAATTTCTCGGTGTTCAGATAGCTAGAGATCTGATGTCGAAAGCCTACGTCCAGGATCTTTTTGAAGGATTTAATGCTGCCATTTTTGCTATTAGAACGGTTGCTGAAGGGAATGATTTTTCGAAAATTAGCTCAAATACAAATGAGTAAAAATATTATTCGAAATTATTACTGAGTGATGAGAGAGGGCAGGAAGTAGAGAAATATCCTTTTATTAATAATTTGGAGTAAAAATCCGTTTCATATGGTCAGCTAAGAATTCCTGAGCCGCCAACCAGCTTCGAATTCAGGGATCTGAAGTACCTAGACGACTGGCGAACGATAGTCGAAGTAGCATGGAGGCCACAGCTCACTACTGCAGTGGCTGAAACAAGAAAAATCGTATCAAATCTATTTCCCAGTTCTTTTAAACGTGACTGTTTCTCAGCAATTGTATACAATTTTCAAACATAGGAATTATACTGCACATCGGTTCCAAATAACTGTTTTGTACAACTTACCTAAGTTGAGAGACCTACTAAGGGTGTGATCATCAGAATGAGAAACCATAAAATTACAGTGCGAGAAAGCAATGGTCAGAATTTAGAGCAGCTCAACTCAAAAATAAAATATTTTCCACCCTTTTCACGTATGCCAAGCAAGGAATATCCATTTTGCTCTGATGTGTTGATGGTTGCATCAGGCTGGAACTATTGCTAACATTGATTTAAAACTGTCAGAACTTATTACGATGAGGGGCAGTGCTTGTCACTTCCTTTAAAAAACATATCATTTAAATAATTTGGAGGTGTTCGCAAGCGAGTGAGGTGTCACAGTGGCAAGCGCACTACACTCGCATTATGGAGGACGCTGGTTCAGATCCATGTGAGGCCACTCAGATTTGGGGTTTCCTGGATTTCCCCAAATAATGCAAATGTCTAAATGGTTCGACCGACTGAGATGGCGCAATGATTAGCACACTTGACTCGCATTCGGGAGGACAACGGTTCAAACCCGTGTCCAGCTAGTCTCCTTCAGGATTTTCGTGATTTCCCTAAATTGGTTCACTAAAATGCTGGGATGGTTCCTTTGCAATGGTACGGCCATCCTTCCTATAAGCCAATGGGACTGATGACCTCGCTGTTTAGTCCCCTTCCCCGAACCAACCAAGCAATCGACCAAACTGAATGGTTCCTTTAAAATGAGCACTGCCAATCTCCAAGACATTCTTTCACAATCCCAGAATTTGCTCCGCCTCTAACGACCTCAATGTCACCGGAATGGCTTACTCTAATCTTCCTTTCTTCTGTCAGTGGTTTTCCGTTTCCTTTAAAGACTAGATGAAGTGAAAGTGATATTATTTGGTTTACGTTTAACTGCACACTGGCAGTCTCTTTTATCGTTAACTAGCATGAGTATCCAGCTTAAACTGGGAATGTATTTATTCGAATGCTCTATTAGTCCATCTCTCCTTTCCCCTCTCTCTGTCCATCTCCACCACCCAGTCTCTGTTCACCTCCTCCACCCCCCACTGTGTATTTCCTCCTGCCACTCTGTCCATCTCCTCTTACCCCTGTCTCTGTCAGTCTGCTCTTCTCCTCCCCCTTTCTCTCTCCATTAACCATTAATCTCCTCTCTCCTCTCCCTCTGTATCCTGCTGCTAGCCACTCTGTCCATCTTCTTCTTTTTTTTTTTTTTTTTGGTCATCAGTCTACTGACTGGTTTGATGCGGCCCGCCAAGAATTAATTCCGTTCCTGTGCTAACCTCTTCATCTCAGAGTAGCACTTGCAACCTACGTCCTCAATTATTTGCTTGACATATTCCAATCTCTGTCTTCCCCTACAGTTTTTGCCCTCTACAGCTCCCTCTAGTACCATGGAAGTCATTCCCTCATGTCTTAGCAGATGTCCTATCATCCTGTCCCTTCTCCTTATCAGTGTTTTCCACATATTCCTTTCCTCTCCTATTCTGCGTAGAACCTCCTCATTCCTTACCTTATCAGTCCACCTAATTTTTAACATTCGTCTATAGCACCACATCTCAAATGCTTCGATTCTCTTCTGTTCCGGTTTTCCCACAGTCCATGTTTCACTACCATACAATGGACTCCAGACGTACATCCTCAGAAATTTCTTCCTCAAATTAAGGCCGGTATTTGATAATAGTAGACTTCTCTTGGCCAGAAATGCCTTTTTTGCCATAGCGAGTCTGCTTTTGATGTCGTCCTTGCTCCGTCCGTCATTGGTTATTTTACTGCCTAGGTAGCAGAATTCCTTAACTTCATTGACTTCGTGACCATCAATCCTGATGTTAAGTTTCTCGCTGTTCTCATTTCTACTACTTCTCATTACCTTCGTCTTTCTCCGATTTACTCTCAAACCATACTGTGTACTCATTAGACTGTTCATTCCGTTCAGCAGATCATTTAATCCTTCCTCACTTTCACTCAGGATAGCAATGTCATCAGCGAATCGTATCATTGATATCCATTCACCTTGTATTTTAATCCCACTCCTGAACCTTTCTTTTATTTCCATCATTGCTTCCTCGATGTACAGATTGAAGAGTAGGGGCGAAAGGCTACAGCCTTGTCTTACACCCTTCTTAATACGAGCACTTCGTTCTTCATCGTCCACTCTTATTATTCCCTCTTGGTTGTTGTACATATTGTATATGACCCGTCTCTCCCTATAGCCTACCCCTACTTTTTTCAGAATCTCGAACAGCTTGCACCATTTTATATTGTCGAACGCTTTTTCCAGGTCGACAAATCCTATGAAAGTGTCTTGACTTTTCTTTAGCCTTGCTTCCATTATTAGCCGTAACGTCAGAATTGCCTCTCTCGTCCCTTTACTTTTCCTAAAGCCAAACTGATCGTCACCTAGCGCATTCTCAATTTTCTTTTCCATTCTTCTGTATATTATTCTTGTAAGCAGCTTCGATGCATGAGCTGTTAAGCTGATTGTGCCATAATTCTCGCACTTGTCAGCTCTTGCCGTCTTCGGAATTGTGTGGATGGTGCTTTTCCGAAAGTCAGATAGTATGTCGCCAGACTCATATATTCTACACACCAACGTGAATAGTCGTTTTGTTGCCACTTCCCACAATGATTTTAGAAATTCTGAAGGAATGTTATCTATCCCTTCTGCCTTATTTGACTGTAAGTCCTCCAAAGCTCTTTTAAATTCCGATTCTAATACTGGATCCCCTATCTCTTCTAAATCCACTCCTGTTTCTTCTTCTATCACATCAGACAAATCTTCACCCTCATAGAGGCTTTCAATGTATTCTTTCCACCTATCTGCTCTCTCCTCTGCATTTAACAGTGGAATTCCCGTTGCACTCTTAATGTTACCACCGTTGCTTTTAATGTCATCAAAGGTTGTTTTGACTTTCCTGTATGCTGGGTCTGTCCTTCCGACAATCATATCTTTTTCGATGTCTTCACATTTTTCTTGCAGCCATTTCGTCTTAGCTTCCCTGAACTTCCTATTTATTTCATTCCTCAGCGACTTGTATTTCTGTATTCCTGATTTTGCCGGAACATGTTTGTACTTCCTCCTTTCATCAATCAACTGAAGTATTTCTTCTGTTACCCATGGTTTCTTCGCAGCTACCTTCTTTGTACCTATGTTTTCCTTCCCAACTTGTGTGATGGCCCTTTTTAGAGATGTCCATTCCTCTTCAACTGTACTGCCTACTGCGCTATTCCTTATTGCTGTATCTATAGCGTTAGAGAACTTCAAACGTATCTGTTCATTCCTTAGTACTTCCGTATCCCACTTCTTTGCGTATTGATTCTTCCTGACTAATGTCTTGAACTTCCGCCTACTCTTCATCACTACTATATTGTGATCTGTATCTCTCAGTCTGCTTGTCTGCCTCTGTTCATTTGCTGCTACCCCCTCCACCCATCTCTTCCTACCCCTGTTTGTGCCAGTCTACTCCTCTTCCTCCATTCATCTGCTGCTTCCCCCTCCATCCATCTCCTATCCCCTCTGTCACTGTCAGTCTGCTCATCTCCCTCTGTTCATCTGCTGCTTCCCACCCTGCCCAACCTGTCAGTCTGCTCGTCTCCCTCGTTCATCTGCTGCTTCCCCCTCCATCCATCTCCTACCCCCTCTGTCTGTCAGTCTGCTCATCTCTCTCTGTTCATCTGCTGCTTCCGACTCTGTCCAATCTCCTTCTCTGTCAGTCTGTAGGCCGTGCGTGGCTCGTGTTCATGCCATATCTCATTTGACATCCTGTTTTTAGTGTACTACCACTTCATTATGTTAATTTCAATTACTGATGTCACTGAGTTGCCACCTTGCCTGACCGTGAGTGTCGCAGCGGCGCTTATCGATATAAACCCTGGCGTATTATCTTTGCTGACTGCTGTTACTTCCCGCTGTCGTGTGTTCGGAGTTAGTTTGTATCTGGCAGTGAGTTGCAAGGTGCTAGCAGTGCAGTTCGGACCTGGCAGTGTTTGACTTAGGACGCAGCAGTTCTGTCGGGGTTCGGCTGCAGTAAGGTCCAGACAGCCATGACTCACGCGACGGTTAACGATACATATCACTTGAGTGTGGGCTGCCTTGGTTGGTCACCGGTCGGTCGTCTTGTCAGACAATGTGTATATTGGCCGCAATTACTTATGGGTTGCCTGCATGTGGCGACTCGTAATTCGTCCTTGTTATTGAACAGTCATTATCGTTAGTATTGTCTAGTCCTTCATGCAAGTGTTCGTGAAACTGTGTGTAGCTTGTGATGACGGCTGTTCAGTTATTTTTAGTGCTGTCTCCATGCTGATGTGTGGCAGTCAGTCAGTTGTGGATCAGCCAGGATATCTCCGCACAGTGCAGTGGTCCGGGCCCGCTGGTGGTCTCTATGCAGTGTTGGAGTGTGTGGGAGTAGTTCTGACTCTTATCTTAATGGCAGTCAGACATTGTTGGAGGAACGGCCTGCCCCGAAAGGACCATCTTGTTCACGAGTTGGCAATAAGGCACCAACGGATTGAGGGCAGTGTTCTGGAACTGGTAGCCAATTTTCACGCTGCCGTTGCTCAGTGGATTGATGTCACGTCGGCGGTGGTGGGTGAGATAGGAGTGGCAATTTTTGTTTGAGGCTGTTACAGGCCTTGCGCTAACTAGTTGGGTTTTGAAAGGAATGCAACCTACTGACAGTCAATTAGACAGTGAGCGGGCACTGTTTATGTTCAAGACATCTCCTTCTGCTCTTAAGGTTCTGTTAGCTCTTTGGTTGTCAACTTCGAATAGTTCCTTTAACTTCGTCATCTTGTGAGGCTTAGCTCGGTGGCTTTTTCAGTGTAGGGAATGGGCGTGTTTCCTCTGCATTGTTGAAGTCCGAGTGGTTATCTCGCTATCTTCGTTGCTGACTTAGCAATGACTTTGAATTGGTCGTCTTGTGGGACTTAGGTCGGGCCCTTCGTATTGCAGGGATGTCGGGTAGCCAGGGGGCATGTTCCCTCTGCAGGGGTGTGCCTGAGCGAGTGCTTCGCTTGCGGCTTTTCTTGGCTATTGTGTTTTGCCTTTATTTTGGAGCTGCTAATCAATTTCATTTCGGCATGTGACCCACGGGTTCATGTTTGAGGAGGGGGGGGGGGGGAAGTTGAGCTGTGCGTGGCTCGTGTTCATGCCATTTCTTATTTTACGTCTTGTTTTTACCATACTGCCATCTCGTTTTGTTAATTTTCAATTACTGGTGTCACTGAGTTGCTGCCTTGCCTGTCCATGAGCAACAGCAGCAGCGCTTATCGATATAAGCCCTGCCGTATTATCCTTGCTGGACTGCTATTACTTCTCGATGAGTCAGTTGGAACGTGCCAGCAGTTACTTCGGACCTGATCAGCCAGGAAATCACCGTGCAGCGCAGTGGGCCGGGTTCGCTTGCAATCTCTACAAAGTGTCGGAGTGTGTGGGAACTGTTCCGATTGCTATGAAGTTCGTCGTCACCAATCCATGACATCAAGGTTGGTGATTTAATTCCCGAAGCAAGTCCGTTCACATTCTGCCGTTTGTTTTCATGTTTGGCTGTTGGGGTTATTCACATGAGCAACAGCGAGTCTTCGAGTTGGCGAAAGCTTAGCCACCATCCGGTGGAGCTTAACTGTATTTTGGTTATTGAAGTCCAAGTGCATCAGCGGAATTTTCTGCCTTGTGGCCGTTCGCATTTCGGTGACCTGCCCTGGCCACCGACGTAAAAATTAGGTAGTGTCCTTTCCTCACTGTGTTGTCGCTGTCCAACACGTGTGTGTAGTTTTGACAGCCTGTGCATACTTGGTTGTGGGCGGCTACGCCTTTTACATTTTGGCATTGGTGTTCCTTGTGTACTGGTCGGGTGGAAAGCAAGTCGTCTTCTTGGTGGGTCCATTGACTGTCTCTTGGTTGGGTTGCCGGTGGATCGGTTATAGTTGGGCCGACTACCTGTCTCCCCTAAGAAAACGTTAATATTTCAAGTGCAGACCGACCATCGGAAACTTCTGAGGGCCGCTGGCTGTACTTCCTCTTCTTTTTGGTGTTTGATTGTGTATTTCAATCACTCATGCCGTTTGTTTGAATTTTTATGCTTTTAGTTGGGTTTTAAATTATGGACCTTCAGCCGTTTTAAAATAGAAAGTTCCTTACCTGTCAAGTCGTTCATTTTATGGGCCTTCAGCCTGATTTAAATTTTTTTTCTGGATAAAGCTTTAGGTCTTCTGCTTTTTGAATATTCATTGTAACTGCGTTTTTCAATCATGGGCCTTCAGCTGTCTCAAAATTTAAATTCATTACTTGTTAAATCTTAGATTGTTTGGGACATCAGCCGCATTTTAAAAAAATTATTTGAGGATAAAGCCTTGGGCTTTCTGCCTTCTAAAAATTTATTGTAGTTGTGTTTTGATCATGGGCCTTCAGCCATTTTAAAAGTAAAATTCCTTATTATTAAGTATTAGATTGTTTAGGCCTTCAGCCTCCTTTTTTAAAATTATTTAAGGATAAAGTTTAGGCCTTCTTCCTTTCAAAATTTATTGTAGTTGTGTTTTTAAAATCATAGGCCTTCAGCAGTATAAAATTAAAATTCCTTATTTGTCAAATGGTTCATATGGCTCTGAGTACTATGGGACTTAACATCTTAGGTCATCAGTCCCCTAGAACTTAGAACTACTTAAACCTAACTAACCTAAGGACATCACACACAACCATGCCCAAGGCAGGATTCTAACCTAAGACCGTAGCAGTCTCGCAGTTCCGGACTGCAGCGCCTAGAACCGCACGGCCACCGAGGCCGGCCCCTATTTGTCAAGTTTTAGATTGTTTGGGTCTTCAGCGTCATTTGAAACATTATTTAAGGATAAAACCTTGTGCTTTCTGCCTTTTGAAAATTTACTGTGGTTGAGTTTTAAGTCATGGAGCTTCAGCCATTTTAAAAATTAAAGAGGTATTGCCCTTAAGCCATAAGACTGTGTGACATATTCAGTCCATACAGAAGGTAGGAAATTTGCTCTGTAACGTTTGGACAACTAAATAAAGTTTTATGTGTTCGAGTGTAACTGACAGCCGCTCATTTCTGGCCCCTTTCAACAATTCCAGCTACCTGTTCTGACCTGCGGATTTAACCAGGCCTTACAGTCTGCTCCTCTGTTCATCTGCTGCTGCCCCCTGTGTCCAATCTCCTCCTCCCCCTGACTCTGTCTTTCTCTCCCCCTGTTCATTTGCTGCTTACACCCCCGCCCCCCCCACCCATCTCCTACCCACTATGTCTCTGCTCGTCTCCCTCTATTGATCTTCTGCTTCCCCCCCCCCCCCGTCTAATCTCCGCCTCCCCCTGTCTCTGTCAGTCTGATTCTCTCCCTCTGTTCATCTGCTGCTTCCCCCTCCAACCATGTCCTACCCCCTCTGTCTCTGTAGCCTGCTCTTCTCCCTCTGTTCATCTGTTGCTTCCCCTTCTGTCCAATCTCCTCCTCCCCATGTCTCTATCTGATTCTCTTCCTCTGTTCATCTGCTGCTCCCCCCCCCCCCCCCCGACCATCTCCTCCTCACCCTCTCGTTGTGGTCCCCCTCTCTCTGCACATCTTTGCCTGCCTCCTCTCTCTGTCCATTTCCTCCTCTTCCCTGTCCATCTCCCCCCCTTTCCTTTCTGTGTCTGCCTCCACCTCCCCCTCTCCCCTCTCACTGTGCATCTCCTCCTCCTTCCCTTCTCTGTCCACTTCCTTATCCCCCCTGTTCATCTTCCCCTCATTCATCTCGCTGCCTATCTCTACATCCACCTGCCTCTGACCAACTCCTCGTCTTTTATTTCTCTGTTCATCTCTTCCTCTCCTCTCTCTCTCTCTCTCTAATATCACCTCCTCCATCTCTGTCAATCGGTTCTTCAACCTCCCACATGTGTAGATCTTCTCCTTTGCCCTAGTTGTCTTCGAGCCCCTCGTCCTTCCTACTCTCCTCGTTATCATATTCCCCCCAATTGGAGGCTGGCGCTTCTTATTCCTACAGTAATTCCTATCACACTGTAGCTAACATGTGTACCAAAGTTTACTGTTGTCGTGACATGGATTTCTGATGCGCTACTTACCTGTGACTTTACCCACAAATGCACATGTCAAATATATTTCACACATGTTTAACATGTTTCATGCGTATTTGTACCAATGCGTCACCTGTATGCCTAGTGCATTCCGTCCTGCAGTTTCACACTCGCGCATCTCAATATTTATGACGTATCTGTTGAACTACGTGCTGTAGAATGATATAATTATGCACGCCCATCCAGTGGTGTATGTACCTACAATCTGCGGAACGTGTTGTGAGTATACTTAATAGCAAAGAAGAAATAAACTAAAACATCATGCATAATGCCGCAGTTTCTCTGGCATCTCACCAGTTTAGTCGTATCTCCTGAACTATGTGTCACACAATGATATATTGTACAATTCAGCGAATCACTGACAAAGGGAAATTGACTGCAAAAACTGTTGTGCATAGATTTATTGGCAACGAAGTAATAAATTTAATCGTCTTATGTTGCGATGGTTTTTCATGCACTCAGTCTTTGTGACATCGTATCTGCTGACTGAGCTATCGTACAATGACGTAATTTTTCAGTGGTATATGTGAATACTGTATGAAAAATGTGCCACGAATAAAGTTAGTACTAATAAAGTAAGAAATCAAAACGTCATGCTTTATATCGCAGTTTCACTGTGAGAACAGCGAAAATGTAGTAAGGGTGTAAGTAGGCTGTTTATGTTTTCTCTATGTAAGTAGGCTGTTTATATTTTCTTGTTGGCAACGTTAAGTAGGCTGTTTAGGTTTTTTTATGGTAACGCCACCTCTGTATGAAAATCACTGGCTGTGCTGTGTGCAGTCTGTGGCTGCTTTGCATTGTTGTAATACTCGCCATTGTAGTGTTGGGCAGCGGCAGCTGGATGTGAACAGCGCGTAGCGTTGCGCAGTTGGAGGTGAGCCGACAGCAGTGGTGGATGTGGGGAGAGAGATGGCGGAGATTTGTAATTTGTCATGAACTGCTATATTTATATATGATGATATCAAGGTAAATACATTGTTTGTTCTCTATTAATATCTTTCATTTGCTAACTATCCCTATCAGTAGTTAGTGCCTTTAGTAGTTTGAATCTTTTATTTAGCTGGCAGTAGTGGCGCTTGCTGTATTGCAGTAGTGGGAGAAACGAAGATTATTGTGAGGTAAGTGATTTAGTGATTTGTGAAAGGTATAGTTTAATGTTAGTCAGGGCCATTCTTTTATAGGGATTTTTGAAAGTCAGATTGCGTTGCGCTAAAAATATTGTGTGTCAGTATAAGCACAGTCGTGTATAATTGTTCAAAGGGGACGTTTCATATGGCGACCCTGCCAGGATACCTCACTGGAGTCTTCTGATTTTTTTTCTTGTAGTTTGTGTAATTAGTGTAGCCTTTGTTTATTGCTAGCGCGTAATTGTAGAGAGAATCTCCTTTGTAGTTGCAGTCTTTCATTGTTGTACTGTAAAACAGTTGTGGCATGCATGTAGATTTGCACTAAGTATTTCGCAGCTGCGCTGGTAATTAACTAGATATTATTTTCAGTGCTATGTTAATGTGTTCTCTTATTTTTGATCTTCAAATTGTGTTTTTCTGTGTTGTCGTGTGAAATATTGTGACAATAATGGCGTGTGAAAAACGTAATACTAGGCTCCAAAGTAAACTGAGAAATGACAGTGAAAATGAAAGCAGTGTGTTAGCGCCACCGAGTAATGAATTAACTGATGTTCAAAGTAGTAATTTGGTAACTGTGCATAGGGAAATGGAGCGGGTGGCAAACAATGGCGTGGACAGTGAAACAATTAGTGAAACAATTAGTGAAGAGGGACGCATTATCGAATGATCGGTCGGCAACAGCTCGCCTCAGGAATCCGAAATGACAGGAAACAATCTCGCAAATACTGTAGATTCAGGTTTTGGTTCCTCACCGTTTTCTCAAATAAGTCAAGACACATTTTCTGCTTGTCAAAATGTGAATGTTGCCGGTGCAAATTCACTGCCGAAAAGCACTGAGGAACATGTTCCAGACACCAGTGCATTGTTATTACAATTAATACAGCAAATGGGACAAACACAGCAAAAGCTTCAAAAGTTAGACACAATGGAACAAAATCTTCGAAAGTTAGACACAGTGGAACAAAATCTTAAAAAGTTAGACACAATGGAACAACATCAGAGACAAACACAGCAACAGTTAGACACAATGGAACAAAATCTTCAAAAGTTAGACACCACACTTGAACAAACACGTGAAGATTTAACTACTGAGTTACATAACATTGAATCTAAATGTCAAAAAGTCTGTAATGACGTAAAAACACAAATTTGTGAGCATTTTCAACCTATTTTTTCGCGGCATGAAAATGCATTACAGAATCACGAAGCAGCCATAAAAGAACTGCAAATTATTGTTCATGAAAATCATGAGACCTTGCAAGCTAAATTTGACTCAGTTGCATCTACCGATTCGGTTACGCAACTTGCAAAAACTCAGGATAACTTAAAGGACACAGTAGATTCGATTTCAACACAAATGGACACTCTGAAACTTGGTTCAGAAAAACACACTGAGGAAATGTGTTCATTATCAGAGAAAGTAGTTGAACTTTCGGATCAGCTAAATAATTTATCTACGAAGGTAGATGATAATCTGAATGACGCAAAACCGGTAGTCTTTAATGAAAGAGAAATCCGGGAAGTACAAGATCAGCTGACACAGGTAATACAAGAATTACGTATTTCAGAAGACACTCTCGCTCCAACACGGGAAGAGGAACTTAGAAATACGCAAAAGCCACAAAATAATAACACAGGGCATTTCGGTAATTATGAAAGAAATTGGCAAGGTACACCGAATTTTGAGATGGAACCGCCGACACGACGTAACTATGACCGAGATGCTACTCGCCGACACGATGATTTTGACTATAAGCTGTTCATTACTACACGTAAACTCAAAACGTTTAAGAATTCTGCCAACGACATTCATCCACAAGCGTGGCTCCATCAATTCTCTCGTTGTTTCCCTCCCAACTGGTCATTGGAGCACAGGTTAGAATTTATGTGTGGCTACTTAGAGAATGAACCAGGTGTAAGAATGCGATCGGTCATTCACGATTGTCACAGTGAAGGAGATTTTTATCATGCCTTCCTCTCAGCGTATTGGTCTCAAGCTACACAAGACCGTGTAAAACATAACATCATAATGATGAAACACTTCGAACAATCTGAATTTTCCAGTCTTGTGAAATATTTTGAAGACATGTTGCACAAGAATCAATACCTGTCAAACCCATACAGCCCCTCAGAACTCATCCGCATTTGCTTAATCAAACTGCCTAAACATTTACGACATATTATTTTGGCAGGACGTTGCAAAGACGACATCGAAGCATTTCAGGGACTGTTACAAGAACTGGAAATTGACACAGACAGTCGCGGGATGCGAAAACAGGAAAACAATCACTACAGGTTACATCCGTCACAATTCCGTGACGACAGAAAGAATAACTGGACACGACAGGTCTATTCTCACAACACAAATCGTGACCAAAACAGACACCACCCGTATGACAACCGTTGGCAGAGTAGTAATAACTACAGGGAAAGATCACCTCTCCGTGGTAATGACTATCACAGAGACAATAAGAGAAACAGACAATATGGGAACCAAAATAAATACTATCAAGGGAGACAGAATAACTTTAGACGCAACGGACCAGCGCGCAGTTACGATTCAGGGAGAAATTCTCCACCATGTGACCGACAAGAAAGAAACTATGGAATCTACCGACATGACGACAGACGATATGATCGTAACGACAGACCTGAGTTGCATCAGAACTGGCGGGATTCAAACAGAGCAGGGCCCTCTCGTCACGGTAAATTCGTAGAAGTTAGGTCTCCTAATCCCAATAACGACGCGCGCCAACAAAGAGACAGACAATGACTCGCACAGCAGGCAGCCACGTGCGCCAGGTGGCTCAGAGAAAAATAACATAGACGCTAACCTTGAGAAAAATTCCAGTATTCTTTACCGACGTATACCGCCTGACAATTGCATTCAAGTTCAAACTCTGAGTACTATGAAGAGTAAAAGATTGTACCACATTTCAAATGTAAAACCATTTATTGACAGATAATCTGTCTTTTAACTTTGTCTTTGCCATAAAACGTTTCACTTCACGTTACTAGTATGCTTTAGAAACTGTTACCATGCAACAATGTTTGAAGTTAAATATCCAGTCTAGAACCAAGAGAACTTATTTCAATAGAAATTACGAATGCATTGTTATAGTGAACAGACTACACAGCGTTGCATTTGTACATTCTTGCTTGTTAGTTGCACGATTACGTAACGACTATCAGGCTTACATACTTAGGACACATACTGGTACTGCTAATGAGATTTTAATGCAACATTTTGGTTTACTTGCAAATACATTCTGGGTTTAAAGTACTTTCTGTGAGATACCAGAGGACACAGTGGTTAGTTTATGCGACAGCTACACGACTTTATCACGACGCTACTAATGTGTGACACAATTTACATTGTTGCTTTTGTGCTGTATCTGCTTTATATCTGCACAGTTTTTTTTGAATTCTTCTGCAAAGTAAAATATGTTTTAGTAGTAACTTTTGTGGTATAGCTACATGAGACTGCCTTTTCCGTAGCACAACAATACGTTACAGCACAGTACTTTCTTCATCATGGCAATAAGCGTAATAACTAAGATATCTATACGCAAAGCATTTCACTTTCGTTTATCATGAGGTAAGTACTTTGTCTTCTGCAGAACTTAGCTTTCGGAGGACGATAAGTACGACACTTCCACAGAATTATCTTACAGCAAGACGCACATTTAGCGCTACAGGACACGTATTTGAGTGATCAATTTTGTACTAAAAACATTTATTTTCAAAGATATTTGAAATACAATGATACAAAGTTTTTCCGTGATACATTTCATTCCATTGCAATAATCTGTAGCACCTGAGGGTATAATTACATTAATCCTCAGGGGGGTACACGCTTACTTTGTGTACCATGTGTGTGGCAACCACAAGGAACCCTAGCTAATATGGTATTTGCTGATACAACTTTACACATCGGTACCATATTTCTCTAACACACAAATTACACAGCTATCTGATCATGTAACTGAGAGATAAACTTTTTTACTACATCAGTGACACATGTTTACGCAATTACACAGTTGGGTAACTTCACACTTATGAAACTGTATTTTGTCTGTACTTTGTAAACTGTTCATATTTTTTCGGAACCACTGTGATACTATGAGAGCTTTGAATGATGTATTTGGTATGGATTCATGATTTTTAAAGTACGTTTGAGGCAGATGACACTTTTGACATGAGCAGAGAATTTTTTTTAATTATTGGAGGAAGCTACGACGATTTTGAGATTTCACTGAGGTGTTATGATGTTATTTTTACGACGACGATGTGTATTATGCTGCTCAGGTATGTTTACGATTAATAGGCTGAGGCTATATGAGTTATTTGATTATGCTTCATATTTATAATGACGAAATATTGACGAGTGTCGATGGATACGTATATGTGTAATAAGGTAAGGAGTAATGAATAGTGGGTAGGGACTCTTGACTTGTGAAAAAGGATGTTGGAAACCAAGAATCGTACTTTAAGAGTTATGACATGTGTGAATCATGTGTGAATGTATCACAATGCCACTGAACATTTTTTGGACACTGTTATATTCATAGGATTTTGTTTCTACAGATTTGCAACGCTAATTCTTGACCTGTGAAATATTTTTATGTGAGACTGTCACTGTAGCGGTAAATATTTCCGTAAAAAAGTTAAGTGACCACCTGCACGTAATGCGTCGCGGGCACCCAGCTGCTGTGTCAGACGCCTGGAGAAAAAGCCATTATTGCGAGCCCTTTTCAGCGGCACAGGTAGAAAAAAAAAGGGACGCCATTAACCTCGCTTCTGACATTCCTTTGTAGAAAGCATCGCAAAAACGACATGGTCGAACTTGAAAACATATGATTTTTGTAATGCGTTGTGGGCACACAGCTGTGTCAAACACCTGGAGAACAAGCCATTAGGGTGTGCCTTTCATCGCTAATGCGACACCCTCGTTACTTGAAAACATATGATTACTCGCACTTTGTGCTAATTACTGAAATGCTTATGAATTGATGGGAAATATTCGTACATCTGCACACCTGATTACGACAAGCGTCTTTCTACGAGAGTTGAGAGAATTTCTACTAACTTATGAAATGTCACATGACTATTGAATGATATTTTTATGCTTTGGTTTGCGTAATTGCTTATTTCATTTGATACCTGTTTTTCAGCTGTGTTGCAGCATTGCTTTTATAAAATGAAATGCATTTGCTAATGTGAACACTTTCTGTCAACAGATCTATTAAATAATTATTTTATGATCCACATTCTTTAAAAAAAGGAGCACTTGGAAAGGAAAGAACAATAAGAAGGAACTAGTAACAGTAACACATAATTTTCTTTTCAAGTACTTGGTAATTTCTTTTGTAGAATAAATTGTGATGCATCACTCTAATGTTAAGATGTGACATAGGTATTAGACATGGCCATTTTAGTGTAATATTTTTTCTGCTTGCGCTATGTCATGTTTAGGTATAAGTTGCTGCTGTTTGCCAGGCATAGTGTTATTGAATTTGACTTTTGCTCATTTATGCTGCTAGCTTTGCCAATTTGCATTTTTTTGCATTGCTGTTTGTGTTGATTTGTTATGTGATGCTGCATTGCCTTGTCCCTTAGTTTAGCATCTGAGCTCAGTAGATTTAAGTTAGCTTAAGAGGGGGTAGCCTCTAAGAGAATGAGTTACGATGAATTGGAAGAAATGCATTGAGAAAACAGGTTTAGGTAGGATTTTCTTGGAAATAAATGTTGGGGTAAGAAATGTGTGAACATATAAATACAGAAAGCATGCTTAGATAGAATTTTTTTGGTGGAAACAAAGGATGAAATAAGAGGAAAGATATATGAAGTTTTGGGTTGGACTGCAGTACCAAATGTTACACTGAAAACGAACCCTGTCCTTTCCTATTGGTGTTATCCCACTATGTGTTTGTGTACCCTTGAGTATTTGTTTTCTTCCTGTCTCTGTGTAGTTTCATAGAATTTTTTCTTCTTTTAATATTAAGCTACATTCACTATGATGAGGAATACTGTTATCCTCAAATATAATTGGCATTAATAATATGTTATTTACTTTGTAAAGATATTAGACATTATTCATTCTGTTTAAATGCTCATGTGTGAAGTTGATGTTTCGCAAGTTATTCTGATCTTCTATGTATGTACTCATGTCATAATTCCTGTAACACTGATGTATATGTCTATATCTATTCTTTTGTAAAGCCTGTACTACAAATGTTATCTATATTGTTATGTTTTTAATGATGTATTGTGTACCTTTGTTATTGTATTCTCATGTTATAAAATTGTAATTGCTACCAGTTCTTCAAATTAAGTAACATTTCACTGCACACGTTTCTGTTGGTCATAGTATATGGACAATATCTGAGAAGTAGGGACTGATAGTGTTTGCATGTGTGTTAATGATTCAGCAAGGGACTGGATAACAGCATTGCTCGTTCTAAGGACAATTCCAAAAAACTTTGTGAGTGCACAAGTGGTGGTTTATGGACTTGCTATATTCTCCGCAAAACTCTTCGATGGTGAATGTGCACCTGCACAATCGCAACAGATGGCTGCTGGCCATCTCTACAAGGACTACAGTGGGTCTGCACCTCTGGTGGCCCACCAATACCATTATCTCTACAAGGACTATAGTGGGTCTGCATCTATGATGACCTACCAACGCCATTATTTCTACAAGGACTGCAGTGGGTTTGCACCTCTGGTGGCCCACCAATACCATACTCTCTACCAGGACTACAGTGGGTCTGCTCTGTGGTGACCTACCTACCAATATTCTTCCAAACTACGACTGACTCTGCTGTGGGTTTGCTCTGTTGTGGCCCATTATCTGTCAGCATGTCACGAGTCAGCACTGTCTTTCCGTTGGAAGGACAACGCTACTTCTTCAAGACTGCATGGAAATCCACTACTTCCGTATGCATTTTCTTTTACTGCTCAGACTTTGAGAAAAACACTATTTTACCGTAATGAATGATCAGGACTGTCTTTATGGACTGTGAGAAAATTTGAGCTTTTGACCAACATAATATCAATAAGTGTGTGCATTTGATATCTTTGTTATTGTAATTATGAAAAATTTTTTTCAAATCTGTATTGGGCACTGCCCAAACCAATTTGTAAAAATTTTTGTGGGGAGCATGGGGGCTATGTAAGTAGGCTGTTTATGTTTTCTCTATGTAAGTAGGCTGTTTATATTTTCTTGTTGGCAACGTTAAGTAGGCTGTTTAGGTTTTTTCATGGTAACGCCACCTCTGTATGAAAATCACTGGCTGTGCTGTGTGCAGTCTGTGGCTGCTTTGCATTGTTGTAATACTCGCCATTGTAGTGTTGGGCAGCGGCAGCTGGATGTGAACAGCGCGTAGCGTTGCGCAGTTGGAGGTGAGCCGACAGCAGTGGTGGATGTGGGGAGAGAGATGGCGGAGATTTGTAATTTGTCATGAACTGCTATATTTATATATGATGATATCAAGGTAAATACATTGTTTGTTCTCTATTAATATCTTTCATTTGCTAACTATCCCTATCAGTAGTTAGTGCCTTTAGTAGTTTGAATCTTTTATTTAGCTGGCAGTAGTGGCGCTTGCTGTATTGCAGTAGTGGGAGAAACGAAGATTATTGTGAGGTAAGTGATTTAGTGATTTGTGAAAGGTATAGTTTAATGTTAGTCAGGGCCATTCTTTTGTAGGGATTTTTGAAAGTCAGATTGCGTTGCGCTAAAAATATTGTGTGTCAGTATAAGCACAGTCGTGTATAATTGTTCAAAGGGGACGTTTCAAGGGATAACTTTTTTCCGTTCATCCTTCTGGGGGGCGGGGGTCGTCAGCGAGGAAGAGTTTCGTAGAGGTTTGAAATTTGCAAGTCTGTAAGTGCTCTTATTCTCAAGTGCACCCCCAGCCACCCAACGGCCTCGGCAGTGACGTCACGGCCGCCGCTGCCGAAGGCACAAAGTAGCACTGTGTGGCGGCCGTGACGTCACGGCCGAGGGTCGGTGGGTGGCTGGAGGTCGTTGGCAAGTAATCAGTCATGTAAAAATGTCCTCATTTGTATTACAAATGTTCATTTGTATTACAAATGAAGTTGCGAATAGGTATATAAGGGGCAGCGTTGGACTTTATGGTTAGTTCTACTTAGTTAACGAGCGGTTATGGAGTCAAATCGTGGGAAGTTTAAAAAGTATACTGCTCGTGGTTAAGAGAAACGGTTACCTTGGTCAGCAATACCAGGAGATTAATCGTAAACGTGCCGCAAAACGTAAGAGAGATATTTTAGATGAATCATTGGAGCTAACTACTGAAGACAAGGATTTTTTTGATGCTTTAGAAGATCTTCATTTAACTGAATTATTTTGTAATACTCCATCTGAAGCGAAACGTCCTAAACAAGACAAAGAACCGACACCAGGACCATCTTCAAGACCTGATAATGAACCTAATTTAATAGACAACGAGTTTCAAGATCAAGGATTACAAATTCCCAGTACTTCTGCAGCCACAGAAATGGAAGTAGAAGAACAACCAAGATCTTCTCAACAACTACGTCATGGTACTAGTAATACTGATTCATCAAATGGTACAAGTTCTGGACAATTAACTACATTTCAGTTGTGGAAGTCAGTAGAACAAATTAAACAAAACAGTGTGATAATTACTAATACACATAAATTTTTGGTATGGGGTTATGCATATAAATGGTATGATGTAGTTGCTGCTGCTAATAATAACAAAGTTGTAGCTATAAGATTAGTTACGTCTGGAGCTCAATTTATGACCAACGAATTGAGTCAGTTTATGAGTAAAGCAGAATTTGATTCATTACCACATAATTCATTTGTAAAGAAATTATGGCTGCAGTGTGGGTATTCTCGCCTCATGGGCTACAGTGCTTCTTCACCCCCATCCCTTCCTCTTGGGGAGGTGGATCGTCTTATCCCTTAGTGATCCTTTCCAGACAGTAAACCAGAGGCTCAGACGATTCTACGGACATCTGGGGTGCAAATTTCTCGACTTCCGCTATTGGGTGGAGAAATGTAGAGTCCCCCTGAATAGGTCAGGCGTGCACTACACGCAGGAAGTGGCTACAGGGGTAGCGGAGTACGCGTGGAGTGCACATGTGGGTTTTTTAGGTTAGAGAATTCCCTCCCTAGGCCCGATAAGACGACTCCTCAGACGCGAAAAGGTAGCAGTAGGCAAAACGTAACAGGGAATGACAATATTAATGAGGTAATAGTAAACTGCAGGAGCGTCAATAGAAAGGTCCCAGAACTGCTCCCACTAATAAACAGTCCAGTGCCCACATAGTACTAGGGACGGAAAGTTGGCTGAAACCAGATGTAGACATTAATGAAATTCTACACTCAGATTCGAATGTATACCGCAGAGACAGGCTGGACAGCGAAGGGGGAAGCGTGTTTATAGCGATAAAAAGTACAATAGTATCGATGGAAATTGACGGAGATCCGAAATGTGAAATAATTTGGGTGAAGGTCACGGTTAAAGCAGGCTCAAACACGGTAGTTGGATGTCTCTATAGACCCCCTGGCTCAGAAGCTGTTGTGGCAGAACACCTCAAGGAAAATTTGGAAAATATTTCGAGTAGAATTTCCGACCATGTTATAGTTTTGGGTGGAGATTTTAATTTACCAGATGTAGACTGGGAGACTCAAACGTTTATAACGGGTGGCAGGGATAAAGAATCCAGTGAAATTTTTTAGCGCATTATCTGAAAACTACTTTGAGCAGTTAAACAGAGAACCGACTCGTGGCGATAATATATTAGACCTTCTGGTGACAAACAGATCCGAACTATTTGAAACAGTTAACGCAGAACAGGGAATCAACGATCATAAAGCGGTTACAGCATCGGTGATTTCAGCCGTAAATAGAAATATTAAAAAAGGTAATAAGATTATTCTGTTTAGCAAATGTGACAAAAAGTAGATTTCAGAGTACTTGACGGCTCAACACAAAGGTTTTATCTCAAGTACAGATAGTGTTGAGGATCAGTGAAGAAAGTTCAAAACCATCGTACAATATGAGTTAGATGAGTATGTGCCAAGCAAGATCGTAAGAGATGGAAAAGAGCCACCGTGGTACAACAACCGAGTTAGAAAACTGCTGCGGAAGCAAAGGGAACTTCACAGCAAACATGAACATAGCCAAAGCCTTGCAGACAACCAAAAATTGTGCGAGAGGCGTTCACCGAATTCGAAAGTAAAGTTCTATGTACTGACCTGGCAGAAAAACCTAAGAAATTTTGGTCTTACGTCAAAGCAGTACGTGGATCAAAACAAAATGTCCAGACACTCTGTGACAAAAATGGTACTGAAATAGAGGTTGGCAGACTAAAGGCCGAAGAACTAAATGTCTTTTTCCAAAGCTGTTTCACAGAGGAAGACTGCACTGCAGTTCCTTCTCTACTGTCGCACAGATGACAAAATGGTAGATATCGAAATAGATGACAGAGGGATAGAAAAACAATTAAAATCGCTCAAGAGAGGAAAGGCCGCTGCACCTGATGGGATACCAGTTCGATTTTACACTGAGTACGCGAAGGAACTTGCCCTCCTTCTTGCAGCGGTGTACAGTAGGTCTCTAGAAGAGCGTACGGTTCCAAAGGACTGGAAAAGGGCACAGATCATCCCCGTTTTCAAGAAGGGACTTCGAACTGAAGTGCAGAACTATAGACCTATATCTCTAACGTTGATCAGTTGTTGAATTTTGGAACACGTATTATGTTCGAGTATAACGACTTTTCTGGAGACTAGAAATCTACTCTGTAGACATTAGCAAGGGTTTCTAAAAAGACGATCTTGTGAAACCCAGCTCGCGCTATTAGTCCACGCGACTCAGAGGACCATAGACCCGGGTTCCCAGGTGGATGCCGTGTTTCTTGACCTCCGCAAGGCGTTCGATACAGTTCCCCACAGTCGTTTAATGAACAAAGTAAGAGCAAATGGACTATCAGACCAATTGTGTGATTGGGTTTAAGAGTTCCTAGATAACAGAACGCAACATTTCATTGTCAGTGGAGAGAAGTCTTCCGAAGTAAGAGTGATTTCAGGTTTGCTGCAGGGTAGTATCGTAAGACCGTTGCTACTCACAATATACATAAATGACCTGGTGGATAACATCGGAAGCTCACTGAGGCTTTTTGCTGATGATGTTGTAGTATATCGAGAGGTTGTAACAATTGGAAACTGTACTGAAATGCAGGAGGCTCTGCAACTAATTGACGCATGGTGCAAGGAATGGCAATTCAATCTCAATGTAGACAAGTGTAATGTGCTGCGAATACATAGAAAGAAAGATCCTTTATCATTTATCTACAATATAGCAGGCCAGCAACTGGAAGCAGTTAATTTCATAAATTATCTGGGAGTAGGCATTAGGAGTGATTTAAAATGGAATGACCATATAAAATTAATCGTCGGTAAAGCAAATGCCAGACTGAGATTCATTGGAAGAATCCGAAGGAAATGCACTCCGAAAACAAAGGAAGTAGGTTAGAGTACACTTGTTCGCCAATTGCTTATATACTGTTCACGGGTGTGGGATCCGTACCAGATAGGGTTAATAGAAGAGATAGAGAAGATCCAACGGAGAGCAGCGCGCTTCGTTACAGGATTATTTAGTAATTGCGAAAGCGTTACGGAGATGATAAACTCAAGTGGAAGACTGTGCAAGAGAGACGCTCAGTAGCTCGGTACAGGCTTTTGTTGAAGTTTCGAGAACATATCTTCACCGAGGATTCAAGCAGTATATTGCTCCCTTCTACGTATATCTCGCGAAGAGACCATGAGAATAAAATCATAGAGATTAGAGCCTACACAGCGGCATACCGACGATCTTTCTTTCCACGAACAATACGAGACTGGAATAGAAGGGAGAACCGATAGAGGTACTCAAGGTACCCTCCGCCACACACCGTCAGGTGACTTGCGGAGTATGGATGTAGATGTAGATATGTGGAACGAGTTTGGTTGATGGGCAGATGTGGAACATACAAACATATACATGCATATGTACATATATATGTATATCTTTTTTTTATAATTTGTATGGACTGCAGCATGGAATTCAGACAATTGGTTATTCTTAATTTTGCACGTACTATTCTTTGGAGCTGAGACACGCCTGGAGCTGTGGAGCAATATTATCACAGCCGGATGCGTACTATAGGGTCGCACCTATTATTCTTATACTTGTAAAATACTGTTTTCAGGGAATGTTTATTTTAGGCTTCTAATAGCGGTGGCTCACATGATTTAGACTGTATAAAACTTCAACTTAGACTTCGGTTACAAATCACTGTTTACAGCTGTTTGAAAATGGAGCCATTTCACCTCTCGAAACTTGTTCTCGGTTTCTAACTACCTCATCGTCGAGGCGTTTTTACTCCGGAGTCTCATTTCGCATGTATCTCTTGAGAAACTGGTGTCGCTGTTAGTCGTGAGAATATCGTTCACAAGGTGAAGCTGATCAGAACACTTAATGTGGTTGCAAAAATGTGCCATTTTAATGCACTCTATCAAATGATCGCTTGATAAGAAATACGTTACGATTGAGAAAAGCAATTACACCTACGTAAATGGAAAAATGGTGTCTGATAACGGCTACCTATATATTCGAGTGTCGACAAAGAGAAATCGTTTACAGTACTGTCTACCAGCTGGGGAAATGTTTAAAGGTGAGTTAATGCTTTCAAAAGATGAGTAACACTTCTTTGAGCTTCTCCACTTACATATTTATTCTTAATGTAAACTCGATAGAATGGCCACGTTGAGTGTTGGATGTATACTACACATTTTTCTAATTCTAAAGTTAGGCGCCGTTCGTTGGAAAAAACGAGTAGCTACAATGCATAGGATGCTAATGCCTCTCCTGATCCATGCGGCCGGCCGAGGTGGCCGAACGGTTCTAGGCGCTACAGTCTGGAACCGCGTGACCGCTACGGCCGCAGGTTCGAATCCTACCTCGGGCATGGATGTGTGTGATGTTCTTAGCTTAGTTAGGTTTAAGTAGTTCTAAGTTCTAGGGGACTGATGACCTTAGAAGTTAATTCCCATTGTGCTCAGAGCCATTTGAACCTTTTGATCCGTGCGGAGGGGAAGAAAAATCGACAGCTCAGATAATAAGCGCGAAAGACTCTTCAGCATGCCCAATAGACATTTAAAGAGATTGTTTTATGGTGAAACTTTCGAATGAAAACCAACAGAAGCGTGAGCTGCAGATTCATTAACACTCAAAGTACTTAATTTCGGTGTGAGACCATTTTGAAGTATCCTATTAAAGAGAAGAAACATGAATTCAATACATTAGTAATCGGTTAAAAGTTAATCTTATCTTTATTAATTCCAGCATATTTTAAAATCTGATTTGATACTACGTTTCAATTTTAAGCGATTCCTAATATACTGTACCCAAGTTCTTTCCGTTTAATACGACACTTAAGAACTGTCCAACACCGAAACTGTGCAAATAGTACAGCGGATAAAGAAAAATGGCACCTGCAAGAGGTAGGAAATTATTTAAAAACTCAAAAAAACTGAGCTTCACTGCTTTAAAACCAACGACAACTGCTGCACATAGGATATTGAGACACAAGAGGTTTTAAAAGCGCTCTCAAAAATAAATTTCATTTCGTACTTTCATCACTTGTCGTATGTCTCATAAGACCAAACTTAAAAAAAGAAATTTGTTTGTTAACCACTTCTTTCAAATTCATCACTCGCACTTCTTAGATGGTACGGACTTATAGCGCATCTTATCAGTTTTCATCCTTCGCAAGTTTTTGTTTTTCTGTTTTCAATTGATACAAATCAAGAATACTGTCAACGCAATGTCAAATTTTTATACTCTCAGATCGCCAAGATCTGCTGGAACAGTAAAGATTTTAATTTAATACATTAAAACGAAAGAAAACCAACACAGAAATAAAACTAACAGTTTTTATTAAACTGCTTTGTGAGATACAGTGCGTCCCCTTTTTTCAATAGGTAGAAGAGAAGAGGGTAGCTTGTGTCAAATGTTTTTGTTTTCTGCAATATAGGCGTACACTAAGCAATAAGAAGGAAGACAAGCATGGAAAAAATGTAGGACGTTAATAATGTGACAGCAGACAGGCTGCATCACAATGCACAGTAGAAACCAACTGAGATGTCGCGAAGTGAGATGCGTCTCCGGCTACACAATGGTGTCGTAACCAAATGTCAACACGGCAGGCCTGAAGTACAAACAAGCTGGAAGCTCATTTCATCACTCTATGTAAGAGGGAAGCGAAGAACAACTGATTCAGCACATTGGCAACACTGTGGGGTAGACAGAACGCTCTACTGCAAAAAAAAAAAAGTTCAAATGGCTTTGAGCACTATGGGACTGAACTTCTGAGGTCATCAGTTCCCTAGAACTTAGTACTACTGAAACCTAACTAACCTAAGGATATCACACACATCCAAGCCCGAGGCAGGATTCGAACCTCCGACCGTAGCGGTCGCGCGGTACCAGACTGTAGCGCCTAAAACCGCTCGGCCACTCCGGCCGGCACTCTACTATAACGAGGCTAAATGTAATAACCCAAATGTAGCAATTTCACCTAGAGATATCACAAGAATGCCTTTCCGATTGCAAACTTCGCATGAAGAAACTTTCTGAAATCGTCAAGTTAAACACTAGAGCAGCCGAGAGCGCTGACAGGATCAGAGAACAACGGCAGCACATTCGGTCACCAGTTTGGTGGCGTGGGGAGGGGGTGGAGGAGAGGGAGGAGGAGGAGGGGAGATCACGTGATAACCTGCTGCAAAGCCCCCACCCTCTTCAAACTCATTCTGGGATTGAGGCCATTCAGTCTGCATAATGGATACGAATGGAAGTCCAGCTTTGTTAAGTTGCAGGAATTTAGTAAATGTCTACATGCTGACGCCAACTTGGAGTCAACTGCTACAAGTTCACAGCCGTCTGGCTGTGAAGGGGTCTTCTGATCTGCAAGCCGCAGTCCTGTCGGTCATAACAGTTTCTGACTGAGGATTGGGAACGTAATGATCTCCCGTGGATGAAGAACCAGTCCACTTGTCCACATGCTGTTCAACTTGGGCTCCTGGGGCCTGTGTCGCCGTTACTGCGGCAGTACAAGTTCTGCTTTACTAGGGACTGCCACTCAGGCTGTCCTTCATATTGCTGTTGAGTCTTCCGACACCACACCATTTCGACAATCGACTACATAAGTATGCAGTATTCTGGGAACGAGCCAAAGCGCAGTTTCACTGATCGAGAGCACTGAATCTCCATCAGAAGCCTACAGCCTCGCTGGGCTCTGGAGACGCACAGTCGCTGTACCCCCTGCAGGACGCAGCACTGACCAAAGGCAACGCCAGAGCCTGCTCTCAGAAAGTTCCTCACTTCGCCTTTTCATGCTACGCGGGCTCATCACGGTCGCTACTAGGCAGAGCCGGGAATAACGTAATTGTCAAGCTCTCGTTTCGTTCCAGAGGTCCACAGGATCACTCCCCCCCTCTGCTCTCGACATCGTGATAACAACACGACCTCGACTCAGGTCGTAACATTACTGTTAAGAAGCGGCGTCGACACTTAACATTATTGTTAGCAGTGGTTCTGGTACACTACATTCGCGCCAGACGTGGTTCTGACACGCTGCACGGTGACAGCAGGACTTGCAGTCCTATAAAGGGCCACCTGAGGTACTGACGTCTACTGTCGCCGCCATCGACGAGCCTCACCTGTACATTAGCAGCCACTGGCATCCGTCATCATCCGGAGCAGTGACTGACCAATTTCTATTCGCCTGTTTCGTTTTTCATTGCTGGGGGGCCCTGTTAAGTGGCTAGAATCTTCATAGTAACTTGAAAGTGACATTTTATAGGCCACAACAGCCTTTAGAACTAATCAGCCTTTAGAACTAAATCAGTCGTCATTTTTCATATGATGGTGGCCCCAAGCCATCATAAGGAACTGTCAAACATTTGTCGTCTTGTGCAGATAAAACAAGTTCATGTTGTTTAGTAGTACAAATGTAGTGGCCTAAAGATCTAGTAGCATGGAAAGAACACAGAACCATAACCCCGCCGCAGCCACAGTCTGCTTTGCAGGCCACACCCCTGATAGTACCGCAAATCAGCAGACACTGACAAGTACAGCTGCCAGCACTCACATAGCAACAATCTTGGAGTGAAACAGCCTTCATCGGCCAGCCTTCAGATTTTCAGTTGACACAGAAACATGGTCCTTCTGTATACTCAACACTGGGCCCTGCTATTTAAGCCCCTAGGTCTAGCCCCCCATCACTGGCACAGCTGGGCCCTGCTAGGCTGTACACCCTGTGCCGGCCATCACTGTACTTGCGTGCATGCAGTGCACCGTCTACATGGATGTTATCATTGTTTTCTTCAGTGACATCCAGTAGCACATGACACTTCTATGAGAGATATTTGAACGGTTGTGTGTGGCACAACTGACCCTTAGTTTTGAAAAGTGCAACTTCCTATTACAAGAGGTCTCCTATTTAGGCCATATCATTGGGCAACATGGGATTTGAACCGATCCACAACTGATATTGGCTACATAGGTTCAAAATGGTTCAAATGGCTCTGAGCACTATGGGACTTAACATCTGTGGTCATCAGTCCCCTAGAACTTAGAACTACTTAAACCTAACTAACCTAAGGACATGACACACATCCATGCCCGAGGCAGGATTCGAACCTGCGACCGTAGCGGTCACGCGGTTCCAGACCGAAGCGCCTAGAACCACACGGCCACACCGGCCGGCCGGCTACATAGGATTCCCATCGCCAAGCACAGTAAATTAATTACAGTCATATCTCAGGATTGCCAATTTCTGTAGAAGAAACATTCCAAAATTTGTAAAGGTAGCAAGATCCTTGACACATTTGGTAAAATAATGTAGTTAAGTTTATTGGGCTCCAGGTAACAAAGTGACATTTGAGCGACTGAATGAATTATTCACCACCAGTCTCGTCATTGCCTTTTCTGATTATCAAAACCAGTTTACATTCTCTTGTGACTCTAACAACCATGGTCGAGATTGACAGAAAAGAGCACCCAACAGCATACGCCTCTAGGACAGCTCATTAAGACAAAAAATATATATATTTAACTACTGAAAAAGAAATAATTTCCTCCGTTATCTGTAACGTCAACACAGCGCTAAAATGGATTCTAGGGAAGAAAAACAAAGAGTCGTTTGACATGTTGGGCTTTACAACTGAGCGAATTTGATTGTGTTTGTGAAATATTACGGGACTTAAATGCTAAGGCCATCAGTCCCTAAGCTTACACACTACCTAACCTAAATTACCCTAAGGACAAACACACACACCCATGCCCGAGGGAGGACTCGAAACTCCGCCGGGACCAGCCGCACAGTGCATGACTGCAGCGCCTTAGACCGCTAGGCTAATCCCGCGCGGCGAATTTGATTTTGAGGTTGTGCACCATTCAGGAAAATCTCATGGGAATGCAGGCTGTTTGAGTCTTTCACACGCCGTAGGTTGTCTTAGAGTAAGCATGGAAGAATGGCGTGGAGCCCAGCCTGCTGACCCGGTTTGTCTGCAGTTCATGAAGCAAACACAGTTCAGTTCTGAAATAGGAGCCTTGTACAAGCAAACAATACGCAGTTGTACCTCCAAGTTTGCGTAATGAAGTATTACACTTTAGCAGGACACCGTGGACGACGCACCAAGAGTGCTGTGTCTCGGAAAACTTCTGATGGCCTAAAAGGAAACGAAATGTTGAGAATTATGTAAATAACTGCATTCCTTGCGTTTAGAGAGCCAAGAGGAGTCATCTGCAGATCCCGTAACAAAGGTTAGCCGAAGTGGATAGCACGAGCAGTAGCACTCCGTCCTCAAGCCACAGGTGGCCCATCGGGACCATCCGACCGCCGTGTCATCCTCAGCTGAGAATACGGAGGGGTGTGTGGTCAGCGCATCGCTCTCCCGGTCGTTATGATGGTTTTCTTTGATCGGAGCCGCTACTATTTGGTTGAGTAGCTCCTTAACTGGCATCTCGAGGCTGAGTGCACCCCGAAAAATGGCAACATCGTATGGCGGCCCAGATGGTCATCCATCAAATAGACGGCCACGCCCGACAGCGCTTAACTTCAGTGATCTGATGAGACCCAGTGAATCCACTGTGGCACGGCCATTGCTAGCCGAGGTGGATATACTATTATAAATGACTGGAATGGAGGTCTATTGTCCCTTCACACAAACATCAGCAGGGAATCAATATGTGTTAATTGCAATGTATTACTTTTCACTTTATTTTGGCATGATCGCCATAACAAATCAGCAGGTGCCCATGGTGGCGCAGGCTTTTGTAATCAGTGGTTACTGAAACTCGGAACACTAGAGACTGCGAAATTTACGACTCAGTTATTGAACCAATTATGCAGGATACCAGACACAAAAACGTTACCAACTAGTGTGCTACAACTGCACACGCATGGATGGACTAAAAGTTCACAGGATGGTGGGAAAAATATTATTACGTAAACAGTAGCCACGAAAATTGGGACACAGTCCTACTATTCGTCGTGGCCGCATAAAACTTGAAAATTGACGGGAGCACGGACTTATAGGCATATGACGTAGTTTTCAGCCGAAAAATGTCCTATCCTGGCAGGAAGGCTCGCGATTTTGCAAAAATAATAAGACGTATCTGGTTCTAAAAAGGCAAGCAGGCGCCCATAACAAAAAGCGGAAACGCGTAAGTACCCTGTCAGACAGTGCGTAATGTTACCTACCCTTATACGCCGAAGGGAAGAGCTAAAAAGTTGATTTCGCGTTGCCAATTATCTTATCAGGTAGTCAAGATGGCATCTGCAGTTAATACCAAAGTACATCTCCCGACTCGAAGCACAATCGTGCACATAGGAAGAATTCGTCCATGGTGAAACTAAAGCACTGCCTAAATTACCTGCAGTTCCTTCTAAAGAGGAAGGTAAGTGACTGGAGAAAGTAAGAGAAAGAAAGGTAAAACTAGACAACTGGAGCATGATGTACCAGCAGTTGTTTCCTCACACACATACGCCTTAAATTATGAGGTGGCCTTACGAGCTAATCTTTTGTTTACTCGTTAGTTTCATGAGAGAGATCACGAGGAAACCCTCCTGTTTGGGTAACAGTTTAAAAGAATTTTCACGTGAAGTTTTATTTGCAATGTTAGTTGAGACTTAAAATACCAATTTTAATTCAGAAGTAAAACAGCGATGCTATACGATACAGAGTATTTATTGTTTTGTTACATCTGTGGATTCTCTAGTAGTAGTTGTGTAGTCTTGAAACAATAAGTAGGCTGACGGTAAATGAGAACGAGTGCATTTATATGTAAGACGATGAGATATTAAAGGAAGTATTGCTCTCTGCAGTGGAGTTACTGCAGTGCCGAACTGGGAAAGTCACTGTCTGTCCCACAAAACGATTACAAGAATCCCCTGAGTCATGCGAGCCCACTGATTGCTCTGAGCAGCCTGTGACCGAGTGCCCAGGGAGGTTATTACAAATGATGTCTAATTCTTTGAAAAGATAGGGTCCCTCTGCCTATTCTCAGCACCGAAAACGGTAGTCGTCACTAGCAACTGCTACTAACATGGTCATTTATCTGTCGCACAGCAAATAGAACTGGATGGACAGGGATTCCTGATAAATGGTACACGATGCTGCATCTCGCGATATACTTTACAGTTACCTGCCACCATCACCGGAACCACCACACCAAAACACAAATCTCCCAGCCACACCTACGCTTCGAGATCTCCAACAAGGAAAACCGAACCTACTCAAGTGGCGAGCTAGACCCGACCCTCCTTGCTTCCTTGGGCCAGATGATAGATGCACAATATGTTCGTGTGACGTATAACACCTGTTGTATCATTAGAATGAAATATAGGTCCGAAAACTGCCACTAACTCATCATCATAGGAACTACAACATCAGCTGCCTGCATAACTCTGATATAAGTATTATTTGCTGCCATCTCAGACACAGAGTCGTCCAAATGCCAACCTTACTAGCCTTCAATCTAAGGGTCCGAAGAGGCGATTCAAGCACAGTGAGTGAAGTTAAGTTGTGAAAAAGGGGAAGAACAACGGTGAACCTACAAACTCTGTGCTTGAGCTTCACAAGAGTGAGATTGTTGCAGTACCATTATTGTTACTACCACCGCCATTACCATCACATTATTATTATTATTAGTATTATCTTTCCTTTCTCAGACCTTAGGTCTGGTTCGGAATGAAAGTGACGCGGACCTTGATCAAGCGTCACTTCCCTCTAACTGTACGGTATATGTTACATTGCGCCTAGGAACTTTCGGGTAATTGAACATGTATCAACAATTACGGACTTCTGAAGTTGCATATATAAGTTTGGATGCAGCTGCACTGCATTGATGCACTGGTGGATACTGCGCGGTATGACTCCTGTAGTTGAAAGTATAATTGGTATAATGTCAACTTTATCCTGATGCCACATGTCCTTGACTTCCTCAGCCAGTTGGATGTATTTTTCAATTTTTTCTCCTGTTTTCTTCTGTATATTTGCTGTATTGGGTATGGATATTTCAATTAGTTGTGTTAATTTCTTCTTTTTATTGGTGAGTATGATGTCAGGTTTGTTATGTGGCGTTGTTTTATCTGTTATAATGGTTCTGTTCCAGTATAATTTGTATTCATCATTCTCCAGTACATTTTGTGGTGTATACTTGTATGTAGGAACGTGTTGTTTTAAAAGTTTATGTTGTAAGGCAAGCTGTTGATGTATTATTTTTGCGACGTTGTCATGTCATCTGGGGTATTCTGTATTTGCTAGTATTGTACATCCGCTTGTGATGTGATCTACTGTTTCTATTTGTTGTTTGCAAAGTCTGCATTTATCTGTTGTGGTATTGGGATCTTTAATAATATGCTTGCTGTAATATCTGGTGTTTATTGTTTGATCCTGTATTGCAATCATGAATCCTTCTGTCTCACCGTATATATTGCCTCTTTTTAGCCATGTGTTGGATGCGTCTTGATCGATGTGTGGCTGTGTTAGATGATACGGGTGCTTGCCATGTAGTGTTTTCTTTTTCCAATTTACTTTCTTTGTATCTGTTGATGTTATGTGATCTAAAGGGTTGTAGAGGTGGTTATGAAATTGTAGTGGTGTAGCCAATGTATTTATGTGGGTGATTGCTTTGTGTATTTTGCTAGTTTCTGCTCGTTCTAGAAAGAATTTTCTTAAATTGTCTACCTGTCCATAATGTAGGTTTTTTATGTCGATAAATCGCCTTCCTCCTTCCTTTCTGCTTAATGTGAATCTTTCTGTTGCTGAATGTATGTGATGTATTCTATATTTGTGGCATTGTGATCGTGTAAGTGTATTGAGTGCTTCTAGGTCTGTGTTACTCCATTTCACTACTCCAAATGAGTAGGTCAATATTGGTATAGCATAGGTATTTATAGCTTTTGTCTTGTTTCTTGCTGTCAATTCTGTTTTCAGTATTTTTGTTAGTCTTTGTCTATATTTTTCTTTTAGCTCTTCCTTAATATTTCTATCATCTATTCCTATTTTTTGTCTGTATCCTAGATATTTATAGGCATCTGTTTTTTCCATCGCTTCTATGCAGTCGCTGTGATTATCCAATATGTAATCTTCTTGTTTAGTGTGTTTTCCCTTGACTATGCTATTTTTCTTACATTTGTCTGTTCCAAAAGCCATATTTATATCATTGCTAAATACTTCTGTTATCTTTAGTAATTGGTTGAGTTGTTGATTTGTTGCTGCCAGTAGTTTTAGATCATCCATGTATAGCAAATGTGTGATTTTGTGTGGATATGTTCCAGTAATATTGTAACCATAATTTGTATTATTTAGCATGTTGGATAGTGGGTTCAGAGCAAGGCAGAACCAGAAAGGACTTAATGAATCTCCTTGGTATATTCCACGCTTAATCTGTATTGGCTGTGATGTGATATTATCTGAATTTGTTTGGATATTAAGTGTGGTTTTCCAGTTTTTCATTACTATGTTTAGGAACTGTATCAATTTAGGATCTACTTTATATATTTCCAATATTTGTAGTAACCATGAGTGGGGTACACTATCAAAAGCTTTTTGGTAATCGATGTATGCGTAGTGTAGCGACCTTTGTTTAGTTTTAGCTTGATATGTCACCTCTGTATCTATTATCAGTTGCTCTTTACATCCTCGTGCTCCTTTGCAACAGCCTTTTTGTTCTTCATTGATAATTTTGTTCTGTGTTGTATGTGTCACTAGTTTCTGTTTAATGACTGAAGTTAATATTTTGTATATTGTTGGTAGGCATGTTATGGGGCGATATGTAGCTGGGTTCGCTGTGTCTGCTTGATCTTTAAGTTTCAGATAAGTTATTCCATGTGTAAGTGTATCAGGGAATATTATTATTATTATTATTATTATTATTATTATTATTACTATTTATCGTATATATATACATATCCATTGCACAGTAGTATGTAAACAATGAAACACAAGAGGAATATGTAAGAGATCAGGTCTCAGTTGACCTTACAGACTGATCACAAGAGAGTCTATCCGTTTGAGTGTTGTTGGAGAGGCACCGATGATGTCCTTCCAGTCTCCACTGAAACATTTCTTGGGGAATTACTCTAAATTGTGGTCAATGATCTGATACATAATGTGCGTAATCTTATTTATATTTTAAAGCTAATACACAGGATGTTCATTTTAACTTAAGACATTGAAATATCTCGAAAACTGCACATCAGATAAAAAAAAGTTATAGCTCCAGTTTGTTTCGACGATATAAAGTCAGTTAGCAGTAAAAATATTTCTATTACTGATAAATAAGGTATATGTTCAGTATTTAACAATCATTTTCTGAGAATTGCTGGTGAATTAAATAAAAATTTAGTTTCTACAGGGAATCATATAACTTTCTTCGCAAATACCTTTCCGAGATTGATGTCTGAAATATTCCTCTGTGACGCAGCTAAGAGAGAGATTGAGGCAATAATTAAATCATTGAAGACTAAGGACTCTCACAGTTATGATGGAGTGCCTAGCAGAATGTTAAAGTACTGTGCTGCACTTGTTAGTTCTGTATTTAGCCATATTTGTAATTTTTCCTTTAGGATTGGTCAGTTTCCCGAATGATTAAAGTACTCAGTAGTAGAGACACTTTATAAAAAGGAGAAAGGGATAAGGTAGATAATTTTAGACCTATTTCTATGCCATCAGTGTTTGCTAAAGTTATTGAAAACGCTGTGTATATAAGGAAAATTGATCATTTTATATCACACGATTTGCTCTCAAATGTACAATTCGGCTTTATAAGTCGTTTAACAACTGAAAAGGCTATATTTTCTTTTCTCTGTGAGGTATAGGATGGGTTAAACAAAAGGTTTCGAACGCTGGACATATTTTTTGATTTAACAAAGGCATTTGATTGTGTTGATCACAAAATATTGCTCCAGAAGTTGAACCATTACGGAATATGGAGACTAGCTCACCATTGGTTCGCCTCCTACTTTAGCAACAGACAGCAAAAGGTCAATACTGACAATGTCGAGAATAACTTTGATGTTGGGTCTGAGTGGGGTACGGTCAAGTGGGGGGGTGCCCCAGGTATCAGTGTTGGGGCCACTCCTGTACCTTATTTATATAAATGATATGCTCACTAGTATTACAGATAGCTCTAAAATATTTCTGTTTGCTGATGACACTAGCTTGGTAATATAGGATGTTGTATGCAACATTGGCTCGGTTTCAAACAGCGCAGTTCATGACCTAAGTTCATGGCTTGTAGAAAATAAACTAACGCTAAATCACAGTAAGACTCAGTTTTTACAGTTTCTAACACACAATCATCAAAATCTGACTTTTTAATGTCACAGAATGGGTATGTGATCAGTGAAACTGAACAGTTCAAATTTATAGATGTTCACATAGACAGTAAGCTGTCGTGAAAAGCCCATGTTCAGGATCTTGTTCAAAGACTTAATGTTGCCATTTGTACTATTCGAAGCGTATCTGAACTGAGTGACCGTTCGACACGAAAATTAGTCTACTTTGCTTATTTTCGTTTCCTTATGTCGTATGGTATTATATTTTTAGGATAATTCTCCCTATCCTAAAATAATATTTTTGGCTCTATAGCGTCCCCAGTGCCATATTACGAAAAGACAATATTTATAAAGAAGACATTCATAATTTGTAAGAGATTTTTTTTATCATGTAGCCGTAAAATAATAATTTCTCTGTGTAGGTTTAGATTGCAAAGAAATAATTTATGACAGAATGATCTAAAGAGACGACAAGATACGCTCTTTTGTTAATTTTTTTGTCGACTTCACTTCCTCTTTTGTCTTGAATGTGTCTAGAGGGACATCTTGCGTGTGCTGACGAATGTAAGCATATTTGTATGAGTTAAGCATATAATATACTGATTTAAATTTATTGTACACTTTTAATTTGTAAGAGGTGATCCCGATTTCATGTCCGCCTTCCTTGAATTAACCTGCATTCAAGTAATTTACAGCTCAACAATCGCAGCGGCCGATGCAGCCAACGACGCCATTACGTGGCGATATTAACTTATGAAAAATTAGCGGAAGCGGAAAACTCGCCCGCTATTAGCATAATATTAATTTTTCTCCACAGCCGCACGAAGTTGCAGAAATACTTAGCTTTAAGATTCTTATTTTCAGTACCATAGCCGAGACCCAGAGCCAGGACTCTGACTACAATACAATGGTTAACGGAGGTAAGAAAATACTCTCGCGCGTGTGTGGGCCGCAATTGTAATTAATAACTAAAGATCTTTTGCTTTAACGTCAACTGACTAGCCGAGGAAATTTATATGAAAAGTTTATTACATTTGTTCAACTTAAATATCATTTTTATGAAGGCCCACCACGTAAGTCGGCAACAATCAAAAAAATAATAATAACAGTAATAATATATACATTAAATTACGACGGCCGACGGACGCGAGATTGGCGCCGCAACTTTGGGGCCCGATTAATATGATTCTATTGTAATGAATGTAATTATGTATGTGTCTAATTGTTGTAAAATATTAATGCTTGTATGAATTCTTTTACATGTACAACAACAAAACCACACCCTGAGGAGATCTGGAGAGGAAAAAGTGTAGAAAAGAAAGAGGATTGCGAGAAAGAAAAATAAGTAAGGTAAGGCCTATTGTGCAAGCATCCTGTGTAGCTCTGTGCGGAATATCGAACACATGTGCACATGAGATACCTTCGGTGTTTCGTGTATTTATGTGTTTATTTTTGGAGGGATAATTATTCGTTTTGTGTATTTATGTGTTTATTTGTGGAGGGGATAATTAATCGTGTGTGTATCAGTGTTAAAAATTTGTCAGTGGCTTAAAGTGAATTTAGTATGGGTAAGATAGGACAACCTAAAGCATCCGTACCAGAAGAACAAAATTCTGTTAATATGGAAAGTGAGGATCATTTGCAATATGTAAACGAGTCCCAAGCCACCGCCTCGGATAACATAATTTCCGGAGCGGGGGGCGAGGATCTGTGGACGGTGAATGACGCTCCACAGCAGAATGGGAATAGAGTAACAACTCCACTGCCTGGGCAGGGGGGCCAATCGAGTGCTAGATTAAGCGGGGCACCAGTATGCTCACCGATTGCAGACCCATTTGCAGAATTTCTGCGCAGGTTAGAAGAAAGAGATAGGGAAAGAGACGAAAAACTGGCTCAGATGCTGCATGAGCAGGAGAAAAAATTGACGCAAAAGCTCATTGAGCAAGAGCAGCGCAGTGAAGCAAAACTCGACAGTATCCAAAGCGAACTAGCCGAGATGCGGGATGCGTGCAAAGAAATACCCGATCTTGTGCAAAGCTTAGCCGGCGAAATGCAAAAATTACAGATATCGCAGGCTAGGCTTGAAGATAATGTCCAGACTTTAACCAACCGCGTAGATAATGTGGAGATAGATGCACGGAAAAGTATTGATGCATATTTGGAAGTGCAAGCTCAAAAAGTAGAAAAAGAATTAAATGAATGGCTAGAAGTAAAGGATCGCGAGATATCTGCAAAGATTGAAAGCGACGTAAAAACAGCTGTAGAACAAGCGACTGCGGCCGCGAGTGTAAATATTGACGCCAGCGCTGCCGCACTACGTGCCGAATTAACACAGATCAAATCCCGTGTGACAGCGGAGTTGCCAAATTGGCAACAGGAGGTCGCGCGGAGACTGTCTGCGTTGGAAAGCAATGTAAACAGTGGCGGACAGATCATGAATCAGACTCCGCGTACTGATTACTATAATAACGCTGACGGTAGCCAGGGTGCGAGTGTGCAACCGCAACCTAATGCGAATTATGAGCACGAACAACATGCGATACCGTGCAGCGCACATCACGAAGTGATGAATGTCCCAGAATGTAGCAATCAGACATGCAAAAAAGAGGACAATGTAATAAAACACAGGACATTCCAGCCCTTCAATAGCGAAAAACGAAATGTCCACCCTGTTGTATTTATTAAGAGCTTCAGGAATGTGTTTCCCAGGACATGGACGGAAAGACAAAGAATACAGTTCGTGGTCTCCTTTATTCAAGGTGACGCGGCACTGTGGGCCACCGACGTGTCCGAAAAATGTCTAACGATGCAACAGTTTGAAGGTGCATTCTTGCAAAAATTCTGGTCCGATAGCGTCCAAGAAAGACTACGAAAGGAGTTGTACAGTCCAGAAATGTACAATCCTAAGATGGGAACGTTACGCAAATATTTCGAAAAGTATATAAACAAAACCAGGTACTGGGACGAGCCAATGTCCGATCGTGATATAATCAGATTAATAAAAATGAAGTTGCCCAGTGAAATTAAAAGATATTTCATCAATGTGCCGGAATACGATATAGAACAATTCATGGAAATAGTGGATTCTGTTGACCTATTGATCGAAGATATGAAAACCGAAAACAAGTGGAACCATACAGGCTATAATCAACACAAAGCCGATTACAATAGCAGCCACAGTAACGGTAGTAACTTAGTACCAAATGGTAACGGGAATAGGCAAGAGCACCGGCAACAGAATCAAGGCACAAACAATGGCAATGGTTATAACGGCAACGGTTATAATCGTGAAAATCGAAAGAGACATCATGATGGACGCATGAGTAATGGACATAATGGTAACGGCAATCCGCAATGGCGGAACAACCGAAACCAGTGGCGTGGTCGTAACGAACCGACACCACAGTGGCAACAAAACACAGCGCCACAATGGAACGCCAACCCAGGTCCGTCACAGAACATGTCAGGGAGTTACAACCGACCACCACAAAACCAGAGCCATACACAATATCAAAATACACCATCGGGGAGGCAGGGCGGCCAACCCAACAGTAGCAACAACAACAACCAGAACCACAATGTGAGGTTAGTGGAAGTGACAGACAACTGCCAACCCACTAATGCTCATCCGTTAAACTAAAGACAGCCACAATACGCTCTCCGTTGTTGGCTGCAGGATGGTGTAGTGAGGGCACATTCACAGATGACAGCCATAAACTTTGTATGCTGAGATACAATGAAGGAACAAAAATAGAAAAGGAACTTGTAGACATACCGCAGACATGTAACCGAACCGACAAAAGTGTTGTGCAGGCTATATTGCAAGCAGATATGTATGGAGCACCAATACACATAATAGTCGATACCGGTGCGTCAACCAATGTCATGAGCGCAAATTTTTACAAGTACTTGAGTCAAAATAATAGAATACCAGTATTGCCAGTGAAGAATTGTCGTGTTACAGGTGCAATAGGTGCACAATCTCATATCATAAAGCACCAGGTGCAGGTCGAGTTTACGGTAGGAAATGAAGCAATGAAAAGCTCGTTCCTAGTAGTTAAGGGATTAGGTGTTGCTTGCATCCTGGGGATGGAATTTTTACGCCAGAGGGACGCAAAAATCGACCTCTTGTGCGGGGAAGTAAGCCTTATGAATGAGGGTACACGTGTAGTTTTGCCGTTGTTGAGGACACGGGAAGTGCACGGTAAATATTGCCGGAGCTTTCAGTCGAGATTCGAAGGAATACAGGTAATGAATTTATATTCTGACTTAAGTACAAGACAAGTATATTTTAAAGATTTTATTACTGAAGACAAAGAGGAAAAAAGGAAACTGATAGCCATGAAAGTTAGGGAGTCAGAACATTTGACTGAAGCACAACAAAACGAATTGACTCAGCTACTTACAGATTATGAGAATGTGCTTTCGGAAAAACCCGGTGTTATCGAGGGCTACACCTATAACATCGAAGTGGTACCTCACGATACTTTGTGTCACGCAAACTACACCATTCCGTGGTCAAATAAGGAGGCAGTTACCAAGGAAATAAGAAAAAATACTTACAAAGACTTAAAGAAGTTCGCTCAGTAGAGCAACGTTTACATTTGTGTGTAGTAGGTTAAGTTTATAGTGTATTTTTTCTGTGTGTAAATGTTCCGATTTTAGTGTAATATTTAAAGACAATGAGGCACACAAGATTAGTGCGATTCAATTTTGTAGATGTTAAGGAATAATAGTATTTTTAAACAATTGCATTTTGAAAAAAAAAGTGAACGTAGATTTAAGAATATTTTAAAAATTTCATGTTGAAAAAAGCTAAAAAAAAATATATTAAAAAAAATTTCAATAGCATTTAATGATGAAAGAATTTTTCATTAGTGTGTCATGAATATTTTTGAACTGTAGTAGTAACGCAACTTATGAAATTTAATATTATAGTGTATATGTTGTTCTATGTATTTATGTCTATACCGATCTTGAAATATGCTCAATCATAATTTACTTAACAATGTGAGTGCAGGGTGTACATCACCCAAGGTACCTCATGTGTTGTGGACAAGGTACAAAGCAAATCAATAAACGCGACTACCGCTAAGCACTGTTAAAATATATTGCCATCTGCTAAGGCAGAGATTTGCACGAATTTGTAGTGCAAACAAAAGTCACAAATCTAACATTAATCTAGGAACTTGCACGCTAGGCCTAGATTATAAAATGTCTACAATAATGCGAGAGGCAAGGTTTTGTAAAGTCGAGCCTGGCTCTGGAGAGCAAGTACGCAATGAGTGGGCAGACATGACATGGGGACTTACCTCAGATGAGACGGAAATACAATTGTATAGTCAAAAAATCTGAAGGCAAGTACGACTCTAAATGGAAAATAAAAAGAGATAATTAGTGCGAGAGACTGGTAAAATCCAGCACTAGCCAAAATCCAGTTCAGACTGAATGAAATACATTAGTGTTTGTGAACTAATCGAAACAGTTACTTTAAGCAGTGTGAAAAACTGTGAAGGTGAAACTGTGATATGGACAGTGAAGTGCTAGTATTGAACGTTCAACAGCGGTGAAGACGCCAAACGCCAATATTACGCACGAAAAACTGTGAATTTACCATAAATGTGAACTGTTAACGTGAAGTGAACCCACAGTCAATATTTTTGGGACAGACTGTAGTTTCAGTGAGCACAATAATGCGAGATTGGAATGCGATGCGTGGACTGTTGCAAAACAGCGACCGCAGAAACGGCGAATGTTTGTGCTAAGCTCGTATTGGGACACTCACCAGTGCCTGCGAGTGCGGCGAAAACATAAATAATTTTATCAAGACAAAAACTGACGTGTAATGGAAACAGTATTGCATCAAAAATGCATTCACGGGAGAAGGTCCATGTCATGTTTTCTGCAAGACAGTGCTAGCTTGACACTCGGAAACTGGCGAAAACTTAACAACAACTGCCGCACTAATAAATGCTCCTTTCCCACTAGCGTAACCATCTGAAGCGGGAAACAAATATTACGTTGGTTGTGTGTCTGTTTCATGTACTACGTCGGAGATGCGTAGCAGAGCTGACTCCTGCCAACAAGAGCGGGGGGCGGATATCATCCCACTCCGCCACGCCCGGCCGAGACAGAAGCGCATCGCCAACGGTGCAGCCGATCAGCTGATTCTGACGTTCCGCGACGGCGAGACACACGCTGGCGTCGAGCGGGCGTTGACCTCTCCGCAGCCGCCGCGAACGCCGAGCACCGAACACACCAACCGACGCCGTCGCGAGCCAAACGTCGCGGCGTAGATCATCAACGACACCGCAATCAATTGTTTTAATGACCTCATTTTTTGCATAGTGCAACAAAAACATTTGTATGCACATCCTGTACTCCAATGACATTCCAGAAACAATTAAGTGAAAGTGACCAAAGCAGTTAGTCTGTCGCTCCGCCGAGGTTTTCCCCAGGTTTCCCTACGGCCGCGCCAAATGGGGAGCGAACAGTTGACACCCCTGGGACTTCAAATATTCCGGACTAACTCGTGGTTGTATACCTTGAACCTCATCTGTATTACACTTTGTGGACAACACACCTCAGTAATTACAACATACGATGTGACATATATAGACTATGAAAGAAAACTCTGCGTGTGGACACTGTGGACATGAAAGTGGAAATATTTATGTCAAAAAACACGAACATTTTTTATGACATAAACATTTCGGGGGGCAATATAGCGTCCCCAGTGCCATATTACGAAAAGACAATATTTATAAAGAAGACATTCATAATTTGTAAGAGATTTTTTTTATCATGTAGCCGTAAAATAATAATTTCTCTGTGTAGGTTTAGATTGCAAAGAAATAATTTATGACAGAATGATCTAAAGAGACGACAAGATACGCTCTTTTGTTAATTTTTTTGTCGACTTCACTTCCTCTTTTGTCTTGAATGTGTCTAGAGGGACATCTTGCGTGTGCTGACGAATGTAAGCATATTTGTATGAGTTAAGCATATAATATACTGATTTAAATTTATTGTACACTTTTAATTTGTAAGAGGTGATCCCGATTTCATGTCCGCCTTCCTTGAATTAACCTGCATTCAAGTAATTTACAGCTCAACAATCGCAGCGGCCGATGCAGCCAACGACGCCATTACGTGGCGATATTAACTTATGAAAAATTAGCGGAAGCGGAAAACTCGCCCGCTATTAGCATAATATTAATTTTTCTCCACAGCCGCACGAAGTTGCAGAAATACTTAGCTTTAAGATTCTTATTTTCAGTACCATAGCCGAGACCCAGAGCCAGGACTCTGACTACAATACAATGGTTAACGGAGGTAAGAAAATACTCTCGCGCGTGTGTGGGCCGCAATTGTAATTAATAACTAAAGATCTTTTGCTTTAACGTCAACTGACTAGCCGAGGAAATTTATATGAAAAGTTTATTACATTTGTTCAACTTAAATATCATTTTTATGAAGGCCCACCACGTAAGTCGGCAACAATCAAAAAAATAATAATAACAGTAATAATATATACATTAAATTACGACGGCCGACGGACGCGAGAGCTCAGAACCGGCGGTTCGAGCAATAAGTGGTGTAAGTTCATGAACCTCTTGTCAACCACTGTTGACGAGTCTGAGTATTTTGACATTGGCCTCTCAATACATATATTCCTAAATGTCATTTCTTGTTAACAATATTAGCATATTTCCAAGAATAAGCAGCTTTCACTTAGTTAATACTCAGCAGAAATGAAACCTGCATTTGGATCAGACTTCCTTAACTCTTGTGCAGAACGGTATGCAGCATACAGCCGCATCCCTTTTCAGTAAGCTACCACTCGAATTCAAGAATCTTAGCAGTAATCCACGCGCTTTCAAATCGAGACTGAAGAGTTTCCTCATGGGTCACTCCTTCTGTTCTGTCGAGGGGTTCCTTGAGAGATTACGCTGATTCTTGTTGTATTGCTGATTGCGTTTACTTGAACTTATGGACTGACTTTTTTGGGTTCATAAACATTTATTCTCGTCTGTTTTTACTTTCATTTTGTAATTTCATGTATTGACATGTTCCGTGGCCTTGGAGATTTGCTCCTCAATTTGATCCTACGGAACTTGACGTGTAAATAAATAAATAAATAAATATGTTTCCTGCACTGGAGTGGTAACAGCGTTTCATTCCACGTGACTAATATATCGGAAATCACAATGCTTTAATGTTAAAGCAATTTAAATGCACAACCCAATGGTCTTACGAGTGTGTGATCATGTTCTTCAATCATTTCTCTTTCTTTCTTGGTGTGGAATCCAAACACTACAACAATTCTATAGAATTGATAGGACAAATGATGTACGTAAAATGTTTCAAATTTCTTTCGACTGGAGCTTCATTATGCATCTATTACACATTTCTTCTTCTTCTTAATCGTCTGTTATACACAAATCAAAAAAATTTTCATTACCCCATTTCCCAGAACTCCTGAAGATAGATGTTGAGTGTCGATATTGTATCACAGACACAGTCCTTTTGACTGTTCAGAGATGTCACAAAACCTGCCCGAAGATTTAAACAACCACACATGAGCAGTTCGTATTAGATGGAGGGAGTCCGACAGCCGATCAATTCCAGTCATTCCGCCAGGAAGCAGGTACAAGGCTCGTGTTGTCTGTAGTTCAACCATGCCTACTCGGTCAATACCGCAGTTCGATCGCGTCCGCATTGTTACTTTGTGCCACGAAGGGCTCTCTATAAGGGAAGTGTCCAGGCATCTCGGAGTGAACCAAAGCGTTGTTGTTCGGACATGGAGGAGATACAGGAACTGTCGATGACATGCCTCGCTCAGGGCACCCAAGAGCTACTACTGCAGTGGATGATCGCTACCTACGGATTATGGCTCGGAGGAACCCTGACAGCAACGCCACCATGTTGAACAATGCTTTTCGTGCAGCCACAGTATGTCGTGTTACGACACAAACGTGCACAATACGCTGCATGATGTGCAACTTCACTCCTGACGTCCATGGCGAGGTCCAACTTTGTAACCACGACACCATGCAGTGCGGTACAGATGGGCCCAACAAAATGCCGAATGGACCGCTCAGCATTGGCATCACGTTCTCTTCACTGATGAGTGTAGCATATGCCTTCAACCAGACAATCGTCGGAGACGTGTTTGGAGGCAACCCGGTCAGGCTGAACGCCTTAGACATACTGTCCAGCAAGTGGAGCAAGGTGGAGTTTCTCTGCTGTTTTAGGGTTGTATTACGTGGAACAGACGTACGCCGTTGGTGGTCATGGAAGAGCCATAACGGCTGTACGATACGTGAATACCATCCTCCGACTGATAGTGCAACCATATTGGCAGCATATTGGCGAGGCATTCGTCTTCATGGACGACAATTCGCACCCCCATCGTGCACATCTTGTGAATGACTTCGTTCAGAATAACGATATCGCTCGACTAGAGTGGCCACCATGTCCTCCAGACACGAACCCTATCGTACATGGCTGGGATAGATTGAAAAGGGCTGTTTACGGACGACGTGACCCACCAACCACTCCGAGGGATCTAGGCCAGCCGGCCGCGATGGTCTCGCGGTTCTAGGCGCGCAGTCAGGAACCGTGCGACTGCTACGGTCGCAGGTTCGAACCCTGCCTCTGGCATGGATGTGTGTGATGTCCTTAGGTTAGTTAGGTTTAAGTAGTTCTAAGTTCTAGGGGACTAATGACCACAGCAGTTGAGTCCCATAGTGCTCAGAGCCATTTGAACCACTTTTTTGGATCTAGGCCGAATCGCCGTTGAGGAGTGGGACAAACTGGACCAACTGTGCCTTAGCGAACTTGTGGATAATATGCCACGACGAATACAGGCATGCATCAGTGCAAGAGGATGTGCTACTTGGTATCAGAGGTACTGGTGTGTACAGCAGTCTGGACCACCACCTCTGAAGATCTCGCTGTATGGTGGTACAATATGCAATGTGTGATTTTCATGAGCAATAAAAAGGGCGGAAATGATATTTATGTTTTTCTCTATTCCAATTTTCTGTACAGGTTTCGGAACTCTCGGAACCGAGGTGATGCAAAACTTATTTTGATGTGTGTTGCACCATAACACTCTCAAACGTATCAGGCTCGTATCTATTACACACCTATAAGGACTGCTAAACTCCTCAGCAAGCATGCACCTAGAGATATCTGTGTAATTGAACGAGTGACGTGAGTAAGACTGGTACAGAACAGTCTTCACAGAACGGCAGCTACAATATTGGAATGAGAATACCGGTCTATATCACTAGCATAGGTCAGTACAGTTGTGAAACACGTGTTACACACTTTGCAAAAGCAAAATATCGAAATGTACCGATTACGTGGAATTCATTTCGTTGTGTTCCTGCAGTGGTCGTCGAATGTAGGTGGTAGAGTACACTCCTACCTCTGGTTAGTTCCAAATTAAATCAGATAAATGTTGCAGGTGTTATGTTGGAGCCAAGTTAGCCCCTGAGGGCCAGCAACCCACATTACACCTCAGAGGACGGGGTTGTCTATGTTCAAGGCGTACCAAAAATACCATGGTAAACACTGGCAATTTATAATGGAAAGTGTGGTGTCACCGCCAGACACCACACTTGCTAGGTGGTAGCTTAAATCGGCCGCAGTCCATTTAGTACATGTCGGACCCGCATGTCACCACTATGTGATCGCAGACCGAGCGCCACCACAAGGCAGGTCTCGAGATACGGAACAGCACTCGCCCCAGTTGTACGACGACTTTGCTAGCGACTACACTGACGAAGCCTTTCTCTCATTTGCCGAGAGATAGTTAGAATAGCCTTCAGCTAAGTCCATGGCTACGACCTAGTAAGGCGCCATTAGCCTTACATAGTTTGATAGTTATCGTATGAAATGTCTCAACAAGAAGAACGATGTATACAACAAGTATAGATAAAAGTTAAGTATTATTGCAGCTACGTACTTTTCTTGCTACCATTCATTACTTATCCTGTTCCAGAATTCACGCCTGTCTGCGTTAGATAGCGTGCATTTCGGCCTCCTCTATCTACAAGGTGTTGGCACATTTGCCAACACATCATTGGCGACGAGGGAAACGTGTTCTTTATAATTGCTTACATTTCCTTGTGTCATGGCTTCGCCACAATCGCCAGATGTACTGTCCGAATTTTATCGCTTGCAGACTCAGCAGACGCAGGTGTTATTGGATGCCCTTGGACAGCTCGTCCAGGGTCAACGTGCCATTCAAACCGATGCGGCCGCCGCCGCTTCACCGCTACCACAGCCACAACATGCAGTTCCACCGCCGTTTCGCAACTTTGATTCACAGCAAGAGACCTGGACTGAGTGGTCACGCCAGTTTGGATTTCATCTCGCCGCCTACAGAATTCAAGGTAACGAGCGGCAGCCTCATTTATTGGCGTGTGTAGGGGTGCAAACGTACCGTGTGATAGTGAAATTGTTTCCCCGACGCGACGTAGCAACTCTGTCCTACGAAGAAATTTTGTCGGCATTGGATGCCTATTTCAAAGAAAATGTAGTTGCAAAAAGGTATACGTTCTTTCATACAAAACGTACGGCTGGTCAAACTAATAGGGACTGGGTTGCAACTTTGCAAGGCCTTACTAGGGATTGTGCAATTGAATGTGACTGTGGCCTTCCTTATTCAGATACAATGGTACGTGATGCAATAGCACAGAACGTTTCTGATGTTCGCATATGGGAACAGATTTTGAAACTAGTTAATCCCTCCCTTCAGCAAGTGATAGACATATTGGATAGACAAGACACGCTTGACTGTGCTCAGGAATCTTTTGAAACTTCGCCAGCAGTGTGTAACATTAACCGGCCTGCCGGGCGCGCTGCGCGGCCCGGTAAACTGCCCTCGCACACGTCAGCGCAGCTGCCGCCACGCTCTAAACCAGGTGTGCCACAGCAGCACACACATGCAGTGAAATCATGCCCGCAGTGTGCAACTAGACATTCGCGTGACAATTGCCAGTCACGCCAAGCTATTTGCTTTTTCTGTAATAAGAAAGGACATGTTCAAAGTGTTTGCCAGAAAAAGCTCACATCAGACACTCTTAATCATTCCAGGCCTTTTGCTTCACGCCGGAATCGAACCACGAATACTCAGGCTCGTGAACATTCGCACATGGACATTCATGTAGTTAATTCCACTCCGCCCAGTGCCACTCTTTCTAACAGTGACTGTGTTCATCCCACAAAAAGTGTGCGTCGACGTCGCCGGAAATCGCGTCAATTAGCAAGTGATGTTGTACCTGTATCAGTTCAAATTGCACGAGACAGTCGCTCTTGTCGTCAGCAGGACAATAAACTTTCGTAGATTTGGACTTTAATGGCAAGGTCATACCATTCCAGCTCGATACCGGAGCTGCAGTTTCATTGCTCAATCACAACACGTACAAACAACTGGGCAAACCTCCGTTGCGTGCCGCAAATGTTCAGTTAAAAAGTTATTCAGGACAGCAAATTCCTGTGTTAGGACAGTGCAGCCTTCTTGCAACATACAAGGGACAAACAAAACTTGTGTCATATTACGTTCTTCGTTCTTCTACTGCAGTGAACTTGTTTGGTTTAGATTTCTTTCAATTGTTTAACTTGTCTGTAGTAAATCAGGTCCTATCAGTGAACCAGACTGTGCCTTCAGACAGTGTTTCTCGTCTGTGTGAAGAATTTGCAGACATTTTTGCACCGGGCCTTGGTTGCGCTAAGAACTATGAAGCACATTTGGAACTGAAAGTAAACGCGCAACCGCAATTTTTCAGAGCGCGCAATGTTCCCCACGCATTGCGTGATGAGGACGCAAGAACATTACACGATTTAGAATCACAAGGTGTGAGTGAATGTGCGCAATGCCTCTTCCATTTCAGCTCCGCTTCATCGCTTACGCCGTAAGGGTGTTCCGTTCGTCTGGACGACGGAATGCGAACGCGCCTTTCGCCAGTTGAAATCGGCGTTGCTTTCTAATACTTGCCTTACGCCATTCGATCCCCAGAAACCCCTTTTGTTGATGGTAGATGCATCGGATTTCGGGATCGGTGCTGTGCTTGCGCACAAAGTTGGCTCACATGATCGCCCTATTGCCTTTGCGTCAAAATTGCTCTCGTCTGCGCAAAGAAATTACTCACAGATAGAGAAAGAAGCTTTGGCTCTCGTCTTTGGTGTTACAAAGTTCCATGATTTCCTGTATGGTCGTCACTTTACCATCATCACAGACCACAAACCTTTGACGTCGCTTTTTCATCCGAACGAGCCTATACCTCCGCGTACAGTGCAGAAATTCATTCGCTGGTCTATTTTCCTCTCGCAGTATCGCTACGATATCTTGTATCGGTCCACTGCTATGCACGGAAACGCCGATGCGTTGTCCCGTTTGCCTGTTGCTGAGGATAAAGCATTCGATTCTTCCGAACTTGCTTGCATGTTCATTGATGCGGAAACCGATGAAGTGGTCGAATCGTTTCCAATTGATTTTCGTCGTGTAGCTACAGCCACAGCTGCTGACCCTGTCCTTGCTACCGTTTTGCGTTTTGTTGCTACGCAATGGCCTTTGTCAAAGTCTCGGATCGAGGATCCGTTGGTTCGCCGATAATTTTGCTCACAAGGAGAGACATTTTGTTCGACGTGGTGTTTTGTTGTTGCGTTCTGATAATGATCAGTCCTGAGTCGTGGTCCCACGTTCGTTACAGTCCTCTGTCTTACGGCTTCTTCACCAAGGACATTGGGGTATAGTGCGAACGAAACAACTTGCTCGTCAGCACTGTACTTGGTTCGGAATCGATGCTGCGATTACGAATATGTGTTCTCCTTGCATGGCGTGTGCCGAACAACCATCCGCACTGCTGCGGAAAGTCTTTGCATGGCCAAAAGCCACTTCCCCTTGGCAACGCTTGCGCATCGATTTTGCTGGTCCATTCTGGAATGCTCGATGGTTGGTTCTGGTAGATGCCTTCAGTAATTTTCCTTTTGCTGTCCGGATGTCTTCCACGACGTCCTCTGCCACCATCCAAGCGTTGTCTGCTATCTTTTGCATTGAAGGTCTTCCGCAGACTATTGTTTCCGACAATGGCCCACAATTCATGTCTGCAGAATTTCAGTCATTCTGCCAGGCCAATGGTATTCAACATCTGACATCCGCGCCGTTTTCGCCTCAGTCAAACGGTGCCACTGAACGATTGGTCCGGACTTTCAAGTCACAGATGTTGAAGTTGAAAGAGTCGCATTCTCGGGAGGACGCGTTGTTGCTCTTTTTGTTATCGTATCGCTCTCAGCCCCGAGATGGTCGCTCGCCGGCTGAGTTGCTCCACGGTCGTCCTCATCGAACCTTGATGTCTTTGTTGCATCCGCCGCATCAGGTTCCTGTGCAGCGGCAGACTCCTGCTTTTGCTCCAGGCGACGTTGTATTTTATCGCAACTATCGAGGTTCACGGCGTTGGCTCGCAGGGCGCATTCTTCGCTGCCTCGGCCACGCGATGTATTTGGTTTTGGGGGCCTCTGGTGAGGTGCGTCGGCATCTCAATCAGCTGCGCCTCTGTCGTCGCACGGATTCTGCCGCTCCCCGTCTGCTTTCAGCGACGGTGCCGTCTGGTCAGCGCCCTGGGGACCCATCTACTGGCTCGCCTCATCCCCAGGTGTTACCGACGATGCCTTCTATTTTGCCCCGTGGCGACGCGCCGTCGCTGCCGCCTCCGCCGCCGCCGCCTGTCCTCCAGCCGGCGCCGCCCGCAGTGGACGCTTCGCTGCAGCCACCAAGCGCCTCCCTGGGTCACGCGCCGCCGATCGCTTCCCGTGACCAGCTGTCCTCCGCCATGGAACTCTTGCCCGCTCCGGACCACATGACGTCATCGCGCGTCGGGTACCCCGACGCAATGGAGGTCGACCCTTCGGCCCCTCCTGTCTCTTTACGGGTGCATACACCGCATGTTGACGAGCACCCTAGACTAGGTTTTCAGGCGTTTCCTAGCTCCCCTCGGACCGAATGGCCGGGTGCGGGTGGCACAGCCTCGCCTGTTGTTAGGCTCCCCACCTCATCGCATACGTCAACATGGGGTCCTCCCCACGGCGGGCGGAAGCCTTCTAACACGACCGTTCGCCGATTTGCGGGGAAGGAATGTGGTGTCACCGCCAGACACCACACTTGCTATGTGGTAGCTTAAATCGGCCGCTGTCCATTTAGTACATGTCGGACCCGCGTGTCGCCACTATGTGATCGCAGACCGAGCGCCACCACAAGGCAGGTCTCGAGATACGGAATAGCACTCGCCCCAGTTGTACGACGACTTTGCTAGCGACTACACTGACGAAGCCTTTCTCTCATTTGCCGAGATATAGTTAGAATAGCCTTCAGCTAAGTCCATGGCTACGACCTAGCAAGGCGCCATTAGCCTTACATAGTTTGATAGTTATCGTATGAAATGTCTCAACAAGAAGAACGATGTATACAACAAGGATACATAAAAGTTAAGTATTATTGCAGCTACGTACTTTTCTTGCTACCATTCATTACTTATCCTGTTCCAGAATTCACGCCCGTCTGCGTTAGATAGCGTGCATTTCGGCCTCCTCTATCTACAAGGTGTTGGCACATTTGCCAACACATCAGAAAGAGACATTCCGAGCACTACTTCCTGCAGGGGGAGCTCGAGCCACGGCCTGCAGGAAGTATCACTACGCCAAAACCTGATTGGCTGCAGACAGCTATTCAGGGGCTAGAACCAGCCCCGAAGTTCAGTTCACTCCGGATACCGACCTCGTGGACTTCGACCGCTGAAGATTACGTCTCTGAATTGGACATTTACTAGTGTGAAAATTCTAGCCAGCTGTTATGAAAATAACTAACGTTACAATTAATTACGAAAAAATAATTTTTTACTTCAACCTTTGGGAAGAACTGAACTATTACCGTATTTGGACTAAAAAAAATATATGAACGCTCTCAGAAAGTATAGATATACGCCGTATATATTTTGTCGTGGAAACGTAAGAGTATACCAATATAAATAATAAAATACCGTAAATGAAGTGAACCTATTCAGGCCTGTGTAACGAAAAATGTCGTCGCTGCTGAATTTTGTACTGTTGGAACTTGTAGAAACTTCCATCGAGAAAGTAGACAAGATAAATTATAAAATTGACTCTGGTAACATCTTAGACGTCATTATTCTATTGCGACACCTGTGAACGCAATTTATTAACGAGATCATCTATCCACGGCAGCATTTTAGTTCCTGCGACTCGTCTTAACAGAACTGCGAATGTTCCCTACGTCCCGAAATTTTTAATTTGCAGCTGCTGCAAACCCTTCACTATTACGCCTACCATGCAAAACGCCGACATACACTGTGCGAAAGAAACTGTAGGAACGTTTAGGCCAATATTTTCATCGAAATCGATCAAAAGTATACTGTATTTGTGCGTTTGATTTTGTGAAATCCGCGTTTTATCGGAGTGTACTACAACACTATTATTGTACACAAAACTTCGTTATTGCTGCTGTAATGTCTCTGTATTCATAAAAATTTTCGACCATCATTATACTTTCTGAGTCGAAAATCAGGTGAACGGAGAAGACAAGTAACGAAGGTCTCTGAACCAGAATATTTAATTTTATAACCAGATTACTCTGTGTTTTACTATCCGTCATGTCCTGTTTCTCTTCCATAGTTACGACGTGCAGTTCTGGGCCCTAACTTTATCTCAAAATAGTTAAATTCCGTACATTTCCGTTTTCATTTATGTCTCTTTCTTCGAGAATCACAACACATCTGGAGATAGTACGTTTGATGGTACAACGTCAGTTTGTCGCCATTTACGCATACCGCTCGGTGCAAGCCCTTGCTCCCACATTGCACTCATTACAAACAGAAATCAATGCGTCTTTCTACGGAGGGCTGAAAGCACACGTGAGTAACAGTACTCCACAGGAACACTGAAAATTCAGCTGGCGCTGACCTCAGTCGCATCTGCAATGTCTCTAAGGTGGCAACAAACCAGAGTGCTTCGCGTCTGAGGATTTCACGCAGCGGGTGTGACTCTCACATTCCTATTTTGATGGCGGTAACTACTGCATAGGATAACGCTAGACGTGTAAGTTAGAACATGTTGATTGTTGAGAAACTATTCTAGTTTCAGTGCAAGATTAGTTCAACAGAAGAAAATGCTGAAAGTTCCTAGTTCAAAGTCTAGTCGTATAAAACAGTGGCTGACACAGACAGTGGCTGTACGACAGGTAGGAAAATTATATTCTGCCAGGTCTGCAACAAAGAGAATAGCTGTTATGCTTTTCAGTTTTTCCTGCCATTTCGGAATTCCGAATTGCTTCTCACATCTTTCGACACCAGGGCATTTGTGAGGCAGTTTATTTTATACATACATCGTCGCGTCTGACGATTTCACGCAGCGGGTGTGACCCTAGTAGTAGTAGTAACAGACACCTGGCTTGATTGTTTTATTATACTAAATGAAACAACAAGTTTACTGTTACCAGCCACTGTTTTTATTATTTCCACGCCGCGTTTCAAAGGTTTAAACCTCCATCATCGGGTGGATGAACATTAGTTAGTATTACATTTGTGTGTGTGTGTTGTGCTACGATTTTTTGGAGGAACTAGTGGCACTGCCTAGTGGAGAAACAAGACACTATTTCAGAACATGGTTTTGGATAACTTGTGACAAAAAATTAAGCTGATGTCTAATGGTAAACATAAAATAAGTAAACTAGAGTACCTCCAGTGATCACAGGTTCCTTCCACTGTAGTAACACATCACATGTATACTGTCACATTTGTAAACAAATATGGCGTCTGGAATCTGCTGCGTGCAAGGTTCGTTTAGCAGAAGAGAAGACATAATCGCAAAGTGCAAAGAATATACATCGTAACAACATTATTACAGAATAATTGTTTAAAGTATTTGGAGGTGTTTGTTTTGAGGTGTCGAATAGATGTGTGTGTACTTCAGGTGGCATATAAATACAATTTTGACAAGTTAAAACAGCTTAACATTCGTACTCGTTTATACAATCAGGTGAAATGTTAAAATGGCTCAAACTTCATACTTGTTGATAACAATCAGGTGAAGTGTTACAGACTTGAGGTACAATAATCATATTGGCTACAGCAGTAAAATCATACACACATACATAGATGACACTATTTGATTGGGATTAATAGACAGATGTAAGAGGCTGGAGGAAGAAGGGGAGGGGGAGAGGGAGAGAGAGAGAGAGAGAGAGAGAGAGAGAGAGAGAGGGACAGAGAGAGGGTGGAAAGAGCGATTATATGAAAGCAAACATTTACATGGCAAGGGGTCCTAAGATTACATGTTACATATATTAGCTGCCTAAAGTTTGGGGTAATATATTGGTTAATGCTATAAAATATGCAGATAGATATACAATTTGTGCCTGTAGTTGGTGTACATACGGTTTCAAGCTGACAAGGGGTACTAGCTGTTCGTGTGATGAATTATCTATAAATGATGTCAATCTCTTGTACTCTTGGTGGCTGTCAAAATTTATCGTAAATATTAAGGTGTGTGTGTGTGTGTGTGTGTGTGTGTGTGTGTGTGTGTGTGTGTGTGCATTTTAAGAATGTAGGCAGTTGCTGAAAACAGAGATGATACTATTGTAAATATTATCATTTTTGTCATTTAAGATGGATTCCGGTTGTTTCGTTTGGTATTTGTATGTTTGGTTGGATGTGTAGGATGCTAATACTTTTGTAGTTAACATGGTGTTTTGTTTCATGCAGGTGGGTAGCTACTGCTGATGTGTGGTATTTTTTGTTTTTTAATGCTGCCATGTGTTCGTTGAATCTAATCTCAAATGATCTGCCTGTCTGGCCCATGTAGAAGCAGTCACAGTCCAAACATTCAATTTTGTATACGCCTGTGTGATGCAGCAGGTTTTCCTGAAGAACACCGGCCTGAAGGGCCTGTGCGCGGCAGCATCCATACTTAGCGGAAAACCAGTTCCATCGAAAGCAGCGTTCCCGTCCGACGTGTGCCGAAAATGAAGTACGCCACCGTTACTTCCGCTGATGTAGACAGAACTTTCTTTCTCAGCATATAAATTAAAACTGACTGACAGGCCCCATAGCTTTTCTCTGGAAAACCTAGAAAAGATTTTAGTCATTTAATGTGAAGCCAGCCGTTGTGTGAAAGTTTGAAACCACTGGTTCATTCAGCGTTTGTGACATCATATATTACATGTGTTTTAACATATGCTTGTGCTCTGTACTGTATTTTTAATATCTAAAAACTATAAAAGTTTGGTGTTAATTTGAACATTAATGCTGAATAATGTTTTCTGCATTGAGCAACTGTGCATGTTTTCATCTTCCTTATTGTAAGCGAATAAAAATTTGCTCATAAGCCACCACTGCGTACTTTATATCATCTTCAGTTTTTCTGTATTATACTTTTCAGGGCCTATTTCCAGTTTTTATATTGCCTAAATGAGGTAGTGAAAGAGCCTGTTTCAGGTGCCCGAAATGCACTTTCAACGACCTAAAATCCGCGGTTTAGTGACCACATACCTGGGTGCAACATGCACTGGCAATATGAGGAGTCAATAATATGACTCTCTTTGGAAGCAGAACACCAAAATATCTGTTTCCCCGTCACTGTAGAAGGTGAGGTTAAATGTAGAGGTCATCACCTTCAGACAGCTGTTTGAAAACGCTCCAAAATGCCGCAAATCTTCCAGTTTCCATATACTGCAATGTCTTCCACATTCTTGTCAATAAGAAACACTGTCTCTATCTTTTATTTCAACAATTCTGTGTGTTGTGTAAGCGGTTTCGTTTACACTGCGATGTGCAGAAATCTGTGAGAGCCAATGGATCGAAACATGTTAATGTTTGTGTGACTGAGTCTGTGGGATATGGTCCTCCTACACTACGGGCGACAGAACTTTACAGAGGTCTGTGAAAGCGACTTTGATCACTGGCCACCAGCTCCATTGGACCAACACGTTTATAATTACACTGAAGAGCCAAAGAAACTGGTACACCTGCCTAATATCGTGTACCCCCCCCCCCCCCCCTCACCCCTCATGACCACACAGAAGTGCCGTAACACAACATGGCATGGATTCGACTAATTTATGAAGTAGTGCTGGAGAGAGCTGACACCAGTAAGAGTACAAGGGGGTAGAGATCTCTTCTGGACATCACGTTGGAAAATATCCCAGATATGCTCAACAATGTTAATGTCTGGGGAGTTTGGTAGCCAGTGGAAGTGTTTAAACTCATAAGAGTGTTCCTGGAGCCACTCTGTAGCAATTCTGGACGTGTGTGGTATCGCATTGTCCTGCTGGAATTACCCAAGTCCGTCGGAATGCACAATGGACATGAATGGATGCAGGTGATCAGACAGGATGTTTATGCACATTTTACCTATCACAACTGGCATCTCTGTTGGTAGTGCTGACACACTCGTACACCAGTTGAGATACTCAAACGTGTGTGTTCACTGTGTATCTCGCCGCCTAACACAAGACCACAAAGAACAATGGAGGTCCATCTGTGTGGAATAGCTTGCGCTGATAGTGACAATTTTTAGTTGAACATCATCACAGTCTCTGAAATGTGGGTTCATCATTTCAAACCAAAAACAAAAGAACAATCCATGGAGTGGCGCCACATCTTTTCTCATCCAAAGAAAAAGTTCAGAGACACATCCTCGGCTGGTGAAGTCTTGGCGACGGTCTTCCGGTACTGTGAAGGTACTATTTTGTTTGATGTCCTCCACATGAGTACTTTACTACCCACAGGAAATTGATGAAACGAATTCAGCATGTTCGACGCCACAAAAATGCAAACGAGCTTCCCCTAGTGCGTAACAACGCAAGGCCTCACTCAAGTCTTCGCACCCAAGAGGAGCTCACAAAACTTCCTCATCTATCGTACAACTTGCACCTCGCACCTTCCAACGTCTATCTGTTTAGCCAATGAAGGATTCACTCCATCGGAAGCTATATGTAGATGGTGGGGAGCTTATTTATGCAGAGAGATGTTGGCTCCGACATCGACCAATAGAATGGTACCATGTGGGCTTACAGGTCCTCCGAGGAAGGTGCCGTAAGGCCATCAGATTGAACGGAGATCATGTTGAAAAATAGAGTTTTATAGCCAAGCCACCACAGTAATAAATGTTTATGTGCCAACTAGTTCCGCAGATGAATTAGGAAATGTATGACGAGATAAAAGAAATTATTCCGATAATTAAAGGAGACGAAAATTGAATAATCATGGGGTACTGGAATTCGATAGTAGGAAAAGGAAGGAAAGGAAAAGTAGTAGGCGAATATGGGCTGGGGAAAAAGAATGGAAGACGAAGCCACCTGTTGGAATTTTACAGAGCATAATTTAACCATAGCTAACACTTGTTTTAAGAATCATGAGAGAAGATTGTATACATTGAAGAGACCTGGAGACACAGAAAGATTTCAGATTGATTATATAATGGTTAGATAGAGGTTTAGGAATCTGATTTTAAATTCTAAGATATTTCCAGGGGCAGATGTGGATTGTGACCACAATTTATTGGTTATGAACTGCAGACTAAAACTGAACAAACTGCAAAAAGGCAGGAATTTAAGGAGATGGGACCGAGATAAACTGGAAGAACCAGAGGTTTTAGAGAATTTCAGAAGGAGTATTAGGGAACGATTGACAAGAACAGGGGAAAGGAACACAATAGAAGGAGAATGGGTAGAAGAAGAATTAGATAAAATAGTAAAGGCAGCAGCGGAACAAGTAGATAAGAAGAAGAGGGCTAGTAGAAATCCTTGGATTACACAAAAGATATCGAACTTAATCGATGAAAATAAAAAAGTGCAATAAATGAAGCAGGCGAAAGGAAACACAAACGTCTAAAAAATGAGATCAGCAGGAAGTGCAAAATGGCTAAGCAGGAATGACTTCACGACAAATATCAGGAGGTATGAGTAGAAGCATGTATCACTATGGGTAATATAGATACTGCCTAAGGGAAAATTAAAGAGACCTTTGGAGAAAAGAGAAGCACCTGTATGAATTTCAAGAGCTCAGATGGAAAACCAGTCCTAAGCAAAGAAGGGAAAGGAGAAAGATGGAAGGAGTATATAGAGAGGTTATACAAGGGAGATGTACTTGAGGGAAATATTATGCAGATGGACGAGGAAGTAGAGGAAGATAGAAGGGAGATATGATACTGCGTGAAGAGTTCGACAGAGCACTGAAAGACCTAAGCCGAAACAAGGCCCCAGGAGTAGACAACATACCATTAGAACTACGGATAGTCTTGGGAGAGCCAGCCCTGACAAATTCTTATCATCTGGTGAGCAAGATGTATGAGACAGACGAAATATCCTCAGACTTCAAGAAGAATATGATAATTCCAGTCCCAAAGAATGCAAGTGTTGACAGATGCGAAAATTACCATACTATCAGTTTAATAAGTCACGGCTGCAAAATACTAACACCAAATCTTTATAGACGAATGGAAAACCTGGATGAAGCCGACCTTGGGAAAGATCAGTTTGGATTCCGTAGAAATGTTGAACACTTGAGGCAATATTGATCCTGAAACTTATCTTAAAAGATAGATTAAGGAAAGGGAAACCTACGTTTATGGCATTTGTAGACTTAGAGTGGGCTTTTGACAATGTTGATTGGAATACTCTCTTTCAAATTCTAAAGGTAGCAGGGAGCGAAAGGCTATTTACAATTTGTACAAAAAACAGATGGCACAGATGGCAGTTATAAGAGTCGAGGGGCACAAGAGGAAAGCAGTGGTTGAGAAGGGAGTGACACAGGGTTGTAGCCTATACCCTATGTTATTCAATCTGTATATTGAGCAAGCAGTGAAGGAAACAAAAGAAAAATCTGGAATAGGGAGAAACACCCCTCTGAAGATGTCCAGCGCAGGTCTGGACGAAACGTTAGGAGCTGAAGAGTTTCATGGACCACGACCTTAATCCCGGAAGGTTTACCAGAAGATACTTTGAGTTTTGCTGATGACATTGTGATTCTGTCAGAGACAGCAGAGGACTTGGAAGAGCAGCTGAACGGAATGGACTGCATCTTGAAAGCAGGATTTAAGATTAACATCAGCAAAAGAAAAACGAGGATAATGGAATGTAGTCGAATTAAATCAGGTGGTGCTGAGGGAATTAGATTAGGAAATGTGGAACTAGAAGTAGTAAATGAGCTTTACTATTTGGGAAGCAAAATAACTGATGATCGTTGGAGTAGGCACGATATAAAAAGTAGACTGGCAATGGCAAGAAAAGCGTTTCTGAAGAAGAGAAATTTGTTAAAATTGAGTATAGATGTGTCAGGAAGTCTTTCCTGAAAGTATTTGTATGGAGTGTATGGAGTGAAACATGGACGGTAAACGGTCTTGACAAGAAGAGAATAGAAGCTTTTGACATGTTGTGCTACAGAAGAATGCTGAATATTTGATGGGTAGAACACGTAACTAATGAGGAGGTACTAAATAGAATTGGGGAGAAGAGAAATTTGTGGTGTGACCTGACCCAAAGAAGGGATCGTTGGTAGAACACATTCTGAGGCATCAAGGGATCAGCAACTTTGTACTGGGGGATAAAACTCGTAGAGAGTGACCAAGAGATGAATACGGTAAGCCGATTCAGAGGCATGTAGGTTGCAGTAGTTACTTGGAGATAAGAGGCTTGCACAGCATAGAGAGCTGTACGAAACCAGTCTTTGGACTGAAGACCACAACAACAACAGCCAAAATAATGGGGAATAATATCGTGTATTGGAATCCTGAATAAAACCAACCAGCTTTCAGAAAAAAAGCGTTGCATTACTTATTGAACACCTCTCGTACTTAGTCCCTTGGTGGCCGATGGTGCTTAGGTGTTCCTGATGGCGTTTTTTCCACGGATTTGTTATATATCGATATAAATAGCGGTGGTGACTGAGAACACGAGAATTTATTGTGGGTGCATCTCTCACAGAGCATTCAAGATATGAACTCCCTCTCATAAGGTTATTCACCTAAATTAAACGTTCCATTGAGGGGAAATATTCGGGATTACGAGCTGAATAGTAAGAACTCATTATGATTATGCGCATTTTTGCAATCTCAAGAGTCAATAACGGATTCACAATCGTGAAAGCGATTGGAATATCATATCTCTCTCAGAGAAAATAAAAGCTGTTTCGAGGCACGCAGCATGAGGAGAGAAATCAAACAGCCACTGACTTTGGGCTCAGGAGAAGCGCTGGACCGGCACACGAGAAGTAGGATAGGGGACGAGTGGTGGGGGGGGGGGGGGGGGCGAAGGAGGAGGGTGCCACAAGCTGCAAGGTGTCCCTGCTGGGAAGCACTCGGCTGTTTGGAGCAGCCAGATAACGACAGCCCAGCATGTCTGGGGTCCTCTCGAGACTTGCTTGAAGTATTTTCTTGTAGAACCTTGTACTGAGTGAGGACAGGATCAGTTTGTGACCTGCCATTTTTCGAAGTCTGGCAATCAGGTACTCTTGTCACTGCTCGTGAATATTTCTATCAGGAGACGTGGCATAGAGCTCACGGCGCTGGCCTCATGCTTGATATCAGTAAGTGTCCAGATTCCCTTCTGGGCCATCCTGGTTCACATTTACTGTGGAGTACATAAATCAGTTAATGTGAATGCTAGAGTATTTCCTTTGAAAAGAACAAGGCTGCTTTCCATTCAGTACCAGGTCCTCTCTAACTGTCCGATTAGATACACTTTTTCGCTTCCCTCTTCCTAGGTCCAACCTGCTTTTTCCACTACGTTAAGATCTTTACAAGCCAACAAAAACACGTTTAGATACCACCTTTTACAGTAGTACAGTAAAATTCTAGACAACCGTTTCAAAAATAAAAACATAATTCCAGCATATCTTCTGGTAAGCCTTCCGGGATGTAAGGTCGTGGTCCATGAAACTCTTCAGCTCCTAACGATTCGTCCAAAGCTGCGCTGGACATCTTCAGAGGGATGTTTCTCCTCCGGTGAGTCTTGCCAGCATTTTGCATACCCGAAAGCGTCAAAATTAGGTATAGACACAAGGAACGAACTAATACCAAATCCGTATGAGGTTATCGGTATATGCACAATTAATTGTAACGATTGTCACAGTAGGTATGTACGGCAGACAAGGCCGCTGTATAATTACGCCTGTGGTTCTTATAACCCATTATATTTTATCTTCTCATACACTCATCCCCCTTTTACGATACTACCCTCCCCTCTTCTCGTTGTTCTCTTTCCCTCCTATTTTCTTTCTTTTTTCCCACTCCAATTCCCTCGTAAACGATCCCCGATCCTTCCTCCCACCTTCCCCCCAACTCCGCACCCTTGACTTTCTCTTATGTACTACCACTTAAGTCATACTCTTTGTCTTACAGTTGGTATTTTATGTATTTTACATAACAATAATTCCATCTACATAATGGAATATTAGCATACCCTTTTATATTTTTACTATTAACTATACCAAAACAAATGTGTACATCTACTGTCATATGCATTAGATGAGTATGTGCCAAGCAAGATCGTAAGAGATGGAAAAGAGCCACCGTGGTACAACAATCGAGTTAGAAAACTGCTGCGGAAGCAAAGGGAACTTTACTGCAAACATAAACATAGCTAAAGCCTTGCAGACAAACAAAAATTACGCGAAGCAAAATGTAGTGTGAGTAGGGGTATGCGAGAGGCGTTCAATGAATTCGAAAGTAAATAAAGTTCTATGTACTGACTTGGCAGAAAATCCTAAGAAATTTTGGTCTTATGTCAAAGCAGTAGGTGGATCAAAACAAAATGTCCAGACACTCTGTGACCAAAATGGTACTGAAACAGAGGATGACAGACTAAAAGCCGAAATACTAACTCTTTTTCCAAAGCTGTTTCACAGAGGAAGATTGCACTGTAGATCCTTCTCTATTGTAGCACAGATGACAAATTGGTAGATATCGCAATAGATGACAGCGGGATAGAAAAACAATTAACATCGCTCAAAAGAGGAAAGATCTCTGGACCTGATGGGATACCAGTTCCATTTTACACTGAGTACGAGAAGGAACTTGGCCCCCTTCTTGCAGCGGTGTACTGTAAGTCTCTAGAAGAGCGTTTTTTTTTTAGGTCATCAGTCTACTGACTGGTCTGATGCGGCCCGCCACGAATTCCTTTCCTGTGCTAACCTCTTCATCTCAGAGTAGCACTGGCAACCTACGTCCTCAATTATTTACTTGACGTATTCCAATCTCTGTCTTCCTCTACAGTTTTTGCCGTCTACAGCTCCCTCTAGTACCATGGAAGTCATTCCCTCATGTCTTAGCAGATGTCCTATCATCCTGTCCCTTCTCCTTATCAGTGTTTTCCACATATTCCCTTCCTCTCCTATTCTGCGTAGAACCTCCTCATTCCTTACCTTATCAGTCCACCTAATTTTTAACATTCGTCTATATCACAACATCTCAAATGCTTCGATTCTCTTCTGTTCCGGTTTTCCCACAGTCCATGTTTCACTACCATACAATGTACTCCAGAGGTACATCCTCAGAAATTTCTTCCTCAAATTAAGGCCGGTATTTGATATTAGTAGACTTCTCTTGGCCAGAAATGCCTTTTTTGCTATAGCGAGTCTGCTTTTCATGTCCTCCTTGCTCCGTCCGTCGTTGGGTATTTTACTGCCTAGGTAGCAGAATTCCTTAACTTCATTGACTTCGTGACCATCAATCCTGATGTTAAGTTTCTCGCTGTTCATCATTTAATTATTCTTCACTTTCACTCAGGATAGCAATGTCATCAGCGAATCGTACCATTGATATCCTTTCGCCTTGTATTTTAATTCCACTCCTGAACCTTTCTTTTATTTCCATCATTGCTTCCTCGATGTACAGATTGAAGAGTTGGGGCGAAAGGCTACAGCCTTGTCTTACACCCTTCTTAATACGAGCACTTCGTTCTTGATCGTCCACTCTTATTATTCCCTCTTGGTTGTTGTACATATTGTATATGACCCGTCTCTCCCTACAGCCTACCCCTACTTTTTTCAGAATCTCGAACAGCTTGCACCATTTTATATTGTCGAACGCTTTTTCCAGGTCGACAAATCCTATGAAAGTGTCTTGATTTTTCTTTAGCCTTGCTTCCATTATTTGCCGTAACGTCAGAATTGCCTCTCTCGTCCCTTTGCTTTTCCTAAAGCCAAACTGATCCTCACCTAGCGCATTCTCAATTTTCTTTTCTATTCTTCTGTATATTATTCTTGTAAGAGCTTCGATGCATGAGCTGTTAAGCTGATTGTGCCATAATTCTCGCACTTGTCAGCTCTTGCCGTCTTCGGAATTGTGTGGATGATGCTTTTCCGAAAGTCAGATGATATATCGCCAGACTCATATATTGTACACACCAACGTGAATAGTCGTTTTGTTGCCACTTCCCACAATGATTTTAGAAATTCTGATGGAATGTTATCTATCCCTTCTGCCTTATTTGACCGTAGGTCCTCCAAAGCTCTTTTAAATTCCGATTCTAATACTGGATACCCTATCTCTATCACATCAGACAAATCTTCACCCTCATAGGGGCTTTCAATGTATTCTTTCCACCTATCTGCTCTCTCCTCTGCATTTAACAGTGGAATTCCCGTTGCACTCTTAATGTTACCACCGTTGCTTTTAATGTCACCAAAGGTTGTTTTGACTTTCCTGTATGCTTAGTCTGTCCTTCCGACAATCATATCTTTTTCGATGTCTTCACATTTTTCCTGCAGCCATTTCGTCTTAGCTTCCCTGAACTTCCTATTTATTTCATTCCTCAGCGACTTGTATTTCTGTATTCCTGATTTTGCCGGAACATGTTTGTACTTCCTCCTTTCATCAATCAACTGAAGTATTTCTTCTGTTACCCATGGTTTCTTCGCAGCTACCTTCTTTGTACCTGTGTTTTCCTTCTCAACTTCTGTGATGGCCCTTTTTAGAGATGTCCATTCCTCTTCAACTCTACTGCCTACTGCGCTATTCCTTATTGTTGTATCTATAGCGTTAGAGAACTTCAAACGTATCTGTTCATTCCTTAGTACTTCCGTATCCCACTTCTTTGCGTATTGATTCTTCCTGACTAATGTCTTGAACTTCAGCCTACTCTTCATCACTTCTATATTGTGATCTGAGTCTATATCTGCTCCTGGGTACGCCTTACAATCCAGTATCTGATTTCGGAATCTCTGTCTGACCATGATGTAATCTAATTGAAATCTTCCCGTATCTCCCGGCCTTTTCCAAGTATTTTTGAACAGGGTATTCGCTATTACTAGCTGAAACTTGTTACAGAACTCAATTAGTCTTTTTCCTCTTTCATTCCTTGTCCCAAGCCCATATTCTCCTGTAACCTTTTCTTCTACACCTTCCCCTACAACTGCATTCCAGTCGCCCACGACTATTAGATTTTCTTCCCCCTTTACATACTGCATTACCCTTTCAATATCCTCATACACTTTCTCTATCTGTTCATCTTCAGCTTGCGACGTCGGCATGTATACCTTAACTATCGTTGTCGGTGTTGGTCTGCTGTCGATTCTGATTAGAACAACCCGGTCACTGAACTGTTCACAGTAACACGCCCTCTGCCCTACCTTCCTATTCATAACGAATCCTACACCTGTTATACCATTTTCTGCTGCTGTTGATATTACACATCTGACCAGAAATCCTTCCTTCACTTCACTTCACTGACCCCTGCTATATCTAGATTGAGCCTTTGCATTTCCCTTTTCAGATTTTATAGTTTCTCTACCACGTTCAAGCTTCTGACATTCCACGCCCCGACTCGTAGAACGTTATCCTTTCGTTGATTATTCAATCTTTATCTCGTGGTAACCTCCCCCTTGGCAGTCCCCTCACGGAGATCCGAATGGAGGACTACTCCGGAATCTTTTGCCAATGGAGAGATCATCATGACACTTCTTCAATTACAGGCCACATGTCCTGTGGATACACGTTACGTGTCTTTAATGCAGTGGTTTCCATTGCCTTCTGCATCCTCGTGTCGTTGATCATTGCTGATTCTTCCGCCTTTAGGGGCAATTTCCCACCCCTAGAACAAGAGAGTGCCCTGAACCTCTATCCGCTCCTCCGCCCTCTTTGACAAGGCCGTTGGCAGAATGAGGCTGACTTCTTATGCCGGAAGTCTTCGGCCGCCAATGCTGATTATTTATCAAAATTTCGGCAGTGGCGGGGATCGAACCCGGGACCGAAGACGTTTTGATTATGAATCAAAGACGCTGATGCCTAGCGTTCCAAAATATTGGAAAAGGGCACAGGTCATCCCCGTTTTCAAGAAGGGACGTCGAAATGATCTGCAGAACCATAGACCTATATCTCTAACTTCGATCAGTCGCTGAATTTTGGAACACGTGTCATGTTCGACTATAATGACTTTTCTGGAGACTAGAAATCTACCCTGTAGGCATCAGCATGGGTATCGAAAAAGACGATCGTGTGAAACCCAGCTATCGCTATACGTCGACGAGACTCACATGGCCATAGACGCGGGTTCCCAGGTAGATGCCGTGTTTCTTGACTTGCGCAAGACTTTTGATACAGTTCCCCACAGCCATTAATGAACAAGGTAAGAGGATATGGACTATCAGATCAATTGTGTGATTGGATTGAAGAGTTCCTAGATAGCAGAACGCAGCATGTCATTCTCAATGGAGAGAAGTCTTCCGAAGTACGAGTGATTTCAGGTGTGCCGCAGGGGAGTGTCGTAGGACCTTTGCTACTCACAATACACATAAATGACCTTGTGGATAACATCGGAAGTTCTCTGAGGCTTTTTGTGGATGATGCTGTAGTATATCGAGAGGTTGTAACAATGGAAAATTTTACTGAAATGCAGGAGAACCTGCAACGAATTGACGCATGGTGCAGGGAATGGCAATTCAATCTCAATGTAGACAAGTGCAATGTGCTGCGAATACATAGAAAGAAACATCCTTTCGCGCTGGCCGAGGTGGCCGAGCGGTTCTAGGCGCTACAGTCCTGAACCGCACGTCCACTATGGTCGCAGGTTCGAATCCTGCCTCGGGCATGGATGTGTGTGATGTTCTTAGGTTAGTTAGGTTTAAGTAGTTGTAAGTTCTAGGGGACTGATGACCTCAGAAGTTAAGTCCCATAGTGCTCAGAGCCATTTGAACCAAAGATCCTTTATCATTTAGCTACAATATAGCAGGTCAGCAACTGGAAGCAGTTAATTCCATAAATTATCTGGGAGTGATTTAAAATGGAATGACCATATAAAATTAATCGTCGGTAAAGCAGATGCCAGACTGAAATTCATTGGAAGAATCCTAAGGAAATGCAATCCAAAAACAAAGGAAGTAGTTTGCAGTACACTTGTTCGCCCACTGCTAGAATATTGCTCACCAGTGTGGGATCCGTAGCAGATAGGGTTGATAGAAGAGATAGAGAATATCCAACGGAGAGCAGCACGCTTCGTTACTGGATCATTTAGTAATCGCGAAAGCGTTACGGAGATGACAGATAAACTCCAGTGGAAGACTCTGCAAGAGAGACGCTCAGTAGCTCGGTACGGGCTTTTGTTGAAGTTTCGAGAACATACCTTCACCGAGGAGTCAAGCAGTATATTGCTCCCTCCTACGTATATCTCGCGAAGAGACCATGAGGATAAAATCAGAGTGATTAGAGCCCACACAGAGGCATAACGACAATCTTTCTTTCCACGAACAATACGAGACTGGAATAGAAGGGAGAACTGATAGAGGTACTCAAGGTGCCCCCGTCACACAACGTCAGGTGGCTTGCGGAGTATGGATGTACATGTAGATGTAGATGTCTATTCTGTATGCGAGTCGCAAGGTCCAATCAGCGCACTGCTCTCTCAGAACCTCGAAGGGCTACATTGTGCGCGTGTCTCGCACTCTCCACTGTTTAATGTTCTGCTGTTACCAGATCTTCGTTTATGCGCCACAGAGGCTATCCGTTCTTTAACCCTCAAAGCCAATTCTGAAGGCTTTAATAGTTATACGGAATGAATATTCATTCCGCACACACATGCAGAGCGTCACTTTCTGGTAAGTGCCGTCCTTACGCCCAGTCCCCTAGAACTTAGAACTACTTAAACCTAACTAACCTAAGGACATTACACACAGCCATGCCCGTGGCAGGATTCGAACCTGAGACCGTAGCAGCAGCACGGTTCCGGACTGAAGCGCCTAGAACCGCTCGGCCACAGCGGCCGGTCTTGTTCCCTCCGTGAGAAGTTTCGCCTCACAGTCACATAGATTTTCATTTTATGAACAGACCTACCAAGACACAAGTTTACCACTGTCATCTGAAAATACAGATGTTCAACAGTCTAAAGTGTTTCACGTAACCACATGTGAGTCAGATATTACTGTCTTGATTAAATGTCATTTTGGTCTACTTATAGCCCATGTTATATATTCCTCACTACTACTTTTACAACCGTCAGTTATCAGTGACAACTGACTTTATTAAGTTTCACTGCCACTGGTGGTTGCGTCAGACAGTACCTCTCACTGCGCCTTGGAACACGCACTAAGACACTTAGACAACATGGGACGTTAGGCATTGTAAGTAATTTCATGATAGCTTTCGTTGTTAATTAGTGTGCCATGATTTTAATTTTTTACTGTTAAGAATTCTGAACTTAGTAAGATAGTATTAGGTCTCTTATAAAATTTTGTACATAATTTTTACGCGGAAATACGCCTAGGGATGTATCTGCGTGGTTCGAAACCAGTGTCTGAGCGACTACCATAAAACAGCTAAAGCAGCAAATTGGTCTCTCAATCAGTTTTACCAGCGTTTCAAAACCTAATTTGTTTGAGTGTTCCTTTCAGTACATATAACTATTTAACTCTAGATGCCCTATTTATAGGTTTGTTTACAATAACGTCCCTGGCATGGCAAAGATGGCTCTTTATCAATTCTTATATTTTAAGACACTGTGCTTAAAATTACTATGCGCGTCCGATTTATAAAGACTTGCTTTGGGATTTGTGTGTCTCGTAACTACACAAGAAATGTAATAATGTTCGAGCCCCCTTATCTAGTACATCCACGAGACGCATACTGCTCTTTTGCCTACATAATGAAGTCCGTAATTTGTATCTTAAGAAGGACAAGATCAATAGTGCCTTTCACATTGCCCACTTAAGGCTAGCAGGTTGTTGAGTACACAATCTTTTGGTTCAGTTCTAGAAGGTATTAACAAGTTATGGAAAGGATTACAAGAGATCCATTCTTAAAAAAAAGACTACACCGTTTTTTGACGGGTGCCGTTCGATATCCTAGTCCATTCACCTCTAATAATTCTTTCTAGTTTGCTCTAAGCATCTGTAATTTAACCGATTTTACGCTTCGCTGTAGAGAAACGTAATTCCTTGAGAAAAGTCTGACGCTTAATACTAACCAACCCCTATTCCAAAGCTCAGCCTGTTTCCGCCTTGTATGCAACATTACTCACTACAACCCTCAACGGAATAAAGTTCTCACTAGTCATCAAGTCATGTCCAACAACAGAATAGGCCATGTAAGGCGCTAATGCAAAGTAATTGTAGCAAAATATTTCTCCATTGCAACAGAAAACTAGATGAACACCAGTCCATCATAGTTAGATCAGATAAAGCTAAGGCTGTAGTCGTCATTAAAGACCAGTACATAGCTAAGGGATGCGAGTTTTTCAATAAAAACTATGTGATGCGGTGTAGATACAATCCTACTGCTAAATATGTGGCACAGTTTAAAAAATACTTTAAAATCACAACCTCTTTCCCAGATTCCTTCCGAGGGAGGTCCTTAACATCCATGAAGCCAGAAACTCCACGTGTAAAGGCGATTATAGAGGTTCACAAAAGAGATTTTCCTGCGCATACGATAGTAGGCATTGTTCGGAAAGTTTAATCGCATCCTATGTAAAAAAAAAAAACACCTAATGTCCATCTCTCACTGTTTACATTGCAGAATAATGCTCATTTATTTTCTATACTGACTGACCTGTTCCACCAAATCCCAAGTTAGCTTCTTTACATATCAACAGGCGTGTACAGCAACATACCAACAGGCCAGGGTATAGAGATAGTCACTCACATTTTACACACTGAGAGTAACCGTCACACAATCGAGATCAAATAAGTATTTGTCGGTTGGTTGATTTGGGGGAGGAAAGCAAACAGCGAAATCTCGGTCCCATCGGATTAGGGAAGGATGGAGAAGAAAGTCGGCTGTGCCCTTTCAAAGGAAGCATCCCGGAATTTGCCTGGATAGACTTAGGGAAACCACGGAAAACCAAAATCAGGATGGCCGGACACGGGTCTGGACCGTCCTCCTCCCAAATGCGAGTGCAATGTGCTAACCACTGGGCCACCTCGCTCGGAAAGGGGTATTAAAATTACTGTAACTAGTACTCTAATATAATTGCTTCAACTTTGGATATTGTACATGCAGTACATCGAGAAACGAGGTCTGACAGTAAGATTCCCTCTTTCAGATTGTTTGGCCAACATTTATATATGTAAATTCGAGTAATGCTTACATATAACAACATCCGTCTTATGGTACTAATATTTTCGAATGGTTTCGTTATGTTGAGATGTTCCATTACTATATAAAAATTCTAAAACAACCTGCGACACATTCGACTCGTACCTTAATACACAACCTGCTAACACACATGTTACAGGAGAACAGAGCTCTGATGTGATGACACACTCCCTCGCTGCTCTGAGGAGCCTTGCCAAAGTTCGCGCGGCTTCCGCAGTCGGAGGTTCGAGTCCTCCCTCGGGCATGGGCGTGTGTGTTGTCCTTAGCGTAAGTTAGCTTAAGTTAGGTCAAGTAGTGTGTAAGTCTAGGGACCGATGACCTCAGCAGTTTGGTCCCATAGGAATTTATCACGACCACCACACTCTCTCTTACCATGGTTTATCCATTACTTTAAGGAACAGCCTTTTTTCTTTTGACCGTTACCGTAAACCTTCCTCCACTGATCATGTCATTCAACAGTCTCCCAAAAAATCTCCCAATTATTAAAAAAAACTCTTTTAGATCCTTTTCACATCGTCTTCACAATGTCCCCTTATCTCGAGAGGCCTCTGATCGACAATAGAATGCCATACAACAAATTGCTAGAGCAAAAAGATACAGTGTCAACAGTTATAGAGAGATACCAAGAAAGAGATCATATTCTATCTCTGTCAACCTTGGTTTTTGTACTACCTTTATGACACGTACAAGCCAAAAGTCGGTTAGGTAACACTGTGTACCGCGTTATGGCAAAAATTCAGAGCAAACAGGCAGCCATTTCAAAAAGAAAAACATAATGCCAGCATTTTGCATACACAAAAGCGCCGGAGTTAGGTATATACACGAAGAATGATCTAATATATATAAAGGTATGTATGCAATGAATTGTAACGACTATTAAGTAGGTATACAGAGCAGACAAAAACGGATTCATAGAGAGTATGAGGATTTGAGACGTGTTTCAAAGAACATATATTTTTGAACCATTACAGATCTGCTATGACAACGCAGTGACAGGACAGTGGACATTCAGTTCTACATGTAGAACATATTTTGGAGATCTTATTCGGGAAAGACAAAGAAACCGCATTGAATATTTTAGAAGAGGTACAGATTATGAGAACTAATAAGCAGAAAACTTCACAAGTACTGAACGATCAAAAAGGTCTCAAACACCTCTTTTATTGAATTTTGATTATTTACGGACTGCAGTATCGTAGCCTATCCATACTGTCGAAGACGAAGCCTCAAAGATCCTGCGAGAGCCGCGAGCTGCGTTCTGAAAATCCCCACCAGTGAAGAACCTGCAGGCCGCCCACCACGACGGTGTTATAAGCGGCGGCCACCTGGGTACCAGTCGTCCAGTTCAAGGTTACTTCCGTGTCGTTGATAGCTAGCTCTACTGGCAAACACTCAATGTACATATGCGAACGCCCGTGCCGGGTCTCTGCTTACATCTAGCCACGTCTGCACAAGTTGTCAACAGTGCAACGTTTCGTCACCAACAAGCTGAGTACAATATACAAGGTGTCTGAAAAAGAACTCCCTAGTTTTAATGAGTCCTAGAATGTGACGTACACTGTTCTAATTTGTAGTGTCCGATTGATCAAGTCTCCAAGTTTGGCTTCCCTGCAGTTGGCAGGTCTGCTTGACCTTGAGACGGCACCAGTGCAGTTTTTTTCCTCTGTTCCCTCAGTTCAATCCAGGAGTGCTTGCAGTGCAGTGCAGTGCAGAGCAACTCAGCAACAATGTGCACTCCGCAACAGAAATTTCATGTCAATGGAAAATTTAATCGTCATAACTGCAGAATTTGGGAGGCAGAACATATAATTTTGGGAATTGGAAATCTGTGGTAGGTTCCTATGGGACCAAACTGTTAAGGCCTTTGGTCCCCAGGCTTACACACTACTTAATCTAACTTAAACTAACTTATGGTAAGGACAACACACACACCCATGCCTGAAGGAGGACTCGAACCTCTGAAGGGGGGGGGGGGGGGGGGGGGGAGCCACACGAACCGTGCCAAGACGACCCAGAGTATGCGGCTACCCCACGCGGCGGTATAATTTTGCGTATGGTTCTTACAATATATTGTATTCTGTCTTATAATCCACTCATCCCCTCGTTCCAATACCACCGTCCTTTCTACTTTTATTCCCTATACCTCTTTATTCTTTCTTATTTTTCTTTCCAACCTACACACAGTCACAATCAAGCTACAGTAGCCCATTGCAAACAGAATTGTAAGGTGCTTAAAATGTTATTAGGAAGGCAAAGAGTGTATGGTATGCAAACAGAATAGCTAATTCACAGGATAAAATCAAAACCATACGGTCAGTTGTGAAGGAAGGGTCAGGTCAGCAGCACAAAGTCGACGATATAAAGTCAGTTTTCAGCAAAAATATTTCTGTTACTGATAAATCAGATATATGTACTGATAAATCAGATATATTTTCTGAGCATTGCTGGTGAATTAAATAAAAATTTAGTTTCTACAGGGAATTATTTAACTTTCTTGGCAAATGCCTTTCCGAGATTGATGTCTGAAATACTCCTCTGTGATACAGACAAGAGGTAGATTGATTCAATAGTTAAATCACTGAAGACTAAGGACTCTCATGGTTATGATAGAGTGCCTAGCACAATATTTAAGTACTGTTCTGCACATGTTAGCCCCGTATTTAGCCATATTTGTAATTTTTCCTTTAGGAATGTCAGTTTCCTGAACGATTAAAGTACTCAGTAGTAAAGACGCTTTATAAGGGATAATGTAAATAATGTTAGACCTATTTCTATGCCATCAGTGTTTTCTAAAGTTATTGAAAAGGCTGTGTATGTAAGGATAATTGATCGTTTTATAGCACACAATTTGCTACCAAATGTATAGTTCGGCTTTAGAAGTCGTTTAACAACTCAAAATGTTATATTCTCTTTTCTCTGTGAGGTACTGGACGGGTTAAACAAAAGGCTTCGAACGGTAGGCATATTTTTTCATTTAATTAAGGCATTTGATTGTGTTGATCACAAAACAATGCTCCAGAAGTTGGACCTCTACAGAATACGAGGAGTAGCTCACAATTGGTTCACCTCTTACTTTAGCAACAGACAGCAAAAGGTCATTATTCACAATGTTGAGAATGGCTGTGCTGTGGGGTCTGAGTGGGGTATAGTCAATTGGGGGTTGCCCCAGGGTTCAGTGTTGGGGCCACTCCTGTTCCTTATTTATATAAATGATACGCCCTCTAGCATTAAGGGTAACTCTCAAATATTTCTGTTTGCTGATGACACTAGCTTGGTAGTAAAGGATGTTGTGTGCAACATTCGCTCGGTTTCAAACAGTTCAATTCTGACCTAAGTTCATGGCTTGTAGAAAATAAACTAACGTTATATCACAGTAAGACTCAGTTTTCACAGTTTGTGACACACAATTCAACTAAACCTGATTTTTTAATGTCACAGAATTTCTCGGTGTTCAGATAGCTAGAGATCTGATGTCGAAAGCCTACGTCCAGGATCTTTTTGAAGGATTTAATGCTGCCATTTTTGCTATTAGAACGGTTGCTGAAGGGAATGATTTTTCGACTCGAAAATTAGCTCAAGTACAAATGAGTAAAAATATTATTCGAAATTATTACTGAGCGATGAGAGAGGGCAGGAAGTAGAGAAATATCCTTTTATTAATAATTTGGAGTAAAAATCCGTTTCATATGGTCAGCTAAGAATTCCTGAGCCGCCAACCAGCTTCGAATTCAGGGATCTGAAGTACCTGGACGACTGGCGAACGATAGTCGAAGTAGCATGGAGGCCACAGCTCACTACTGCAGTGGCCGAAACAAGAAAAATCGTATCAAATCTATTTCCCAGTTCTTTTAAACCTGACTGTTTCTCAGAAATTGTATACAATTTTCAAACATAGGAATTATACTGCCCATCGGTTCCAAATAACTGTTTTGTACAACTTACCTAAGTTGAGAGACCTACTAAGGGTGTGATCATCAAAATGAGAAACCATAAAATTACAGTGCGAGAAAGCAATGGTCAGAATTTAGAGCAGCTCAACTCAAAAATAAAATATTTTCCACCCTTTTCACGTATGCCAAGCTAGGAATATCCATTTTGCTCTGATGTGTTGATGGTTGCATCAGGCTGGAACTATTGCTAACATTGATTTGAAACTGTCAGAACTTATTACGATGAGGGGCAGTGCTTGTCACTTCTTTTAAAAAACATATCATTTAAATAATTTGGAGGTGTTCGCAAGCGAGTGAGGTGTCACAGTGGCAAGCGCACTACACTCGCATTATGGAGGACGCTGGTTCAGATCCATGTCAGGCCACTCGGATTTGGGGTTTCCTGGATTTCCCCAAATAATGCAAATGTCTAAATGGTTCGACCGACTGAGATGGCGCAGTGATTAGCACACTTGACTCGCATTCGGGAGGACAACGGTTCAAACCCGTGTCCAGCTAGTCTCCTTCAGGATTTTCGTGATTTCCCTAAATTGGTTCACTAAAATGCTGGGATGGTTCCTTTGCAATGGTACGGCCATCCTTCCTATAAGCCAATGGGACTGATGACCTCGCTGTTTAGTCCCCTTCCCCGAACCAACCAAGCAACCGACCAAACTGAATGGTTCCTTTAAAATGAGCACTGCCAATCTCCAAGACATTCTTTCACAATCCCAGCATTTGCTCCGCCTCTAACGACCTCAATGTCACCGGAATGGCATACTCTAATTTTCCTTTCTTCTGTCAGTAGTTTTCCGTTTCCTTTAAAGACTAGATGAAGTGAAAGTGATATTATTTGGTTTACGTTTAACTGCACACTGGCAGTTTCTTTTATCGTTAACTAGCATGAGTATCCAGCTTAAACTGGGAATGTATTTATTCGGATGCTCTATTAGTCCATCTCTCCTTACCCCTCTCTCTGTCCATCTCCACCACCCAGTCTCTGTTCACCTCCTCCACCCCCCACTGTGTATTTCCTCCTGCCACTCTGTCCATCTCCTCTTACCCCTGTCTCTGTCAGTCTGCTCTTCTCCTCCCCCTTTGTCTCTCCTTTAATCTCCTCTCCCTCTGTATCCTGCTGCTAGCCACTCTGTCCATCTTTTTCTTTTTTTTTTTTTTTTTTTTTTTTTTTTCCCCATCAGTCTACTGACTGGTTTGATGCGGCCCGCCAAGAATTAATTCCGTTCCTGTCCTAACCTCTTCATCTCAGAGTAGCACTTGCAACCTACGTCCTCAATTATTTGCTTGACGTATTCCAATCTCTGTCTTCCCCTACAGTTTTTGCCCTCTACAGCTCCCTCTAGTACCATGGAAGTCATTCCCTCATGTCTTAGCAGATGTCCTATCATCCTGTCCCTTCTCCTTATCAGTGTTTTCCACATATTCCTTTCCTCTCCGATTCTGCGTAGAACCTCCTCATTCCTTACCCTATCAGTCCACCTAATTATCAACATTCGTCTATAGCACCACATCTCAATTGCTTCGATTCTCTTCTGTTCCGGTTTTCCCACAGTCCATGTTTCACTACCATACAATGCTGTACTCCAGATGTACATCCTCAGAAATTTCTTCCTCAAATTAAGGCCGGTATTTGATATTAGTAGACTTCTCTTGGCCAGAAATGTCTTTTTTGCCATAGCGAGTCTGCTTTTGATGTCCTCCTTGCTCCGTCCGTCATTGGTTATTTTACTGCCTAGGTAGCAGAATTCCTTAACTTCATTGACTTCGTGACCATCAATCCTGATGTTAAGTTTCTCGCTGTTCTCATTTCTACTACTTCTCATTACCTTCGTCTTTCTCCGATTTACTCTCAAACCATACTGTGTACTCATTAGACTGTTCATTCCGTTCAGCAGATCATTTAATTCTTCCTCACTTTCACTTAGGATAGCAAGGTCATCAGTGAATCGTATCACTGATATCCTTTCACCTTGTATTTTAATTCCACTCCTGAACCTTTCTTTTATTTCCATCATTGCTTCCTCGATGTACAGATTGAAGAGTAGGGGCGAAAGGCTACAGCCTTGTCTTACACCCTTCTTAATACGAGCTCTTCGTTCTTGATCGTCCACTCTTATTATTCCCTCTTGGTTGTTGTACATATTGTATATGACCCGTCTCTCCCTACAGCCTACCCCTACTTTTTTCAGAATCTCGAACAGCTTGCACCATTTTATATTGTCGAACGCTTTTTCCAGGTCGACTAATCCTATGAAAGTGTCTTGATTTTTCTTTAGCCTTGCTTCCATTATTAGCCGTAACGTCAGAGTTGCCTCTCTCGTCCCTTTACTTTTCCTAAAGCCAAACTGATCGTCACCTAGCGCATTCTCAATTTTCTTTTCCATTCTTCTGTATATTATTCTTGTAAGCAGCTTCGATGTATGAGCTGTTAAGCTGATTGTGCCATAATTCTCGCACTTGTCAGCTCTTGCCGTCTTCGGAATTGTGTGGATGGTGCTTTTCCGAAAGTCAGATGGTATGTCGCCTGACTCATATATTCTACACACCAACGTGAATAGTCGTTTTGTTGACACTTCCCCCAATGGTTTTAGAAATTCTGATGGAATGTTATCTATCCCTTCCGCCTTATTTGACCGTAAGTCCTCCAAAGCTCTTTTAAATTCCGATTCTAATACTGGATCCCCTATCTCTTCTAAATCCACTCCTGTTTCTTCTTCTATCACATCAGACAAATCTTCACCCTCATAAAGGCTTTCAATGTATTCTTTCCACCTATCTGCTCTCTCCTCTGCATTTAACAGTGGAATTCCCGTTGCACTCTTAATGTTACCACCGTTGCTTTTAATGTCATCAAAGGTTGTTTTGACTTTCCTGTATGCTGGGTCTGTCCTTCCGACAATCATATCTTTTTCGATGTCTTCACATTTTTCTTGCAGCCATTTCGTCTTAGCTTCCCTGAACTTCCTATTTATTTCATTCCTCAGCGACTTGTATTTCTGTATTCCTGATTTTGCCGGAACATGTTTGTACTTCCTCCTTTCATCAATCAAATGAAGTATTTCTTCTGTTACCCATGGTTTCTTCGCAGCTACCTTCTTTGTACCTATGTTTTCCTTCCCAACTTGTGTGATGGCCCTTTTTAGAGATGTCCATTCCTCTTCAACTGTACTGCCTACTGCGCTATTCCATATTGCTGTATCTACAGCGTTAGAGAACTTCAAACGTATCTCGTCATTCCTTAGTACTTCCGTATCCCACTTCTTTGCGTATTGATTCTTCCTGACTAATGTCTTGAACTTCCGCCTACTCTTCATCACTACTATATTGTGATCTGTATCTCTCAGTCTGCTTGTCTGCCTCTGTTCATTTGCTGCTACCCCCTCCACCCATCTCTTCCTACCCCTGTTTGTGCCAGTCTACTCCTCTTCCTCCATTCATCTGCTGCTTCCCCCTCCATCCATCTCCTATCCCCTCTGTCACTATCAGTCTGCTCATCTCCCTCTGTTCATCTGCTGCTTCCCACCCTGCCCAACCTGTCAGTCTACTCGTCTCCCTCGTTCATCTGCTGCTTCCCCCTCCATCCATCTCCTACCCCCTCTGTCTGTCAGTCTGCTCATCTCTCTCTGTTCATCTGCTGCTTCCGACTCTGTCCAATCTCCTTCTCTGTCAGTCTGTAGGCCGTGCGTGGCTCGTGTTCATGCCATATCTCATTTGACATCCTGTTTTTAGTGTACTGCCATTTCATTATGTTAATTTCAATTACTGATGTCACTGAGTTGCCACCTTGCCTGACCATGAGTGTCGCAGCGGCGCTTATCGATATAAACCCTGGCGTATTATCTTTGCTGACTGCTGTTACTTCCCGGCTGTCGTGTGTTCGGAGTTAGTTTGCATCTGGCAGTGAGTTGCAAGGTGCTAGCAGTGCAGTTCGGACCTGGCAGTGTTTGACTTAGGACGCAGCAGAAGTTCTGTCGGGGTCCGGCTGCAGTAAGGTCCAGACAGCCATGACTCACGCGACGGTTAACGATACATATCACTTGAGTGTGGACTGCCTTGGTTGGTCGCCGGTCGGTCGTCTTGTCGGACAATGTGTATATTGGCCGCAATTACTTATGGGTTGCCTGCATGTGGCGACTCGTAATTCGTCCTTGTTATTGAACAGTCATTATCGTTAGTATTGTCTAGTCCTTCATGCAAGTGTTCGTGAAACTGTGTGTAGCTTGTGATGACGGCTGTTCAGTTATTTTTAGTGCTGTCTCCATGCTGATGTGTGGCAGTCAGTCAGTTGGTGTGGATCAGCCAGGATATCTCCGCACAGTGCAGTGGTCCGGGCCCGCTGGTGGTCTCTATGCAGTGTTGGAGTGTGTGGGAGCAGTTCTGACTGCTATGAGGTTCGTGGCTCACTGATCCAGGACATCAAGGTGCTTATCTTAATGGCAGTCAGACAGTGTTGGAGGAACGGCCTGCCCCGAAAGGACCATCTTGTTTACGAGTTGGCAATAAGGCACCAACGGATTGAGGGCAGTGTTCTGGAACTGGTAGCCAATTTTCACGCTGCCGTTGCTCAGTGGATTGATGTCACGTCGGCGGTGGTGGGTGAGATAGGAGTGGCAATTTTTGTTTGAGGCTGTTACAGGCCTTGCGCTAACTAGTTGGGTTTTGAAAGGAATGCAACCTACTGACAGTCAATTAGACAGTGAGCGGGCACTGTTTATGTTCAAGACATCTCCTTCTGCTCTTAAGGTTCTGTTAGCTCTTTGGTTGTCAACTTCGAATAGTTCCTTTAACTTCGTCATCTTGTGAGGCTTAGCTCGGTGGCTTCTTCAGTGTAGGGAATGGGCGTGTTTCCTCTGCATTGTTGAAGTCCGAGTGGTTATCTCGCTATCTTCGTTGCTGACTTAGCAATGACTTTGAATTGGTCGTCTTGCGGGACTTAGGTCGGGCCCTTCGTATTGCAGGGATGTCGGGTAGCCAGGGGGCATGTTCCCTCTGCAGGGGTGTGCCTGAGAGAGTGCTTCGCTTGCGGCTTTTCTTGGCTATTGTGTTTTGCCTTTATTTTGGAGCTGCTAATCAATTTCATTTCGGCATGTGACCCACGGGTTCATGTTTGAGGGGAGGGGGGGGGGGGGGGAGGTTGAGCTGTGCGCCATACTGCCATCTCGTTTTGTTACTTTTCAATTACTGGTGTCACTGAATTGCTGCCTTGCCTGTCCATGAGCAACAGCAGCAGCGCTTATCGATACAAGCCCTGCCGTATTATCCTTGCTGGACTGCTATTACTTCTCGATGAGTCAGTTGGAACGTGCCAGCAGTTACTTCGGACCTGATCAGCCAGGAAATCACCGTGCAGTGCAGTGGGCCGGGTTCGCTTGCAATCTCTACAAAGTGTCGGAGTGTGTGGGAACTGTTCCGATTGCTATGAAGTTCGTCGTCACCAATCCATGACATCAAGGTTGGTGATTTAATTACCGAAGCAAGTCCGTTCACATTCTGCCGTTTGTTTTCATGTTTGGCTGTTGGGGTTATTCACATGAGCAACAGCGAGTCTTCGAGTTGGCGAAAGTTTAGCCACCATCCGGTGGAGCTTAACTGTATTTTGGTTATTGAAGTCCAAGTGCATCAGCGGAATTTTCTGCCTTGTGGCCGTTCGCATTTCGGTGACCTGCCCTGGCCACCGACGTAAAAATTAGGCAGTGTCCTTTCCTCACTGTGTTGTCGCTGTCCAACACGTGTGTGTAGTTTTTACAGCTTGTGCATACTTGGTTGTGGGCGGCTACGCCTTTTACGTTTTGGCATTGGTGTTCCTTGTGTACTGGTCGGGTGGAAAGCAAGTCGTCTTCTTGGTGGGTCCATTGACTGTCTCTTGGTTGGGTTGCCGGCGGATCGGTTATAGTTGGGCCGACTACCTGTCTCCCCTAAGAAAACTTTAATATTTCAAGTGCAGACCGACCATCGGAAACTTCTGAGGGCCGCTGGCTGTACTTCCTCTTCTTTTTGGTGTTTGATTGTGTATTTCAATCACTCATGCCGTTTGTTTGAATTTTTATGCTTTTAGTTGGGTTTTAAATTATGGGCCTTCAGCAGTTTTAAAATAGAAAGTTCCCTACCTGTCAAGTCGTTCATTTTATGGGCCTTCAGCCTGATTTAAATTTTTTTTTCTGGATAAAGCTTTAGGTCTTCTGCTTTTTGAATATTCATTGTAGCTGCGTTTTTCAATCATGGGCCTTCAGCTGTCTTAAAATTTAAATTCATTACTTGTTAAATCTTAGATTGTTTGGGACATCAGCCGCATTTAAAAAAAATTATTTAAGGATAAAGCCTTGGGCTTTCTGCCTTCTAAAAATTTATTGTAGTTGTGTTTTGATCATGGGCCTTCAGCCATTTTAAAAGTAAAATTCCTTATTATTAAGTCTTAGATTGTTTAGGCCTTCAGCCTCCTTTTTTAAAATTATTTATGGATATAGTTTAGGCCTTCTTCCTTTCAAAATCTATTGTAGTTGTGTTTTTAAAATCATAGGCCTTCAGCAGTATAAAATTAAAATTCCTTATTTGTCAAATGGTTCATATGGCTCTGAGTACTATGGGACTTAACATCTTAGGTCATCAGTCCCCTAGAACTTAGAACTACTTAAACCTAACTAACCTAAGGACATCACACACAACCATGCCCAAGGCAGGATTCTAACCTAAGACCGTAGCAGTCTCGCGGTTCCGGACTGCAGCGCCTAGAACCGCACGGCCACCGAGGCCGGCCCCTATTTGTCAAGTTTTAGATTGTTTGGGTCTTCAGCGTCATTTGAAACATTATTTAAGGATAAAACCTTGTGCTTTCTGCCTTTTGAAAATTTACTGTGGTTGAGTTTTAAGTCATGGAGCTTCAGCCATTTTAAAAATTAAAGAGGTATTGCCCTTAAGCCATAAGACTGTGTGACATATTCAGTCCATACAGAAGGTAGGAAATTTGCTCTGTAACGTTTGGGCAACTAAATAAAGTTTTATGTGTTCGAGTGTAACTGACAGCCGCTCATTTCTGGCCCCTTTCAACAATTCCAGCTACCTGTTCTGACCTGCGGATTTAACCAGGCCTTACAGTCTGCTCCTCTGTTCATCTGCTGCTGCCCCCTGTGTCCAATCTCCTCCTCCCCCTGACTCTGTCTTTCTCTCCCCCTGTTCATTTGCTGCTTACACCCCCGCCCCCCCCCCCCACCCATCTCCTACCCACTGTGTCTCTGCTCGTCTCCCTCTATTGATCTTCTGCTTCCCCCCCCCCCCCGTCTAATCTCCGCCTCCCCCTGTCTCTGTCAGTCTGATTCTCTCCCTCTATTCATCTGCTGCTTCCCCCTCCAACCATGTCCTACCCCCTCTGTCTCTGTAACCTGCTCTTCTCCCTCTGTTCATCTGTTGCTTCCCCTTCTGTCCAATCTCCTCCTCCCCATGTCTCTATCTGATTCTCTTCCTCTGTTCATCTGCTGCTTCCCCCCCTCCCCTGACCATCTCCTCCTCACCCTCTCGTTGTGGTCCCCCTCTCTCTGCACATCTTTGCCTGCCTCCTCTCTCTGTCCATTTCCTCCTCTTCCCTGTCCATCTCCCCCCCTTTCCTTTCTGTGTCTGCCTCCACCTCCCCCTCTCCCCTCTCACTGTGCATCTCCTCCTCCTTCCCTTCTCTGTCCACTTCCTTATCCCCCCTGTTCATCTTCCCCTCATTCATCTCGCTGCCTGTCTCTACATCCACCTGCCTCTGACCAACTCCTCGTCTTTTATTTCTCTGTTAATCTCTTCCTCTCCTCTCTCTCTCTCTCTCTCTCTCTCTCTAATATCACCTCCTCCATCTCTGTCAATCGGTTCTTCAACCTCCCACATGTGTAGATCTTCTCCTTTGCCCTAGTTGTCTTTGAGCCCCTCGTCCTTCCTACTCTCCACGTTATCATATTCCCCCCAATTGGAGGCTGGCGCTTCTTATCCCTACAGTAATTCCTATCACACTATAGCTAACATGTGTACCAAAGTTTACTGTTGTCGTGACATGGATTTCTGATGCGCTACTTACCTGTGACTTTACCCACAAATGCACATGTCAAATATATTTCACACATGTTTAACATATTTCATGCGTATTTGTACCAATGCGTCACCTGTATGCCTAGTGCATTCCGTCCTGCAGTTTCACACTCGCGCATCTCAATATTTATGACGTATCTGTTGAACTACGTGCTGTAGAATGATATAATTATGCACGCCCATCCAGTGGTGTATGTACCTACAATCTGCGGAACGTGTTGTGAGTATACTTAATAGAAAAGAAGAAATAAACTAAAACATCATGCATAATGCCGCAGTTTCTCTGGCATCTCACCAGTTTAGTCGTATCTCCTGAACTATGTGTCACACAATGATATATTGTACAATTCAGCGAATCACTGACAAAGGGAAATTGACTGCAAAAACTGTTGTGCATAGATTTATTGGCAACGAAGTAATAAATTTAATCGTCTTATCTGCTGACTGAGCTATCGTACAATGACGTAATTTTTCAGTGGTATATGTGAATACTGTATGAAAAATGTGCCACGAATAAAGTTAGTATTAATAAAGTAAGAAATCAAAACGTCATGCTTTATATCGCAGTTTCACTGTAAGAACAGCGAAAATGTAGTAAGGGATAACTTTTTTCCGTTCATCCTTCTGGGGGGCGGGGGTCGTCAGCGAGGAAGAGTTTCGTAGAGGTTTGAAATTTGCAAGTCTGTAAGTGCTCTTATTCTCAAGTGCACCCCCAGCCACCCTCCGGCCTCGGCAGTGACGTCACGGCCGCCGCTGCCGAAGGCACAAAGTAGCACTGTGTGGCGGCCGTGACGTCACGGCCGAGGGTCGGTGGGTGGCTGGAGGTCGTTGGCAAGTAATCAGTCATGTAAAAATGTCATTTGTATTACAAATGTTCATTTGTATTACAAATGAAGTTGCGAATAGGTATATAAGGGGCAGCGTTGGACTTTATGGTTAGTTCTACTTAGTTAACGATGGGTTATGGAGTCAAATCGTGGGAAGTTTAAAAAGTATACTGCTCGTGGTTAAGAGAAACGGTTACCTTGGTCAGCAATACGAGGAGATTAATCGTAAACGTGCCGCAAAACATAAGAGAGATATTTTAGATGAATCATTGGAGCTAACTACTGAAGACAAGGATTTTTTTGATGCTTTAGAAGATCTTCATTTAACTGAATTATTTTGTAATACTCCATCTGAAGCGAAACGTCCTAAACAAGACAAAGAACCGACACCAGGACCATCTTCAAGACCTGATAATGAACCTAATTTAATAGACAACGAGTTTCAAGATCAAGGATTACAAATTCCCAGTACTTCTGCAGCCACAGAAATGGAAGTAGAAGAACAACCAAGATCTTCTCAACAACTACGGCATGGTACTAGTAATACTGATTCATCAAATGGTACAAGTTCTGAACAATTAACTACATTTTAGTTATGGAAGTCAGTAGAACAAATTAAACAAAACAGTGTGATAATTACTAATACACATAAATTTTTGGTATGGGGTTATGCATATAAATGGTTTGATGTAGTTGCTCCTGCTAATAATAACAAAGTTGTAGCTATAAGATTAGTTACGTCTGGAGCTCAATTTATGACCAACGAATTGAGTCAGTTTATGAGTAAAGCAGAATTTGATTCATTACCACATAATTCATTTGTAAAGAAATTATGGCTGCAGTGTGGGTATTCTCGCCTCATGGGCTACAGTGCTTCTTCACCCCCATCCCTTCCTCTTGGGGAGGTGGATCGTCTTATCCCTTAGTGATCCTTTCCAGACAGTAAACCAGAGGCTCAGACGATTCTACGGACATCTGGGGTGCAAATTTCTCGACTTCCGCTATTGGGTGGAGAAATGTAGAGTCCCCCTGAATAGGTCAGGCGTGCACTACACGCCGGAAGTGGCTACAGGGGTAGCGGAGTACGCGTGGAGTGCACATGTGGGTTTTTTAGGTTAGAGAATTCCCTCCCTAGGCCCGATACGACGACTCCTCAGACGCGAAAAGGTAGCAGTAGGCAAAACGTAACAGGGAATGACAATATTAATGAGGTAATAGTAAACTGCAGGAGCGTCAATAGAAAGGTCCCAGAACTGCTCCCATTAATAAACAGTCACAGTGCCCACATAGTACTAGGGACGGAAAGTTGGCTGAAACCAGATGTAGACATTAATGAAATTCTACACTCAGATTCGAATGTATACCGCAGAGACAGGCTGGACAGCGAAGGGGGAAGCGTGTTTATAGCTATAAAAAGTACAATAGTATCGATGGAAATTGACGGAGATCCGAAATGTGAAATAATTTGGGTGAAGGTCACGGTTAAAGCAAGCTCAAACACGGTAGTTGGATGTCTCTATAGGCCCCCTGGCTCAGCAGCTGTTGTGGCAGAACACCTGAAGGAAAATTTGGAAAATATTTCGAGTAGAATTTCCGACCATGTTATAGTTTTGGGTGGAGATTTTAATTTACCAGATGTAGACTGGGAGACTCAAACGTTTATAACGGGTGGCAGGGATAAAGAATCCAGTGAAATTTTTTAGCGCATTATCTGAAAACTACTTTGAGCAGTTAAACAGAGAACCGACTCGTGGCGATAATATATTAGACCTTCTGGTGACAAACAGATCCGAACTATTTGAAACAGTTAACGCAGAACAGGGAATCAACGATCATAAAGCGGTTACAGCATCGGTGATTTCAGCCGTAAATAGAAATATTAAAAAAGGTAATAAGATTATTCTGTTTAGCAAATGTGACAAAAAGTAGATTTCAGAGTACTTGACGGCTCAACACAAAGGTTTTATCTCAAGTACAGATAGTGTTGAGGATCAGTGAAGAAAGTTCAAAACCATCGTACAATATGAGTTAGATGAGTATGTGCCAAGCAAGATCGTAAGAGATGGAAAAGAGCCACCGTGGTACAACAACCGAGTTAGAAAACTGCTGCGGAAGCAAAGGGAACTTCACAGCAAACATGAACATAGCCAAAGCCTTGCAGACAACCAAAAATTGTGCGAGAGGCGTTCACCGAATTCGAAAGTAAAGTTCTATGTACTGACCTGGCAGAAAAACCTAAGAAATTTTGGTCTTACGTCAAAGCAGTACGTGGATCAAAACAAAATGTCCAGACACTCTGTGACAAAAATGGTACTGAAATAGAGGTTGGCAGACTAAAGGCCGAAGAACTAAATGTCTTTTTCCAAAGCTGTTTCACAGAGGAAGACTGCACTGCAGTTCCTTCTCTACTGTCGCACAGATGACAAAATGGTAGATATCGAAATAGATGACAGAGGGATAGAAAAACAATTAAAATCGCTCAAGAGAGGAAAGGCCGCTGCACCTGATGGGATACCAGTTCGATTTTACACTGAGTACGCGAAGGAACTTGCCCTCCTTCTTGCAGCGGTGTACAGTAGGTCTCTAGAAGAGCGTACGGTTCCAAAGGACTGGAAAAGGGCACAGATCATCCCCGTTTTCAAGAAGGGACTTCGAACTGAAGTGCAGAACTATAGACCTATATCTCTAACGTTGATCAGTTGTTGAATTTTGGAACACGTATTATGTTCGAGTATAACGACTTTTCTGGAGACTAGAAATCTACTCTGTAGACATTAGCAAGGGTTTCTAAAAAGACGATCTTGTGAAACCCAGCTCGCGCTATTAGTCCACGCGACTCAGAGGACCATAGACCCGGGTTCCCAGGTGGATGCCGTGTTTCTTGACCTCCGCAAGGCGTTCGATACAGTTCCCCACAGTCGTTTAATGAACAAAGTAAGAGCAAATGGACTATCAGACCAATTGTGTGATTGGGTTTAAGAGTTCCTAGATAACAGAACGCAACATTTCATTGTCAGTGGAGAGAAGTCTTCCGAAGTAAGAGTGATTTCAGGTTTGCTGCAGGGTAGTATCGTAAGACCGTTGCTACTCACAATATACATAAATGACCTGGTGGATAACATCGGAAGCTCACTGAGGCTTTTTGCTGATGATGTTGTAGTATATCGAGAGGTTGTAACAATTGGAAACTGTACTGAAATGCAGGAGGCTCTGCAACTAATTGACGCATGGTGCAAGGAATGGCAATTCAATCTCAATGTAGACAAGTGTAATGTGCTGCGAATACATAGAAAGAAAGATCCTTTATCATTTATCTACAATATAGCAGGCCAGCAACTGGAAGCAGTTAATTTCATAAATTATCTGGGAGTAGGCATTAGGAGTGATTTAAAATGGAATGACCATATAAAATTAATCGTCGGTAAAGCAAATGCCAGACTGAGATTCATTGGAAGAATCCGAAGGAAATGCACTCCGAAAACAAAGGAAGTAGGTTAGAGTACACTTGTTCGCCAATTGCTTATATACTGTTCACGGGTGTGGGATCCGTACCAGATAGGGTTAATAGAAGAGATAGAGAAGATCCAACGGAGAGCAGCGCGCTTCGTTACAGGATTATTTAGTAATTGCGAAAGCGTTACGGAGATGATAAACTCAAGTGGAAGACTGTGCAAGAGAGACGCTCAGTAGCTCGGTACAGGCTTTTGTTGAAGTTTCGAGAACATATCTTCACCGAGGATTCAAGCAGTATATTGCTCCCTTCTACGTATATCTCGCGAAGAGACCATGAGAATAAAATCATAGAGATTAGAGCCTACACAGCGGCATACCGACGATCTTTCTTTCCACGAACAATACGAGACTGGAATAGAAGGGAGAACCGATAGAGGTACTCAAGGTACCCTCCGCCACACACCGTCAGGTGACTTGCGGAGTATGGATGTAGATGTAGATATGTGGAACGAGTTTGGTTGATGGGCAGATGTGGAACATACAAACATATACATGCATATGTACATATATATGTATATCTTTTTTTTATAATTTGTATGGACTGCAGCATGGAATTCAGACAATTGGTTATTCTTAATTTTGCACGTACTATTCTTTGGAGCTGAGACACGCCTGGAGCTGTGGAGCAATATTATCACAGCCGGATGCGTACTATAGGGTCGCACCTATTATTCTTATACTTGTAAAATACTGTTTTCAGGGAATGTTTATTTTAGGCTTCTAATAGCGGTGGCTCACATGATTTAGACTGTATAAAACTTCAACTTAGACTTCGGTTACAAATCACTGTTTACAGCTGTTTGAAAATGGAGCCATTTCACCTCTCGAAACTTGTTCTCGGTTTCTAACTACCTCATCGTCGAGGCGTTTTTACTCCGGAGTCTCATTTCGCATGTATCTCTTGAGAAACTGGTGTCGCTGTTAGTCGTGAGAATATCGTTCACAAGGTGAAGCTGATCAGAACACTTAATGTGGTTGCAAAAATGTGCCATTTTAATGCACTCTATCAAATGATCGCTTGATAAGAAATACGTTACGATTGAGAAAAGCAATTACACCTACGTAAATGGAAAAATGGTGTCTGATAACGGCTACCTATATATTCGAGTGTCGACAAAGAGAAATCGTTTACAGTACTGTCTACCAGCTGGGGAAATGTTTAAAGGTGAGTTAATGCTTTCAAAAGATGAGTAACACTTCTTTGAGCTTCTCCACTTACATATTTATTCTTAATGTAAACTCGATAGAATGGCCACGTTGAGTGTTGGATGTATACTACACATTTTTCTAATTCTAAAGTTAGGCGCCGTTCGTTGGAAAAAACGAGTAGCTACAATGCATAGGATGCTAATGCCTCTCCTGATCCATGCGGCCGGCCGAGGTGGCCGAACGGTTCTAGGCGCTACAGTCTGGAACCGCGTGACCGCTACGGCCGCAGGTTCGAATCCTACCTCGGGCATGGATGTGTGTGATGTTCTTAGCTTAGTTAGGTTTAAGTAGTTCTAAGTTCTAGGGGACTGATGACCTTAGAAGTTAATTCCCATTGTGCTCAGAGCCATTTGAACCTTTTGATCCGTGCGGAGGGGAAGAAAAATCGACAGCTCAGATAATAAGCGCGAAAGACTCTTCAGCATGCCCAATAGACATTTAAAGAGATTGTTTTATGGTGAAACTTTCGAATGAAAACCAACAGAAGCGTGAGCTGCAGATTCATTAACACTCAAAGTACTTAATTTCGGTGTGAGACCATTTTGAAGTATCCTATTAAAGAGAAGAAACATGAATTCAATACATTAGTAATCGGTTAAAAGTTAATCTTATCTTTATTAATTCCAGCATATTTTAAAATCTGATTTGATACTACGTTTCAATTTTAAGCGATTCCTAATATACTGTACCCAAGTTCTTTCCGTTTAATACGACACTTAAGAACTGTCCAACACCGAAACTGTGCAAATAGTACAGCGGATAAAGAAAAATGGCACCTGCAAGAGGTAGGAAATTATTTAAAAACTCAAAAAAACTGAGCTTCACTGCTTTAAAACCAACGACAACTGCTGCACATAGGATATTGAGACACAAGAGGTTTTAAAAGCGCTCTCAAAAATAAATTTCATTTCGTACTTTCATCACTTGTCGTATGTCTCATAAGACCAAACTTAAAAAAAGAAATTTGTTTGTTAACCACTTCTTTCAAATTCATCACTCGCACTTCTTAGATGGTACGGACTTATAGCGCATCTTATCAGTTTTCATCCTTCGCAAGTTTTTGTTTTTCTGTTTTCAATTGATACAAATCAAGAATACTGTCAACGCAATGTCAAATTTTTATACTCTCAGATCGCCAAGATCTGCTGGAACAGTAAAGATTTTAATTTAATACATTAAAACGAAAGAAAACCAACACAGAAATAAAACTAACAGTTTTTATTAAACTGCTTTGTGAGATACAGTGCGTCCCCTTTTTTCAATAGGTAGAAGAGAAGAGGGTAGCTTGTGTCAAATGTTTTTGTTTTCTGCAATATAGGCGTACACTAAGCAATAAGAAGGAAGACAAGCATGGAAAAAATGTAGGACGTTAATAATGTGACAGCAGACAGGCTGCATCACAATGCACAGTAGAAACCAACTGAGATGTCGCGAAGTGAGATGCGTCTCCGGCTACACAATGGTGTCGTAACCAAATGTCAACACGGCAGGCCTGAAGTACAAACAAGCTGGAAGCTCATTTCATCACTCTATGTAAGAGGGAAGCGAAGAACAACTGATTCAGCACATTGGCAACACTGTGGGGTAGACAGAACGCTCTACTGCAAAAAAAAAAAAGTTCAAATGGCTTTGAGCACTATGGGACTGAACTTCTGAGGTCATCAGTTCCCTAGAACTTAGTACTACTGAAACCTAACTAACCTAAGGATATCACACACATCCAAGCCCGAGGCAGGATTCGAACCTCCGACCGTAGCGGTCGCGCGGTACCAGACTGTAGCGCCTAAAACCGCTCGGCCACTCCGGCCGGCACTCTACTATAACGAGGCTAAATGTAATAACCCAAATGTAGCAATTTCACCTAGAGATATCACAAGAATGCCTTTCCGATTGCAAACTTCGCATGAAGAAACTTTCTGAAATCGTCAAGTTAAACACTAGAGCAGCCGAGAGCGCTGACAGGATCAGAGAACAACGGCAGCACATTCGGTCACCAGTTTGGTGGCGTGGGGAGGGGGTGGAGGAGAGGGAGGAGGAGGAGGGGAGATCACGTGATAACCTGCTGCAAAGCCCCCACCCTCTTCAAACTCATTCTGGGATTGAGGCCATTCAGTCTGCATAATGGATACGAATGGAAGTCCAGCTTTGTTAAGTTGCAGGAATTTAGTAAATGTCTACATGCTGACGCCAACTTGGAGTCAACTGCTACAAGTTCACAGCCGTCTGGCTGTGAAGGGGTCTTCTGATCTGCAAGCCGCAGTCCTGTCGGTCATAACAGTTTCTGACTGAGGATTGGGAACGTAATGATCTCCCGTGGATGAAGAACCAGTCCACTTGTCCACATGCTGTTCAACTTGGGCTCCTGGGGCCTGTGTCGCCGTTACTGCGGCAGTACAAGTTCTGCTTTACTAGGGACTGCCACTCAGGCTGTCCTTCATATTGCTGTTGAGTCTTCCGACACCACACCATTTCGACAATCGACTACATAAGTATGCAGTATTCTGGGAACGAGCCAAAGCGCAGTTTCACTGATCGAGAGCACTGAATCTCCATCAGAAGCCTACAGCCTCGCTGGGCTCTGGAGACGCACAGTCGCTGTACCCCCTGCAGGACGCAGCACTGACCAAAGGCAACGCCAGAGCCTGCTCTCAGAAAGTTCCTCACTTCGCCTTTTCATGCTACGCGGGCTCATCACGGTCGCTACTAGGCAGAGCCGGGAATAACGTAATTGTCAAGCTCTCGTTTCGTTCCAGAGGTCCACAGGATCACTCCCCCCCTCTGCTCTCGACATCGTGATAACAACACGACCTCGACTCAGGTCGTAACATTACTGTTAAGAAGCGGCGTCGACACTTAACATTATTGTTAGCAGTGGTTCTGGTACACTACATTCGCGCCAGACGTGGTTCTGACACGCTGCACGGTGACAGCAGGACTTGCAGTCCTATAAAGGGCCACCTGAGGTACTGACGTCTACTGTCGCCGCCATCGACGAGCCTCACCTGTACATTAGCAGCCACTGGCATCTGTCATCATCCGGAGCAGTGACTGACCAATTTCTATTCGCCTGTTTCGTTTTTCATTGCTGGGGGGCCCTGTTAAGTGGCTAGAATCTTCATAGTAACTTGAAAGTGACATTTTATAGGCCACAACAGCCTTTAGAACTATCATAGCTCGGGATAACCGTAGGGAAGAATATTTACGTCTGAATAGGTGCCAGTTTTATAACATATCAGGGCATGAATCACCTTGTACTAAGGCAGTGCTGGTAATATGTGAAACCTGCAGACAAACTGGCCAAGAAGCACGGCAGTGAGTTAGTCTCGCCGGTCTATGAGACGTAGAGAAAGGTTAATACAGTTATTTTTTCTGGTTGATTGTGTCGGTATAAAGAGATCCCAGTTGTTCTGAATTCAGGCACAACGACCAGAAACGCATTCAGTAACTTTGAGTGAAACCATTCATTTCGAAAAAAATCATGAAGCTGCATTTCTCCAGGGTAAAACAGAGCAGAACAAGGCTAGCGAAGAATTGCAATGGGAACTAGAAGCATTAGCGCAGTAGAAGGGCCGACGCAAGCACAAGGAGGAGATACCAAGACAGTAGTTAGCGTACCAATTCTATCTATTGATCTTATTGCAGCTAGTCTCATAATACCTTTTCCTTGGGAAACATCTGAGGATGTGTCAGCTTTTCTGAGTGACGGTTGTCCGATGCAATATGTCTTTCTATGGCTAATTTACGGTTAACAACTGACATGTATCACGTGCCATAAAACCCTTGGTGAACACAAATCTTTAAGCAGCTGGCTGAAAGACTGACCCAATGTTATCGTAAGCAAAATGGTGCTATATTTCTCAGGGAGGAGCTCATGTGGTCAATGCGGAAACATAATGAATCAGCAGAAGCGTTGCCTGACAGGATTAGTAAGCTGAATTTGAAGACTTGTTCTAGCGCACTAGGCAGAAGCAGATACAGTCCACTTGTAAGAAACAAGAGGGGTACTTCAGCCAATATGTCGTGAACAGTAAAAATGGATACTCCTCGTGATTTGTCCTCTGCTATCGGAACTGCCACACAACGGGAAAAGATTTTGCCATTCAACAACGGTGTGACCAAAGTGTTTTCCGCTCTAATGTTAAATGTCACAGACGTGCACAAATGGCCCACATGAGGAGGCAGTGACGCCAAACACAATGCTTTTCCCTATGGTGAGCTGTGAGGTAAGGTGTGTGACTGCAAAAATAGTAAGCTGAAGAAGCACAATAAGAAGAACCGTTCGTTAACCGCGAAACGGGAGTGCCTTGATCGTCAGTAGCCATTCATAATAAAACGGTACATTACAAGGACGAGTGCAGAGACAGAGTGTAGGAAGGAATAAGGAGCGTATTTCTTGGTGGGCAAAAATGTGCATGATCTTGACCTCTCTGATAGGAAGGGACTTCAGGGCAGCTCTAGTAGAAAGATTTCAGTCTCTGCGATATAGGGTACATGCAGTGGATATCGACGAGGTAGAATAAGAGGAGGTAACACTTCTCACTTTTAGCATTGGGGCTGAAAAACTAAATAAGCTCATGGAAGTGTTGCCACACGTTGATGAGTACTGTGCAATTCTTGGATCCGATTATTTGAATAAACATCGCGCAGTAATTGATCTTGTGTGCCATATAATGGAACTTGGTGGGACTTCGTTAGGGGAGAGAGCTACTAGTGAAATAATGTCGCCAGGTGCGCCTGTCGTGAAGTTAGTACCAGCTGAACTCCGTACACATGCACTGCTGGCTAATTCACAGGATAACGTACCAAGAGACACAGGAAAACCGATCTGTATTATTGTAAGTATGGACTTGCCAAGTGAATTGTTGTGCATGGTAGAACCATTGTCATGGAACGAAGAGGTAGATAAGTCGTCGCACGGTGTGATACACAGGAGCGTAGTATGCATTATAGATATAGATGGAGAATTTGTGCTTCCCGCGAGTTTAGGCAGTTTTGGCATGGACGAGATGAATCTTCCTAGACCTAGAAGATGATATTGACAAGTCGGGTGATGTCCACAGCCACAGGCATATGGTTAACAATTCTTCACTATGTGGTAAATTTAAACACTTGCAAAGGAAAGATAGGGATAGCATGAAAGCTTTATTGCTTACATTCATGGATGCGTTCAATTCAGTTGGTCCATTACCAGCGACACCACTACACAGCATAGAACACCAACAGGAAGCAATGCTCCAGTATATAAGACACCATACAGGGTCCCAAAGCAGTTACAACTGCTAATGGAGGAACTCACTGACCTGCAGTTAGCTGATGCAATCACTGAGAATAGTGATATTACCTGGAATGCAAACGTTGTCATTGTGCTCAAAAAGTCATTGGATGGTTCACTTGCAATTATTACATCTTAAATGCAAGAACATTCACCGATCCATGCAATGCAAAGATTACTAGAATCTAGAAAACGTTTTCAAATGCTTTGTTTAGATATTCATGGACCTTTCAGTATGACAGCAGCTGGTAACAAGTGTATTCCGACGATAATAGATCATTTCCCCATTCACAGTAATAACAGCAACTCCGGACCAGCGAATACAGACATTCAGGAACGCAGTGGTTCACAACTGTATAGTACCGTGTGGTATTTTTGATGCTATAATTACAGATCAGGGAACAAATTGTATGTTAGACCCTTTTGAATCAGTTGTGTAGCCTCCGTCACATCCAAAAACTTCACATTAGCCCTTTACATCCACACAAACAGCCATATTGAACAGGTCCAAAGATGTTGAGCCATTATGTGAATATTCAACATGATAATTGGGACACATAGATGCAATATATCGTCACAGCATATATTTCAGAAGTACACAGTAGTACAGATCTTTCACCATATGAGGTTGTATTCGGTAGAAACATGCCCTCTCCTATCGAGGTTATGATGCCTCAATTAGATGCTAATTAACAGTCAGTGAAGAAGTTCACGAAACATATAAGAGAAGTATGGCAGAAGGTCAAACGAGCGAATACAAAAGCACTCGGACATCAATAAAAGATGAGGCAACTTACAGCGATATTGCCACAACATTAAGTAGATCAGTGGGTTTAGGTAACCAACCCATACGCACCACAAGAAAGAATAAACAAATTTTTAACTAAGTAGTAAAGCCCATATCAGGTGATAGAGATGACATCCCAAGTGAATGTGAAGGTACAGCTTCTGACAAAAACATCGATTATTCATGTAAGCCAAATCAAACCTTTCTGTGGAATGATAGACGCTTTGCCACAGAGTCCAACACCATAGGTGGTATGGAATAAGAACTCTAGGAAGGCGATGAATCCTGTAGTTCGAACTGTTCACTCATCAGTGGACGCTTGGTTTAACTCTGAATGCATGGAAGATGAGAAATTAGGTGTGTGGGTTAAAAGATACTTTTGCGGAATTTTAGAAAGAAGCAGGGAAAAAGGGAGTTCTAGTGAAAATGAATACAGCGGATCGCAACTCTATTATAATAAAGTCAGGGTACTCTTGAAGAAGGCAATCAACCTGGTGCCAAGGACATCGTTTCTGAGAAAGAAAGGATGGGTAAACACAGTGGAAAACTTTTGAAGGTAGTGTCTGGAACAGCATTTGAAAAAGGTATTCGACATTTAAATTACACACTAGGCCAGGTACAAGCAGTAGGAGACGTTCCAAGGAGTAAAGTAGAATGGCATATCACCCAGCTGAGGAATATGGAACAAGCTGTATTAAATAACACAAGAGTGGCACGGAAACTGGCAACGGATTTAATGCAATACAGTAGAAGCACTAAGCAGATTATAAATGAAGATTGAATAAATGAAGGTCTTAAACAGGTGCAGTACCAACCACAGGAAATAGACGGGCAGACAGTTATAGCCAGACTCTTACGACTTTTGCAGCTAGTATCAGTAACGGAAGATTGGAGACCGTAACACTGCAGGAATCTGTTTTCCGTGCCATATATGGCTAGCTAAGCGCTACACTACTGCCACTGCAGCACTTCTTAGCAGGACTACGAGAAGAACAAAAGAATTTTGTAACTGAACTACACAGTAAAGCGGAACCGACTGATGGCAAATTAGCATTATTTTCCAGCATATCGTTAATTGAGAACAGATGGTGCTCGGCTACGTGTGTCAATACATCTTGCAGTGGTTGTCTTAAACACCCAATATCAATGTTTTCTTATACATCCTGCCCCTGTAAACTTGAGCACGGTAGGAAAATTGGTAAAAGTACGCACTAGAGAAGTAAAGATAATTTCAGAAAACAGGAAAATATATACGCTGATGTCCAGGGAAGAGTTACGGGATTCAAAATGGTTCAAATGGCCCTGAGCACTATACTACTTAACTTCTGAGGTCATCAGTCGCCTAGAACTGAGAACTAATTAAACCTAAGTAACCTAAGGACATCACTCACATCCATTCCCGAGGCAGGATTCGAACCTGCTACCGTAGCGGTCGCTCGGCTCCAAACTGTAGCACCTAGAACCGCACAGCCACTTCGGCCGGCCTGTTACGGGATTGACAGCAAAACAATGTTACTGAGTTGTTCGGACTGACACGCATGCATGTGAGGTACACTTGTTCTTGAGACAATACATAGCAACAGAGTATTGGAGGGAAGTACTAACCCGTTATCTGCATTTCCAAAGAATGAGAGCGCGCTGGATATATTCATTATACACTCTGCGGATCATTATTTTGAATTTCTATAAAAAAAGGAAAGGAATGAGGCAAGTCCCAAATGGAGTTAAAAATAGTAGAATCTTAATATATGGAACATTTTATGATATATATAGAACAACGTTTCGCTTATCATCAAGAGTTATGTACAACAGTAATGAAGTTGACAAACAGCTTACTGTTTTGGCCAGAGAAGTTGTTAGAGATACTGCTAGTCCAAAATCTCACATTTTTAAAGTATACCCAGAGCCCGGATATCCTTCTTTCAGTAGATCAACTATTAGCACACTCCCACAGAACAGTACATCCAGCAGTACTGCGTGAAGCAGTGTAATCGGGATATAAACATAATCATTTCAGTTACGAGTACTATAGAGATTTGGTGGCTATTTGTGTAATTTACGTTTGCTACAAGAAGAAACATATACAACGCCCAGAATTACCTGTGCACGGGTTAGCTATTCCTTGGGTTGCTTATATGATGGTAAGTACCACAGAGTAGTTAGAGTCTAAGCACTAGGAAGTAGGAATAAGCAATGGTTAGCGATTGGTACAATATTTTAAGGGCATTAAAATTTGTGATATCGAATTCGATTTTTATAACAACGAAATTCCATAAAGGATGGATGTATAAGACTTGTAGACTAATAGGAACGCGTGAAAATTCGGGATGAATTTTATAAAGGATGGGGGAATATTGCACAGGAGAATAATAAGCTGGTGCAGGAATAAAACTGTGTTAGAAACCGACTGAGAACTCGCCAAGCTGGGTGCATCTGCCAGCTACGCAACGATGTCGTACCCTACTGTCAACATGGTAACCCCGATGTACACACAAGATGGGAGCTCGTTTCATCAGACTGGGCAAGACGGAAGCCATGAACAACTGATTCAGCACTTTGACAACAGTGCGCAGTAGACTGACTGCTGTACTGTAATGAGGCCAAATGTAGTAACTTCACCTAAAGACGTCACAAGAATGCCTCTCAGGATGCAAACTTCACGTAAAGGAATGTTCTGAAACCCTGAACTTACTCAGAAAACGAAAGCACATTTGGACAACAGTGTGGGGGTGGGGAATCACGTCATCGCCTGCTATCAAACCTTCACCCTCCTCAAGCTCTGTATTGGGGAATGGCCATTCCATCACCGAGCGAGGTGGCGCAGTGGTTAGCACACTGGACTCGCATTCGGAAGGACGACGGTTCAATCCCGCGCCCGGCCATCCTGATTTAGGTTTTCCGTGATTTCCCTAAATCTCTTCAGGCAAATGCCGGGATGGTTCCTTTGAAAAGGGCACGGCCGACTTCCTTCCCTAATCCGATGAGACCGATGACCTGGCAGTTTGGTCTCCTCCCCCAACACAACCCAACCCTCCAACCAACCCCATTCCATCTGCATCACAGATACCGATGGAACACCTATTAAGCTGCAGAATGCTCTGGTGAATTCAGCAGGTGTCTAAAAGCTGCCGCCAACTTGTAGTCCACTGCTGCAAGTCCACAGCCGCCTGGCCACGGAGAGGTCTCCAGATCTACAATCAGTAGTCTTGCGGTCGCAGTGGTGATGGTCTGAGGATGAGGGCCAGGGCGATCTACCATGGATCAAGAACCTATCTCCCCATCTGCAAGCTGTTTAACTTGGGCGCCAGACGCCTGTGTCGCTGCTACTGGAGCAAGACAAGCACCATCGCACGGGCTGGCTGTCCTTCGTGTTGCTATTGCGTCTTCCGTCTTCACGCCATCTTAGCAACTGACACAGGGGTAGCAGTGTTCTGGGAACAAGCCTAAGCGCAGTTTCATTCATCGAGAGCACTGAGCCTCTAACAAAAGTCCACAGCCCCGCTGGGCTCCATCGGCCCAAGGCTGTGGTACTGACCACAGGGACTACGCTCAGTAAGTTCCTCGCCAGAGAAAGACGTACCCCTTTCGCTTTCAAGCAGTATAGTGACAACTCGGCAGCACCGGGAAGAAGACGGAGTGATCGTGAAACTCTCGCCGGTAAATCATGGTTAATTAAATGTGTTTCATTGGCTCCCCAGCGCTCTACAGGATCGCACACCCGTGGTCTTCGCTCGACCTCCTGATAACAATAGCACCCTAGCTCTGATCGAGACAGTACTCTCAGCAATAAATTTCATTTCTTGCTTTCACCACTTAGACTGTCTGTTTCATAAAATATAGGCAAAACGAGAAATTTGTGTGTTAGCTACGTCTTGGAATTTCATTCATTTACATTTGTTAAATTTTAGTCATTTATAGCACATCTACAGCTATAGCATTCATCTGTCGGCAGTTTTATTCTCTGTCGTCGATTTATACAAATCAAGACACTCGTGTCGATGGTATGTAACATTTTTGTACTACCAGATCGACAAAGTCTGCAGGAACAGTAAAGGTATTAATTTAAAGGATTAAAAGGAAAAACTCGGCACATAGAAATAACACAGTGTTTATTAAACTACTTTGTGAGACACAGTACGTCCGCTTTTTTCCTCAGGTAGAAAAGAAGTAAACAGCTTGTGTCATCTTTTTCTGTTTGTGAGATATGTTGTCTCTGAAGTGGTATGGTGGCAAGACAACAACACAGACGAGTAAACTAATCAATAATATGAAGTAAAACAAATGTGGAAAAAATATGGGACTTCAGCATCGCGATAGCCGGGAGGTTGCATTACATCGAAACCAGAGGAGTGAGATACCACGACGTGACGACACTCGTAACGATAGGTGAGACAGTATAAGCCTCTTTGACGACCGCTCCTTACGGGAAACTATGAGAATCTGTTGCCTTGGCACATACACTTCAGATATCTGAAGTACGTGCAAACTTACACGTTGTCAATTTTTTTCCAAGGCACTGCAGCTATCTCTAACCAATGGCTTACCTCCCCTTCATATTCTAAAACTGTAACGTAATAACTGTGCCTTTGTCTTGGTGAGTAGAATCCACACTACGGAAATTTCTTGAAGCTGGATGTGGTTTGCCACGGCACTAGACCCAGCAGACCACTTTTGGAGACAGATACCGCACTTATAATTATGACCAAATCACAATCACATAAGGAGGCATTCTCAACAAGCGTATTTCATAGGTCCTGGTAGAAAAAGGTAATCTGTTTTCCTTTCTTTTTGTAGGAGAAAGAGGGAGTTTAATTTTTAGGTTATAGTTTCGCCATTAGAGATATTCCATTGGGACTGATTAACTAACAAACAGTAAGGATAAATAATTCAAATGGCTCTGAGCACTATGGGACTTAACATCTGAGGTCATCAGTCCCCTAGAACTTAGAACTACTTAAACCTAACTAATCCAAGGACATCACACACATCCATGCCCGAAGCAGGATTCGAACTTGCGACCGTAACAGTCGCGCGGTTCCGGACTGATGCGCCTAGAACCGCTCGGCCACCGCGGCCGGCTAAACAGTAAGGATAGATAGTCATCATCATCATCATCATCATCATCATCATTTAAGACTGCTTATGCCTTTCAGCGTTCAGTCTGGAGCATAGCCCCCTTATAAAATTCCTCCACGATCTCCTATTCAGTGCTAACATTGGTGCCTCTTCTGATGTTAAACCTATTACTTCAAAATCATTCTTAACCGAATCCAAGTACCTTCTCCTTGGTCTGGCCCGACTCCTCCTACCCTCTACTGCTGAACCCATGAGTCTCTCGGGTAACCTTGCTTCTCCCATGCGTGTAACATGACCCCACCATCTAAGCCTGTTCGCCCTGACTGCTACATCTATAGAGTTCATTCCCAGTTTTTCTTCGATTTCCTCATTGTGGACACCCTCCTGCCATTGTTCCCATCTACTAGTACCTGCAATAATCCTAGCTACTTTCATATCCTTAACCTCAACCTTGTTGATAAGATAACCTGAATCCACCCAGCTTTCGCTCCCATACAACAAAGTTGGTCGAAAGATTGAACGGTGCACAGATAACTTAGTCTTGGTACTGACTTCCTTCTTGCAGAATAGAGTAGATCGTAGCTGAGCGCTCACTGCATTAGCTTTGCTACACCTCGCTTCCAGTTCTTTGACTATGTTGCTATCCTGTGAGAATATGCATCCTAAGTACTTGAAACCGTCGACCTGTTCTAACTTTGTTCCTCCTATTTGGACTCAATCCGTTTATACTTCTTTCCCACTGACATTACTTTCGTTTTGGAGATGCTAATCTTCATACCATAGTCCTTACATTTCTGATCTAGATCTGCAATATTACTTTGCAAACTTTCAATCGAATCTGCCATCACAACTAAGTCATCCGCATATGCAAGACTGCTTATTTTGTGTTCACATATCTTAATCTAACCCAGCCAGTCTATTGTTTTGCAACATATGATCAATAAATAATATGAATAGCAGGGGAGACAGGTTGCAGCCTTGTCTTACCCCTGAAACTACTCTGAACCATGAACTCAGTTTACCGTCAACTCTAACTGTTGCCTGAGTATCCATTTTTTGCTTGCTTGTTTGCAAAAGTTTGCCTCCTATTCCATAATCTCGTAGAACAGACAATAACTTCCTCCTAGGAACCCGGTCATATGCCTTTTCTAGATCTATAAAGCATAGATACAATTCCCTGTTCCACTCATAACACTTCTCCATTATTTGGCATAAGCTAAAATCTGGTGCTGACAACCTCTAAGAGGCCTAAACCCACAATGACTTTCATCCAATTGGTCCTCAACTAATACTCGCACTTTCCTTTCAACAATACCTGAGAAGATTTTACCCACAACACTGATTAAAGAGATACCTCTGTAGTTGTTACAATCTTTTCTGTTTCCATGTTTAAAGATTGGTGTGATTACTGCTTTTGTCCAGTCTGATGGAACCTGTCCCGATTCCCAGGCCATTTCAATTATCCTGTGTAGCCATTTAAGACCTGACATTCCACTGTATTTTATGAGTTCCGACTTCATTTCATCCACCCCAGCTGCTTTATTGCACTGCAATCTATTGACCATTTTCTCCACTTCCTCAAATGTGATCCTATTTCCATCATCATTCCTATCCCACTCTACCTCGAAATCTGAAACATTACTGATCGTATTTTCACCTACATTGAGCAACTCTTCAAAATATTCCCTCCGTCTGCCCAAGGCATCCACAGGATTCACCAGCAGTTTTCCTGACCTGTCCAAAATACTTGTCATTTCCTTCTTACCTCCCTTTCGAAGACTGCTAATTACACTCCAGAATGGTTTTCCAGCAACTTGACCCATGGTCTCCAACCTGTTTCCAAAGTCTTCCCAAGATTTCTTCTTGGATGCTGCAATTATCTGTTTGGCTTTGTTTCTTTCTTCAACATAACTTTCGCTGTCTACCTGAGTTCTAGTATGTAGCCATTTTTGATACGCCTTCTTTTTCCTTTTACAGGCTGCCTTGACTGTGTCATTCCACTAAGCTATTTGCGTCTTCCTTCTTTTACACACTACTGTTCCAAGACATTCTTCAGCCGCTTCTAGTACTGTGTCCCTGTACCTTGTCCATTCCTTTTCCAATGACTGTAATTGACTACATTCAACTAACTGGTACCTTCCTGAGATCACTGTTACGTACTTGTGCCTGATTTCCTTATCCTGAAGTTTCTCCACTCTTATCCTCCTACATATGGACCTGACCTCCTGCACTTTCGGCCTCACAATCCCAATTTCACTGCAGATTAAATAATTATCAGTGTCATCAAAGAATCCCCTGAATACACGTGTGTCCCTCACAGCCTTCCTGAATTCCTGATCTGTTATTATATAGTCAATGACAGATCTGGTTCCCCTGCCTTCCCAAGTATACCGGTGAATGTTCTTATGTTTAAAAAAGGAGTTTGTGATTACTAAGCCCATACTGGCACAGAAATCCAAGAGTTGTTTCCCGTTCCTGTTGGCCTCCATATCCTCTCCAAATTTACCCATAACCTTTTCATACCCTTCTGTTCGATTTCCAATCCTGGCGTTAAAATCACCCATGAGCAGAACACTGTCCTTGTCCTTTACTCTAACAACTACATCACTGAGTGTCTCATAAAAACTATCCGTCTTATCTTGATCTGTCCCTTCACAATGCGAATATACTGACACAATCCTAATTTTCTTGCTAGACACTGTCAAATCTATCCACATCAGTCGTTCGTTTACATACCTTATTGCAACTACGCTGGGTTCCATTTCTTTTCTGATGTAAAGCCCTACACCCCATTGTGCTATTCCTGCTTTGACTCCTGACAGGTAGACCTTGTATTCTCCCACTTTCTCTTCTTTCTCACCCCTTACCCGAATGTCACTAACAGTTAAAACGTCCAGCCCCATCTTACTTGCAGCCTCTGCCAGCTCTACCTTCTTCCCAGAGTAGCCCCCATTGATATTAATAGCTCCCTATCTCATTACCATTTGTTTGCCAAGTCGTATCTTAGGAGTCCCTGGTTTGTCAGTTAGAGGTGGGACTCCGTCACCTCCAAAGGTCCGAGGCATTTTGCTCTGATTGTTGCCAGCATCATATTTAAAGTACCAGGGAAGCAGATTGCTAGCCTTACTTGCCATGAGTCCCATTGGGTATTACCCCTAACGGTTGAGGGACTAACCGGTGGATTTGGTAGTCTTTGCCGTATGAGCACAAAGGTGACCACGACTCAGAATATGTCCGAGATGCCCTGCCTTATTCCAAAGTAACTGGTATCCCGACTGTTGGGACCACTTACTTGGCCACTCATAGATTGCCCGTGGTTCATGAACTAGGACATGACTACAGGAACCCACACCATGAACCACAGGATAGATAGTGATCAAGTGAAATATTACAGTTCAGCATTTGCGTGATATCAGTACGTGATCAAGTGAAATATTACAGTTCAGCATTTGCGTGATATCAGTTTGATAAAAAGCAAAGATATTAGTAGCTACGCACAAGGCTGAACTTATGTATGCTCTGATAACTCTCAAGTACTTCCCGGATATAGCCCCCCAGAGAAATTGGAATTATAGCTGCGAGGGCTGAGAACTTTAATATTTTTACATTCGTCGAAAATGTCTTATGCGAAATGAACAAGATACAAGTTGGAACTCAACCTGCGACCAGCTTAGAGACAGAAGTGATGACACTTTCTGCAGGACCTGACCATCAATTTGCAGGACATTTCTCAAGCACGTACAGTGCAAGCTGTTACTGATTTGTTTGACTGATGGGGCTGCTAAGTGCTATACCACATACTGCACTCGCTTGACTTAGGCCCTCGTGAGTTCAACTCGATTTCTCAAGACATTCGCTTCAGAATTGCTACAAATTCGTCCGGCAATAGACCGCGCCGCTCGAATTGTCAACACAGCTGGAACTACTAAGAGTATCCTACGACTTCCACATCGCACACATATACGCAATGCTGGTGACTGTTTTGATGGTCAGTAAAACTTAACACGCATCTATTTTGTACGAGCTGTAAATAAATAGTTGCCACTATTAAAATTCCAACCCTCGTATAAATACACTCCTGGAAATTGAAATAAGAACACCGTGAATTCATTGTCCCAGGAAGGGGAAACTTTATTGACACATTCCTGGGGTCAGATACATCACATGATCACACTGACAGAACCACAGGCACATAGACACAGGCAACAGAGCATGCACAATGTCGGCACTAGTACAGTGTATATCCACCTTTCGCAGCAATGCAGGCTGCTATTCTCCCATGGAGACGATAGTAGAGATGCTGGATGTAGTCCTGTGGAACGGCTTGCCATGCCATTTCCACCTGGCACCTCAGTTGGACCAGCGTTCGTGCTGGACGTGCAGACCGCGTGAGACGACGCTTCATCCAGTCCCAAATATGCTCAATGGGGGACAGATCCGGAGATCTTGCTGGCCAGGGTAGTTGACTTACACCTTCTAGAGCACGTTGGGTGGCACGGGATACATGCGGACGTGCATTGTCCTGTTGGAACAGCAAGTTCCCTTGCCGGTCTAGGAATGGTAGAACGATGGGTTCGATGACGGTTTGGATGTACCGTGCACTATTCAGTGTCCCCTCGACGATCACCAGTGGTGTACGGCCAGTGTAGGAGATCGCTCCCCACACCATGATGCCGAGTGTTGGCACTGTGTGCCTCGGTCGTATGCAGTCCTGATTGTTGAGCTCACCTACATGGCGCCAAACACGCATACGACCATCATTGGCACCAAGGCAGAAGCGACTCTCATCGCTGAAGACGACACGTCTCCATTCGTCCCTCCATTCACGCCTGTCGCGACACCACTGGAGGCGGGCTGCACGATGTTGGGGCGTGAGCGGAAGACGGCCTAACGGCGTGCGGGACCGTAGCCCAGCTTCATGGAGACGGTTGCGAATGGTCCTCGCCGATACCCCAGGAGCAACAGTGTCCCTAATTTGCTGGGAAGTGGCGGTGCGGTCCCCTACGGCACTGCGTAGGATCCTACGGTCTTGGCGTGCATCCGTGCGTTGCTGCGGTCCGGTCCCAGGTCGATGGGCACGTGCACCTTCCGCCGACCACTGGCGACAACATCGATGTACTGTGGAGACCTCACGCCCCACGTGTTGAGCAATTCGGCGGTACGTCCACCCGGCCTCCCGCATGCCCACTATACGCCCTCGCTCAAAGTCCGTCAACTGCACATACGGTTCACGTCCACGCTGTCGCGGCATGCTACCAGTGTTAAAGACTGCGATGGAGCTCCGTATGCCACGGCAAACTGGCTAACACTGACGGCGGCGGTGCACAAATGCTGCGCAGCTAGCGCCATTCGACGGCCAACACCGCGGTTCCTGGTGTGTCCGCTGTGCCGTGCGTGTGATCATTGCTTGTACAGCCCTCTCGCAGTGTCCGGAGCAAGTATGGTGGTTCTGACACACTGGTGTCAATGTGTTCTTTTTTCCATTTCCAGGAGTGTACTTCTATTTGGATTTTAGGCATTTTTAATACTTTTGAGACCGTCTTTGTCATTTACCTTCCCGTTTCTGTATCGTTCAGTGAAAGCAGACATATTCAGCCATTCTAGAGGCAGAAAAGGGCGTCGGGCGCAGGAACAGTACATGTCAGTGTTTTGCAACGTAGTAGCTGCAGTAACGGTAATCAGTGTGACGGAACTCGGGGAAGTGCATTCAACAAACACTTCAAAACAGTCACATTAAAATCGCATTTACCACAGTCCATGACTTCTGGAAAACAATACAGTTATTAACTGACACATAGGATACAAAACACGAACGTGTGTGACATGGTTCATTGCTTCCTACTAGATGTTGTTGTTGTTGTGGTCTTCAGTCCTGAGACTGGTTTGATGCAGCTCTCCATGCTACTCTATCCTGTGCAAGCTTCTTCATCTCCCAGTACCTACTGCAGTGTACATCCTTCTGAATCTGTTTAGTGTATTCATCTCTCGGTCTTCCTCTACGATTTTTACCCTCCACGCTGCCCTCCAATACTAAATTGGTGATCCCTTGATGCCTCAGAACATGTCCTACCAACCGATCCCTTCTTCTACTCAAGTTGTGCCACAAACTTCTCTTCTCCCCAATCCTATTCAATACCTCATTATTAGTTACGTGATCTACCCACCTTATCTTCAGCATTCTTCTGTAGCACCACATTTCGAAAGCTTCTATTCTCTTCTTGTCCAAACTAGTTATCGTCCATGTTTCACTTCCATACATGGCTACACTCCATACAAATACTTTCAGAAACGACTTCCTGACACTTAAATCTATACTCGATGTTAACAAATTTCTCTTCTTCAGAAACGATTTCCTTGCCATTGCCAGTCTACATTTTATATCCTCTCTACTTCGACCATCATCAGTTATTTTACTCCCTAAATAGCAAAACTCCTTTACTACTTTAAGTGTCTCATTTCCTAATCTAATTCCCTCAGCATCACCCGATTTAATTTGACTACATTCCATTATCCTCGTTTTGCTTTTGTTGATGTTCATCTTATATCCTCCTTTCAAGACACTGTCCATTCCGTTCAACTGCTCTTCCAAGTCCTTTGCTGTCTGTGACAGAATTACAATGTCATCGGCGAACCTCAAAGTTTTTACTTCTTCTCCATGAATTTTAATACCTACTCCGAATTTTTCTTTCGTTTCCTTTACTGCTTGCTCAATATACAGATTGAATAACATCGGGGAGAGGCTACAACCCTGTCTCACTCCTTTCCCAACCACTGCTTCTCTTTCATGCCCCTCGACTCTTATAACTGCCATCTGATTTCTGTACAAATTGTAAATAGCCTTTCGCTCCCTGTATTTTATACCTGCCACCTTCAGAATTTGAAAGAGAGTATTCCAGTTAACATTGCCAAAAGCTTTCTCTAAGTCTACAAATGCTAGAAACGTAGGTTTGCCTTTTCTTAATCTTTCTTCTAAGATAAGTCGTAAGTCTAAGATAAGTCTAAGATAAGATAAGTCCTACTAGATCCGACGCGATAATTCGTTCTTAACAGAGCGGAATCTTTACCCGAAGAAATAACTTTGGGGTACCACAGGGGACTGTAGTGGGGCTTATAGTCCAGTATATCTGCGGGTAGCTTAGGAAACTCTGCTAGACTATTCGCAAATATGCCGTATATATGAAATCTGCAACGCAAAAAAAAAAAAAAAAAAAACTGAAACGAAATACAGGAAGACTTACAGAAGATCGATACATGTGAAAGAGATTGGCAGTTAACCTGACAGTTCATTAATCTAACGTATAGTGCACCTGTAATCGGAAGAGACCGTTACTGTTCGTTCAAAACATTGGTGCCAACTCGTCGGAAGCAGTACAGCAGCATAGCTGTAAACTACCTTGGAGTATCTGTCCGGAGCGATATAAAATGAAACTACTTGAAGGAAAAGCAGAAGCGAGGTCAAGATTCAGTGCAAGTATTCAAACGAGAAGTAGTCCGTCCAAGAACTGGTGTCCTCTCCAAAAAAACATCAGCAATCTACACTTCAACCGCTCGTGCCTGTGTTGTTTCTAATGAGAATACTGTAAGCAAGTCGCAGTTTTAACCTGTGTGTGAATAAAAGCAGATATGCTGATAGATGCTCAGTTCTTCTAGCACTTCGATAACTGCCAATATGAATATACATTACAAACATTTTTTTTATTTTAGTTATTAATTTTTTAGTGTGCCAAGCTCTTCATCTCAGAGTAGCACTTGCAACCTACGTCCTCAATTATTTGCTGGATGTATTCCAATGTCTGTCTTCCTCAACAGTTTCTGCCCTCCACAGCTCCCTTTAGTACGATGGACGTCAGTCCCTGACGTCTTGATGTCCTATCATCATGTCCCTTCTCCTTGTCAATGTTTTCCACAAACTCCTTTCCTCTCCGATTCTGCGAATAATCTCCTCATTCCATTCCTTATCAGTCCACCTAATTTTCAGTATTCGTCTGTAGCACCCCATCTCAAATGCTTCGATTCACTTCTGTTCCGGTTTTCCCATAGCCCATGTTTCACAACATACAATTCTGTGCTCCAAAGCCGGCCGTTGTGGCCGTGCGGTTCTAGGCGCATCAGTCTGGAACCGCGTGACCGCTACGGTCGCAGGTTCGAATCCTGCCTCGGGCATAGATGTGTGTGATGTCTTTAGGTTAGTTAGGTTTAAGTAGTTCTAAGTTCTAGGAGACTGATGACCACAGATGTTAAGTCCCATAGTGGTCAGAGATATTTGTGCTCCAAACGTACATTCTCAGAACTTCCTCAAATTAAGGGCTATGTTTGAAACTAGTAGACTTATACCGGAATCTTTTGCTAATGGAGACATCATCGTGAAACCTTTTCAATTACAGGCCACATATCCTCTGCATACATGTTATGTGCCGTTGATGCAGTGGTTTCCATTACCTTCTGCATCCTCATGCTGTTGATCATTGCTGATTCTTCCGCATTTATGGGCAGTTTCCACCCGAAGGACAAGAGAGAGTACCCTGAACCTCTATCCGCTCCTCTGCGCTCTTTGACAAAGTGACATGAGGGTGACTTCTTACGCTGGAAGTCTTCACCAATGAACACTTAAAGATTATTTATTCAGATGCACAGAACGCATTTTTTGCCGCCATCATACACCAACTACAAAGTTGCTTGACTGTTATGTGCCATAACGTTTCTTCCGGCAGATTCTTAATGTAATTACATCACCATTACAGACAGACACAGCTCAAGAGCGTCAAGTATTTTGCACACAGGTTTCATAGGCACTTTTATTATTAGCATTCCATATCTGCCTGAAAGCAAGGGGTAATTACGGCAGCTGTTTTCCCTGGGAGCCTGCAGAGCTATTGTGTTGTCAGATCGTGATGGCCTCGTCTTGGGAAATATATTCCGAGGGTAAAAATGAAACCCCGTTCGAAACTTTTGACAGGTACCACTCAGGAATACGTCGTTATCAAGAAACAGAAAACTAGCATTCTATGGATAGTAGTGTAGAACTTTAGGTCCGTTACTTAGGTAAGTAAGTTAGAGAATTTAAGAAGGAAATTCGATAAGTTGAAATTAGTTGTGGGAATTACTGAAGTAGCAGAAAGACTGTATGGTTATAAATACTAGACCAAACAGGGGTAATGCACTAGTAGGTACAATATGGGAATACGGGAATGTGGTTGTCCTATGACCAGCACAATGAACGCATTATCGTAGCCAGAGAAGCCAACAACCATCACAGTAGTACTAGTTTTTATATCAGCTAGCTCCACAGATTACAAAGAAGTTGACATGATGTATCACGAGGTTAAAGAAATTATTCAAATCGTTAAGGAACACGAAAACTTAGTTGTGATTGGAGACTGGAATTCAATACTAGGAAAGGAAAGAGAAGGCAAACTAGTAGATGAACATGGACTGGGGGAAAAAAATGAAAGAAGGCGCCATCTGGCAGAACTTTGTAGAGAGCACAACTTAATCATCTCAAACACTTGGTTTAAGAATCACGCAAGAATGCTGTAGACACGAAGAGACCAGGAGACCTTGGACAGGTTGATGATATAATGGTAAGTCAGAAAACTCTAAATCAGATTTGGAATTGTTTCCAGTGGCAGATGTGGACTCTGACCATAACACGGGTCAACGATGGAAAAACTTTTTTGCTAAAAATACCTTATTCTCATGTTTTTTAGGGTGGGAAATCCAAATATGAAACTTAAAAAACTGTTCCACACACCATTTCTTCACATTTTACAGTTAAATTTATTGAATTAAGCGATTTTTAAAGAATTTAACAGCTTTTATATACTCAAAATAATTTAAAACTGAGGTGTAACGAATGCAAGTGACGTTGGTAGCACTGCTGAGAAACATTTGCTGGCAAAAAATGCACAGTATTACTGTTCGTTTTTGGAGCATCACCTGCAACCAACTTTGCGAAAGAAGCGGGGTCACTTCTGCGCAACCCACCCATCATTTTGCACGACAATGCGAGGGCGCGTATAGCGCAAGCTGTGGCTGCTCTGTTCGTTCGACGGGACTAGGAAGTACTGTACCATCCACCATACTCCCCGTACTTAAGTCCTTGTGACTTTGATTTGATTCCGAAGATGAACGAACCGCTTCGCGGCATTCGCTTCAGAACTGTTCCACAGATTCGACAGGCAGTAGACCGCTCCATTCGCACCATCAACAGAACAGGCTCTGATAACGGTATACTACGCCTTCCACATGACAATGGGTTCTACATAACGCTGGTGCCTTCTTTGAAGGACAGTAACAGGTGCAAACATGTGATTCTTTTGTATCGGTTGGGAATACATAGTTTCCACTATTTAAGTTCCACCGGCCGCGGTGGTCTAGCGGTTCTAGGCGCTCAGTCCGGAGCCGCGCGACTGCTACGGTCGCAGGTTCGAATCCTGCCTCGGGCATGGATGTGTGTGATGTCCTTAGATTAGTTAGGTTTAAGTAGTTCTAAGTTCTAGGGGACTGATGACCATAGATGTTAAGTCCCATAGTGCTCAGAGCCATTTGAACCATTTAAGTTCCAACCCTCATAGATTGCGTAATTACTTACAAGGGAACCTCCCCATCGCACCCTCTCAGATTTAGTTATAAGTTGGCACAGTGGATAGGCCTTGAAAAACTGAACACAGAACAATCAAGAAAACAGGAAGAAGTTGTGTGGAACTACGAAAACAATAAGCAAAATATACAAACTGAGTAGTCCATGTGCAAGATAAGCAACATCAAGGATATTGTAAGCTCAGGAGCGCCGTGGTCCCGTGGTTAGCCTGAGCAGCTGCGGAACGAGACGTCCTGGTTCAAGCCTTCCCTCGAGTGAAATGTTTATTTTCGAAAAGTTATGGTGTGTCCGTTCGTTCATTGGCGTCTCTGTTCACTGTAATAAGTGTAGTGTCTGTGTTTTGCGACCGCACCGCAAAACCGTGCGATTAGTAGACGAAACGACGTGCCTCTCCTATGGGAACCGAAAACATTTGATCGCAAGGTCATAGGTCAACCGATTCCTCCACGGGAAAACACGTCTGATATACTCTATACGATACTGGTGACGGCATGTGTGTCACATGATAGGAATATGTTGTCGACCCACCTAACTTGTACACTTGATGAATGGGTAAAAAGATTATTCTACCTTGCCCGATATAGGTTATCTTGTCGATGTGACAATCACTCCCAAAAAAGTGATGAAAACATAAGAGTTTGTGACACAAACTGCAACAAATGAATGCAACAGTTTCACAGTCGCACAAATTTCCCTGTGCTCTGTCAAAACATGTGTTTTTAACGTTTTCAAATTTTTCCGTGTGTAGACCGTCAAATCCTGCATATGTCCAAGCAAAGCTGAATATGTCCTGGAATTTTGGAGAGCGAAGTTGATTATGTGTGCCTAAACTTTGATATTGTCTGAAAATAAAAAATTAAACTTTTCACTCCAGGGAAGACTTGAACCAAGGACCTCTCGTTCCGCAGCTGCTCACGGAAACCACGGGACCACGGCGCTCCTGAGCTCAGACTATCCTTGATGTTTCCTATGTTGCGCATGGACTACTCAGTTTGTATATTTTGCTTATTTTTTTCATAGTTCCACACAACTTCTTCCTGTTTTCTCGATTAATCTGTGTTCAGTTTTTCAAGGGCTATCCACTGTGCCAACTTATAACTAAATCTGAGAGGGGTGCAATGGGGAGGTTCCCTTGTTAGGAGGTTCTGAACTGAAGTGGGGAGAAAATAAATCTGCTGCAGAGTTTGACTAAATGAAGTGATCAGTTGACAGGACACGTTGTGAGGCATCACTTTCGTAATGGAAGGATGTGCATTGCGGGAGGGACTGGGGGAGAGGAGGTAAACATTTTGTAGAGAGACCAAGAGATGAATACAGCAAAAAGGTTCAAATGTGTGTAGGTTGCATTACTTACTCAGAGATGAAAAAGGCATGCACAGGGTTGAGCAGCATATAAACCTTCCTTCGAGCTAAAGACCACAGCACCAACACATGGAATGGATTTTCCTAAAAGCTCATAACAGACAAACATTTTATATCGTCTCGTTGTCTCTGTAGACTTGTACCAAGGGAGCAAGGAAAGGACATAGTTTGGTGGCCAGTATCCTATTTCTGTAAGATAAACTGCAAACATACATTAACTGGCTTCTTTACTCCTATGAATAAGAAATCTACTTATGATAGTCGTTCTGGTACAAGTTCTCTGTAATAGTCCACGTTAGCCTTACTGCTGCTGAAGCACGAAGTTCGCTATGAACACTATTCTGGTCACTGTGTGTTGCCTGATTCTGAGCTAGAGGCTGTGACTGCAGATCCGACTCGGCTGCGACTAATGACAGGCTCGTACTCACTCGGCGTAACAGACTGCTACAAACTGACTCACCGGTCCATGGCGGCGATCTAAATACTGGTCGCCGGGAGGCCGTTGGTGGCGCGTTTCCTGCGAGTGTGTCGTTGGCCTCTATTGATCTTCTCGCAACCCCTTTGCCGCCTGGTGTGCTGGCGTCATCTTACGCCAGCACAGAACATAGGAGCACTTCACTTGTTTATGAAAAGTTCAAATGCCACTATTTTCGTTATAGGAATAGAAGGTATGTCCACTGCTATTCCTATATCATTTTGCTGCATCTCTGTTGTTATCGATTATGCTCCTGCGGCATTGCAAAGTTATTTCCCAGTACGCCAAAGTGGAAGTTTCTCTAAAAAGGTGGAATCTGGAGCATTCCCGCAATAAATAAAAAACTATTTCCTCCAGGTGAGAATTAAAATTTTATGAGTATGCCTTGTATGCATCTCAGCATGTCACTTTTGTCAAAAAGTACATCAAAAGCGCAAAACATGCCGAATCGAGCTGTTTCCTTATTTTATTTGTGATCGATTTCTATTTAGCTTGTCATCCATCAGGATACCAAGAAACTTCTCACACAGTGTATTTTACAGTATAATTATATCAATGTTTTTAGTCAGGAATACGGTAACGCGAGTCTTTGTATGGTTAAAGCTTTAAATATGGCTGTTCAGGTACCACATGTGCTGTGCGCCGTGTGGGTTCAGTTTTTACCCCTGGGTAACACTTCTGAGTTGATATCATGCAACATTACAGTTTCTGAAGAATTCTTGAATGTGTTTGGTATTTCGCGCCGTATAATCTAGACTTGCCAAGAGGACATCTGAATTAACAAAAGAGCTATGATGTCTGGGAGTGATTCAACATTTCCGCCTCTGCACCACAGTGTCTTGTTGCAGCCTGGAGGGCGACGGCGCTGCTGGTGGCGTGGGCGGTGGTGTGTCCCGCGGCGGCCGAACTCAGGACCCGCTACGACGAGGGCAGCGGCCGGTTGCTGGTGCTGTCTGCCACAGGTGAGGCGCCCAGCTGCCGTCCCCACCGCGAGAAGATGGATCGCCGTGATCCTAAAAATAATCCTTCTTCCATCAAGGTCTCTTGTTCTGCGGCGAACGGAATACTGTATTACATGAGTACTTTTCAGCGTAAGATACTGGATACCCGTCACTCTCATTTTGCTTACTCACTGTACACTTTTTTCTTTTTTAATAAACGCTTGACATTATCGACAAGGTACATTCATTTTATTCGTATGTAGCCCTGTTAATCTGATCTTTCAAAACGTCTTCTCTAACGTCGAGACAACATGTTGCAAGCTCTACAACTACTGCCTAGTACAAAACAGAAAAATAACTACTTTGTCCGTAGCTCCTCATTCATCCTGTAGATACTTGTGATCAATCATGTTTTAACAGACGCCATAGTGGTTCCTGAGCAGGGTGGACAAGGTGTCGTGTTCTAAGACGAGACAGTGACAAGACAGGGGGTTACATATTAGTATGCACTTTCTGAGCGGTTACGAACACGGGCAGAAAGACAAACTTCCAGTGAAGGCGGGTTGGTTGCGTGGATCAGCGGTAAATACTGTCAGACCTACTGGAGGCGCGAAATTTCGGACTCCACAGGATGCTCTAAACAGAAGACCCCAGGATCGTCTGGGGCCTGCCTGACAATATTTAATTGCATTCCGACAAGCTAGTACACTGAAAGCTAGTCCTAAACGTTAGAAAAAGGAAAGGGTGCAACTATATGGACAACAGACGCCAGTGTCTGAGTCTGTGGAGTGAGAATTACTCGATGTTGGCAGTGTTTGACATGGAACTCCAACGATCTGACTGAACTCTGTCTGAATAGAGAAACATTGGTTTTAAAGGACACTGTTTCTGTTTTCCTACAGTTGGCCTACCAACCCATCAACACTTTACACACTTCAGCCAATCGTATGATAGTTTCTGCGCCTCCAGGGCGGCTCTGTCCCCCCTCATTCTTCTACTTAGTAGGTAGGGTGTTTCTAGACTTTGCATTAACAAATTTCAAGTTCGGTAGCAACAGCGTTCAGCTGAAAGCTTAACGTCTCTGCTCTTTCTTTTATGGCTATCAGTGTTTTACGTCACTTGGCCTCGCCCTGAGAGATCTCGTGAGTGGGGACTGCTGCTGTAGCACTTGTGTAAACCCACTGATGTTACGGTTCTCAGGGGCATGTGTCAAGCTTGCTAGCTTCCTGTGACCTTCTTCTATTGTGAAGGCGTACGAAAGAGTCTCGGCTATCGATGGAGTTAGCAGTTAATTCTCTACACTGAAACTTTTACCTTGGGACAGCTGCCCAGCGTGTCTGCAATTCGCAGGGTTCTACCATTACTGCTTACCTCAGGTAACCTAAACGCTACCACTTTTGCATGCTCTCTGCACTGTCTCTGATTTCCTATCTTGGAGTGCCCTTACTGGCTTCCAACAATCTTAGGCTTAACAATATATAAGTTATTACATCGTCAATATATAATAAAGGATGTGTGCGTCTGAAACCTACAGAAATGAACCAGTAGGTTTAAAAGGTGAAAGTAGGGTATATTCACTTTGATGTATAATTAGGCGCGCTGTAGGTCGGTGAACAAACCACCAACAAATTAGAATGCTCATGGTAGTCAACCAGAGGCGAAGCAGAGTCTGAAAGACCAAGGAGATAGGGGGAAGGGAGAAGACGTCTTGCCGAGAGCGTAGAGAGAGGGAGAGAGAGAGGGAACGCTTCTCGACCGACATTCAGGACGCGTCTCTGCTGCCGGTACGAAATTCCGCCCCCACTCACCTCATAGGCTGCTCAGCAGTGGCGCGGTATAAACTGACATTCGCTGCGTTACCATCTGTAATGGACTGCTTTTATGTTAAGGTGTTGGTTCGATCCGATATGTAGGCTGCGAAAGTAACTATTACAGTACCAGCAGTGAATTTTAGGGTAAACAAGATACTTGGTTTATTGATGCAACATTCCCGATACTCCCTAGACTGGTGGTGGCTGCACATGTTAATCAACTGTTCCGTCACCTCTTTGTGGGGCTATTTAGTATTTAATGGTAGAAAAAAACAAATTTGTGTTTTATTATAGCACTATTTGTTTATTATAAATCGGTTTTCGGCTTTTTATGCGTCAACTGCCAGAGTATGGACAAAATAACTTGCACAAGCTGTGTGGAAGAGGAGAGCACAGCACTGCTGGGGAGGGGGCAGGGCTCCACTGTGGACGAGCACTGTGTGGTAGGGCAGGTGCAGCTCCACAGCTCATGCCTACACACAAACGCTCACCTTTCACATGTTGTAAGCTTCAGCTGTTGAGTCTTCAAACGAATGTATCAACAACACATAGCACGTGCTACATTTCGTCAAATATAGTCGTTTTAAGTCAGTATTTTTTTTTCACTAGAGTACCGAAAAAGAAGTACTCACATATACAAAGGGTCAAACGAAACAAAACAAGATCGACCATGCACTGACTGAAATAAATCCACAAAACAAAAAAAGGAGGTAAAATGTGTAGTGTACTGGACGTCACTTACTACAATCCTGGCAATATAAAATGAATAACACGTGCTACATCGAAATTATGCGTCAGACATCTGACAATCTTTTTGGCAATATTACCTTAAAAAATACATTTTTCTTCTCCTTTCTGAAATCGTGAAGCATTGGGAAGTACTTGTGGGCTTGCTTCATTCTCTTTATTGAGGGTCTGGAACAGCTACTGGTTCCTGCAAGCCTCTTAAAGTATAGTTTTAATAAAACTTTGATCGAAAGCGCTGGAAGAATCCATGGTTCCTCTGTTCCCAAGGGGAATCCGTCCCAGTTGCCTGCCGTTTGCAGGCCTGCACACTTCGAGCGTCCACGTTGCTGTCTCTTTACTGCACAGCATGGCACCAGTTTCCACACACCATAGGTGCAGGGAAAGTTCTGATAATAAGGCATGTGTGATTGTATGCAGTTCCATTAAATTTTTGTTGATAGAGGCACACGAGAAATCGCGGTGTACACTCGTATCAAGTTTACCATTTTGTAATTACACAGTGAAGAGCCAAAGAAACTGCTATACCTGCCTAATATCATGTAGAGCCCCCGCGAGCACGTAGAGGTGCCGCAACGTGACGTGCTATGGACTCGACTAATGTCTGAAGTGGTGCTGGAGGGTTCACTGAATGCAATGGACGGCACAACGGCGGCACGCTGGGTTGTTCCCGCAGTGGCGGGAGCCACCTCACACCATTGTTGCAGTTGCCGACAGCCACCTACGAGATACCGGATCCTTCGGGTTTGGCCTGTAATATGACAGTATCTTTCATTCTATTTCATCATTATGAAGATATTTTCACGAAAAGAAAGGCACTGGGAAATGTAAGAGCCACTGGAGACCAACAGTCCCTGACATCAAAATACTCAGAAAATGTACCACAACAACTTACCAAAGTTAGTCGGTGGATTTCAGGTTCACCCTCTATAATATAAGGGATAACTAAACTCGCTAGAGGATAACATATGTCTCCCAGCTGCAGGTGAACACATTTTTTATTACTTTATGTTGCAGGTGACGAAGAGTTTGAGATTGGTTACTTTGTGGTCAGTGACAAGGATGGCTCTTCAATCTCATGTGGGGAGAGTCGTTCCAACAAAGAACACTCCAGAGCCAGCAGTTGTAAAATAACTGTAGAGAATGGAGGCAGTGATGGCCACTGTCTCAATATACAGGCATCAATTGATTCTTCCACGTCCGTTATCTCTAGCTGTCTGTATCACCTGGACAGCCATGTATATGGCGGGCACGAGACGGTATACCCAAAGTGGCCGATGGAGTCCAAGGAGTACGACCACATGCCGTATGTGACCGTGAAGACAGATCACATCGGCATCGCCGTGCGTTACTGGCTTTTCTCTGACGGGAGACTGGTCCATATCCCGTCATACGTACCACTCTTCATAAGCCAGAACACTAACGATTCAGTGAATTCCCTATGTTTTATCGCCGAGAACAAGGACCCGTACCCACTGGAACGAGCTGACAACGTTATGGAGTGGGACGTGTGCTCTTTCGACGACGCCAGGGAGGCCCACGAGTACGCCGTCGGGAAGTACCTGGCCAAGCCGGCGGCGATCCCAGACGAGCGCATGGCGACGCACCCCATATGGTCGACTTGGGTCCGCTACAAGAAAGACGTCAACGACGAGAAGGTGAGACAACTGGCCACCGAGATTCTCGCCAATGGCTTCAACAACAGCCACATTCAGGTGGACGACAACTGGGAGACCTGCTACGGCAGTCTCACATTCGACACCAACAAGTTCCCCGACGTGAGGGCGCTGACGGACGACCTCCGCCAGATGGGCTTCCGGTCGACGCTGTGGATACACCCGTTTGTGAGCGAGGACTGTGAGCCCTACCACTCGGAGGCGCTGTCCAAAGGCTACTTCGCGACCAACACAGAGGGCAGCACCCGCACAGAGTGGTGGCGTGGCTACGGCGGAGTCATCGACTTCACCAACTCCAAAGCCGCCAGCTGGTGGATCAATCGCGTCTGGGTGAGTCAGCTTACACGGAAAACTTTTTTACTCCATAGCCTTATGTAGACACGATGCTTGCACTTGCTTATGAGATATCTCTGTGATTACAGCTTGTTTCAGGGAGCTACTACAACAGCGAACAAGTTCATGTGCTTGAAGGAGAACTGAAAATCTTTATGTCATTATTCCAGTCATAAACTTTTCTCGTTATTACTGTCACTATAGTTATGAAGGAAAAAAGTTTAAAAAATCAGGTAGCAATTATCACATATCTTTTTCAGTGAAGAGGTTACATCGTAAGGAAGCAAGAATCATTTGATACTGATCCATCACTGGGATGATAAGAGTGAAAACATATTTTCTCTTATTCTTGGGTGATTCAAACGCTTTCAAATACATCTGGTTGGCTTTCCCTTTATGAACATACATTTTAAGGATATCGCCCCAACTGCCCATAAATTCTATGCAAAACTGACAGAGATAAAGTAATAGTCGCCACTGACGTAAAACGCCATCAACACCTTGACAGGTTTTTACACTTGTAAAAAGTATATCATCTTGATTCAGTCGCATCATCCTGATTAACAATTGCTCCTTGGAGGCACAAGCATAAATATTTTAAACATTCATGTATACATTCTGAATTAATTTATTAACAAGTACTTAATGGTAAGGTTGGTGTGTTGTTATCATTACTAGCCTCCATACTGAACCCAAATGGTATGTGAGAGCTGATTGGGAACATTCTACTTCATGATCTGGTTTCTATGCTTAAGATTATCTTGAAGTGTGATTCATCAAGCAGAGTCTTGAAAGATGAGTAAAACATTGTAAAAGACGTGAAGAGGCTGTAAGAAATTGTTAGCTCCATGACATCGATCAGTACGATACTGTCAGCTGTTGAATAATCTGTTCTTTAAGCATAAAGTTTGTCCGCACAATAAAGAGCATACATACCTTTGCAGCTGATGTAGTTTCTATTTCAGTGGTTAGCCAGCCATATTTTACTGTTGCGCCACTTTATATTACATAAATGAACTGCTTTTTACAGAAAGCATCTCTTTTTCTCTGTATGTGCGCATGCGCACGAGGATGGGCGTGTGTGTGTTGGGTGGGAAGGGGGTTTTGTGAGTTTATGGTATTCAAGGTGTTCTTAAATTCTAATTCCTGTTAAATTACTGTTTGACCACTTTTACCAGTATTTGTCTCAAAAAAAGGTTATAGTAAGTTCACTAAAGATCTGTCGCCAGAACCAACACATCATCATCCTCATCAGAGTTCTGCGGCAGAAGACATGACATTTTTGTCTACAGTTCCTAAGCAGCAAACAACGTGTAAGAACTGGAAGACCATTAGATCATTATTGGTATTTACCTCTCCACCTCATGCTGCAGCTTTCAGAAGCTGTGTTTCCCCTGTCCCACCCACTTGCTACTCGATCCAGTTGGAAGGAACTTACCGACTTCCTCTCCAGTTGTGAGTTGCATTACATGTTCTATCCATAATTTTCTATAGACTTTCTTTCCTTGGTGTACTCTTTAATTGTTTGTATTTAAATTATATGTTGAAGCATCCATACGATACCTGAGGTTTATTTAAAGTTGGTTTACGATTCATTTTGTGATTCTTCCGTAGCACGCTCGTCTGTGCTAATCACATAACTTGTTCAGGTAGCCAATATATTTGCATGAAGATATAGATGAAATTTAGATAGTTCACAGTGCTGATACACATGCACATGAAAATTACCATTGGAACCAGACTCAACAGATAGTGTTTATTTTCCTAATTTCACACACTGCGACATACACTGAAGCGCCAAAGAGACTGGTATTCGCATGCGTATTCAAATACAGAGATATGTAAACAGGCAGAATATGGCACTGCGGTCGGCAACGCCTATATAAAACAACGAGTGTCTGGTGCAGTTGTTAGATCGATTACTGCGGCTACAATGGCAGGTTATCAAGATTCAAGTGAGTTTGAATGTGGTGTTATAGTCATACACCAGCTATGGGACAAACCATCTCCGAGACAGTGATGAAGTAGGGATTTCCCCGTACGACCATTTCACGAGTGTACCGCCAGTATCAGGAAACCGGTTAAACATCAAATCGGCGACATCGCTGCGGCCGGAAAAAGATCCTGCAAGAACGGGACCCACGACGACTGAAGAGAATTGCTCAACGTGACAGAAATGCAACCCTTCCGCAAATTGCTGCATGTTTCAGTGCTGCGAAATCAACGTATCGCGACTGATGTGCTCCGGGTTTTCTGCCAGATTTAAAGACAGATTTTCGTTGTGGAATGTGTCTCACATTGAAGTTCGCACTAAATTTTGAGCTTTTGTAAAATTGTGAACAATGATACCATTTTTTTAAAAAAATATTTGTTAATGAGAGCGGTTTTTTGGTACTTTACCTTCACTTAAGTAGTCATTAAGCAGATGTTGCTCCCCAAGTTTGACTCAGCGAGCCTAGCGGCTGGCTAGTTTAAACAGTGACGCTCGTCTGTCGCGTGTCCACGTCTCCACTGCGTGCACGTTTACGCCGCTGTCTTTTCTCAGGCGCTTCGGAACGAGACGGGGCTGGACTCTTTCAAGTTCGACGCCGGCGAGACCAGCTGGCTGCCGCAGCTGCCCGCCATCACGCCCCTGGAGGTCAATCCGGTGCGCTTCACCGACGACTACGTCCAGACCGTCTCGCAGTTCGGGCCCATGATAGAGGTGCGAGCCAGTGTCGAGAGCCAGCACCTGCCCCACTTCTTCCGAATGATCGACAAAGACAGCAGCTGGAGCGCCCAGAACGGTCTGAAGACGTTGATACCCACACTGCTGCAGATGAACATAGTGGGCCACCCTTTCGTTCTGCCAGACATGGTGGGCGGTAATGGCTACAAAGGTGACGTGCTCGACAAGCAGCTGTTCATACGCTGGCTGCAGGTCAACGTCTTCATGCCCACTATACAGCTGTCCTCCGTGCCCTGGGACTACGACAACGAGGTACGTGTTGTGACTGAAAATTCGCAATTTTTCACAAACTTTTCTTGATGTAAGTTCACAAGGTTGATGACTGAACAAAAAACGAAAGGTAACAATAACGGTGCCAGTAAAAGTCTCCTAATTGAGGCAAACAAAAGTTCACTTCTAATTTGCCACAAAGGTTTGTGGTAACACACACACACAACACACTCACACACACACACACACACACACACACACACACACACACACACACACACACTAGTAACCAATTCAGAGACGAAGACGTAAACCTCAACAGTCGAAGTACACGAGATCGGCATCCAGAGTGAACTGAACTTCGGGGCTGGTTCTAGCCACTAAATAGCTGTCTCTGGCCAATCAGGTTTTGGCATAGTGATACTTCCTGCATTCCGTGGCTCGAGCTTCCCCTGCAGGAAGTAGTGCTCGGCATGTCTGTTTCCCTTATCTTGTATGTAAATAGCCGGTGTTTACCATGGTGCGTTAGTTACGCCTTGGACATAGACAACCTCGTCCTCTGTGGTGTAATGTGGGTTGCCGGCCCTCAGGGGCTACCTTGGCTCCAGTTTACATCTTTATCACCTATAATATAAGACTATCACTATTTTTGATGAAATTCAGACGCTAGTCGAATGTAGGTTTTCAATTTTCTTTAAATTCTAAGTTCACAGCTTTGCTGGAATTTAGCTCTCGAAGGATGTAAGTAGTCAACAGCAACGCTCTGGTCCTATCTATAAGTCACATCAGGAGTTGCAAAGTTCTGCAACTTGCATTTCCTTTGGTATAAAGTGTGGTTTCTCTTAACCCTAGTCACGTACTCGCCTAGGAGAACGTCATGGCTGCCAACCAACATGCCCCACTCGCTCATCAATTGGTTCCATCACCTACGATAGGAGCACTGCGCCGTGGGGTTTTTTCTCCTTGAGTCCCACAGGCCCATGGATGTGCATGTTGATCGTGCTCTGGCAGCGAAGCATATTAGTTTTACTCCAGTCTTCACCCTTTCACTGATTGTGACGCGTATACCTGTCGGGAATTTACCCATCGCCTGCACTAACAATGTATACAGGGCAAAACAGGTCTCCCCCAATCAAATTTCCGGAAGTTATTCGGGGATGTCTTCTAATTATTTTGATATAACACTGACTCGTTACAGAGCAGTAATTTAACTATGGTTGATTCCGTTTCTGTCCTCAAAAAAATTGTTTCTGTGAAACTACTGAAATGTCTACGTCACTTGTTGTAATTGTGCTATGTGCGAGTCGACTTGAGTTCAGCATTCGTTTGAACAAGCTGTCTCCCACACTCGTGAACTCAATACACAAATGACCAAATAAGTGATTCTGTGCCCATAAGGAATCCAACACAATCGCAAAACGGTTAAATTGATAATTATACACTCTGCTGAGTGTTATTTCAGTTGAAGTTTCATTATCCACAAAGCAAAATTTAACAGAATTCATATAATTAAAAAGGACCAGCTGACTTTCCAGATTAAAGGAAAAGAATAGGTTCCTCGTAATGGCACCTGTATTACTTTGCGAATACCGTCACAGTGTGGCTGCAATTCAGTGAGCTAGAATCTTCTCACGATATTTATTTTTAATGGTAAAGGTCGCCTCATCACGATATTGGGGCAGTAAATGATAAAATGAGAAAAAGTGATCTTAAAAATACTAATTTATTTGTTCTCAATCAACATTGTTCAAATTAGAGTTGGACCGATTTACTACTGTTTTCATAAAAAGTGAAAAAAGCAGTACACGTACAATGTTAAGATTTTTATGAATCACCAGTGTGATAATATCTAGATTTGTACACGCTTTATCTGTACAGAAGGAAGGCAAAGGGACATATACTGAATAGCATTAATAGTTCATCCCAATATGATAGAGGATTAATGATAAAAAGCCGTCACAAGTTGAGAAACAGACACGGAAATTGTGAGCTATGCAGTGTAAAGCCAATTCATTCGCTAAACGTGACACTTACTCCAAAACAGCTAAAGGAGAGCCAAGCTGAAGCACAGCACCGAGCAATGACTCTCCAGGGAAGAGACGCAAACTGCCCCATGTGCTCACCACTGCCTGCTCTCACACACTTCTCATAATTACCGTAGGAGGGAAGGAAATCGCGAAGCTTGCCACAGTGACAACTGGAAGTCTCTCTCTCTCTTTTCCTGCATGCAGGAAAAGATAGCAGAATTTTCTTCTCTAGCAATTTTCGTATTCTCTGCCAACGAAGTAAAAGTTGGCAGTGTACTGGCCCTCGCCTTATGATTGGCGGAATGATGTCTGAGCTCTGCTCCCATGTTGTTTACGGTCACATAGTGGTTCGCATTTAGGGCACCCTGTGGGCCTGTGTGGAAATCCCTTGGGAGCTCATATGACTCACACTGTTTTGAAAGGCACTTTTGTAGTATTCTGACTTAAGCGGAACCCAAAGCGGCTGACTCACATGTCCACTACTCGTGCCGGTTTCTGGTGGAAAATCTCCCAGTTTCCCAACATTGCCTAACCAGCACCTAAAACCTGCAGGTGAAATGTCTCGTCATATTCCAACAACTCGGAGAAACATGGGCTAAAATAGTAGAATCACAGAGTCGGCTCTTCCATTTAGAAATTTTGCAAGAATACAACACAAAATAATTCTATATTAGGCATCGATTGTTGCTTATACACTGACCTCCTGATGTCAGACGCTCATATCGGTACCAAATGTTGTATGTCGATAGAACATCAACCAAAATTCCGATTTATTTCGTATTCTATGCTGTCGTCCAGCAGAACGTTAATTAAAAGTAACAACAGAACAACGGAGCACACGAAAAGCATAACTGTGAGTAACTAATACGTACAGCTTCCGTGGGGAAGTTGGTAGAGCATTAGACCGTCATACGAAGACTGCTGGGTTCATACCCCAATTATGACAACTTTCTTTTTTACTGCATTTAGGGGAAAGTTTTATATGGGATTATTAAGACTTCCGCCAGTGTGATGCAATTGTTTGTTTATTCTACTGTTCCGATTGTTTATGTGTATTCTAAAATGGTTCAAATGGCTCTGAGCTCTGTGGGACTTAACATCTGAGGTCATCAGTCCCCCAGTAGTTAGAAGTACCTAAAGCTAACTAACCTAAGATCACACAAATCCATGCCCGAGGCAGGATTCGAACCTGTGACCGTAGCGGTCGCTCGGTTCCATACTGAAGCGCCTTGAACCTCTCGGCTACACTGTCCGGCTATGAGTATGCTATGAAACTACAAATGCACTAGCTGCTTCATCACGAGTGGTGTCTGTTCTGTCGCACATGTCCGACAGAACCCCAAACCTTTCTATACAAATGTACTCTATAGGTTTGCTACTTTCAACTAACGAAGCGAAAGTAGACTGTTACAAGAACATTGCTGCAAATTCCAAAAAGTCCTTTTACGTGTCAGTAAAATGTTAACCCATTTAATAGTTTCGCGCGTAAACAGTTAAAATTAATTTTCATCAGGATTGAATGCGGGACCTTTGGCACGACGAGCTCGTGGTCTACCTACCCACCCACGCGAGATCTATGAAACTAATCACTCACAGTTTTGCCCTCCTGTGCTCCGTGGTGCTCGTGTTACTTTTAATTACCGTTTACGCATGTTCTACCGGAGGACAGCACACAGCACTATAGAAATCGGTGTTTTGATTGATATTCTGTCTACATACAACGTTTGTGTGAGTGTATCACATCTGGACTTTTGCGTGTTAGTGACACGTGACTGACCACTGTCCTCATAATACTTTTAGAACAACGAAACAGCCTCAATGTACCATCCCAAAAAGGTACAACACAAAATGTGGAGCAACTCAACAGCTCGCAGTAGCAAAAGTTACTGTACCAGAAGGAATCACAAAGCACAGTGCCGTGCTGCCGCTCTTACACTGCACAGACGCGAGCCGCATATTGGCTAACTCTTCAGCAGGAAAGCTATCCATACTGCTGTGTGCTGCTGTTAATGTACAACTAACACCACCGGTGAAACCGACTGAAGAGAGAACTGAGCAGTGCTCAGTGCAAGTTTGAGGACGAAGAGTAAATTAGGCAGTACTGTCACCAAAGCAAGTATCACCCGGCAAGGCGAACTGGTTACCCAGTAAAGTGGTGCGCGCTGTTACCTCGTAGCCCAGTCGCAGAAACAAGTCACAGAAAACATCTCTGCGGACAGAGAAGGTGATGGAAGAGCGATTGTTCACAGGCAAAAGCAAGGTCAGGAGAGTGCAAATTACAGAAGGACGGACATGTGATGACGAGTGGAGCAGAAGAAGAATAAGTGAAATACAAATTACAAATGTCTCATTGATGATACAGATAAAAGTGTTATTAGACAGCAATTTCTGAGGTATTATGAACAACACAAGAAAATATTTTTGCAGAACCTTCACATCTTTTGGCACATGTAACTGGACTTGCAGGTTGGAAGGACACTCTAAAAAAAACAGTCCAATCTCTGGTCTTCGATATTGATAGGGACCAGATTCTAGCCATTTTGTGCAGAAGAGAGAACTTTCTTGCAAAAAGAACGCACTATATTATATTTTTATGGAAATATAAACCATCAGAATTGGAGCAGCCTGCGGTTTATTTAGATGAACTGTGGATTCTTACATATTACACAGTGAACAAAAGTCGCAAGTGATAGTGCGTGAAGAGTAATGTCAAATAACAGTGTCAGGAAACATTACATTGTTGTGAATTTTTGTGTTCTCTTCTCCGCTGTGGCAACAACAGGAATACATCGTACTGTCATGTGGAAATGGACAGAATGAACTTAAAAATAGATAGCGACACGATAAGCTAACTTGTGACATTAAGGAACACCAACCTTCATCTCATTTTTCCATTGAGAAAATTTGGCAAGAAATGGTTCTCTTCGCACTACCGCCATACCATCTAGGTGGTTTATCTACGAGGACTTTGATCCATAGTTCAAGCTTCCTCTGCTACTCGGCGTTGCAGTCGGCGACAAATCCAAGATGATGCTGGGAGAAAATTCAAAAATCCAAGATGGCAGGAAATTAAAAAAATGCAAGATAGCGGGAGTAGCCTAGTTGTGCTTCGTACCACCTCTCCCTCTCCCCCTAACCCCTTCCCCTTTCCCATTCTCCACCCTATCCCCTTCACCAGTCAATCTCAGTATACTATGCAAAAGAGGCAGTTAAGTAACTGAATTCCGTAAAAATATGCCTCTGACGTGGAGTATTTCCGAAAAGTTATGTAACATTCATTTGAAATAGTATCATGTTCAAAGATTTTCCGAAAAATGGTGTATGTTCAAAGGTATATGCCTGTGAATAGTGCATGCACACACTGTATTTCATAGTCAAATTCCGTACTCCTTGCACATGTTAAAAAATATATCGCCAACTTTTTTCATTCTTCGCTATAAAAAAATTGTTTGTCAAACACTTTATGGCCTCATCAGCAAATTTCAACTAACATTTGTAAATTTCATACGAAACTAGACGCATTCAGCATGGAATATGACAACGAGAATAAACCATTCTTTCCAAAAATAGTTACAAACCAGTGGTCGCTTATGCACTGTAATTAATGAATTAGATATACCAAGATGCTGAGCATGTGTTTTACTTTACCTACCATTCTGCAACACTTCAAAATGCGAAGTAAAATAAATTGCTGCTTTACACCTTTCGGTTGTGTTGCTAACAGATGTTTGGCAATGTCTGTAGATTGAGTCCCATATCACACATTGTGTAAGACAGAGCGTATCCTCAAATTAACTATTTTCCACATCTAAATTGTACTACGATCATTGTCGAGTATCACAATGATTTTTCCAAGTCTAAAATGTCGGTAAAACTACGTCAACAAGGCAAAAAATGCTATCTTTACATCAAGTGCCACAATTTTTCGCGCGCACAAACAATAACACAAGAACTCACGCACAAGAAACACACACACAGTGCTTATGCTGTGACCTTACAGGTTAGGTTAAGTTGTACTAGTGAACCTGTACCTGGTTGGTTGGTTGGTTGTTTTGGGGAAGGAGACCAGGCAGCGAGGTCATCGGTCTCATCGGATTAGGGAAGGACGGGGAAGGAAGTCGGCCGTGCCCTTTGAAAGGAACCATCCCGGCATTTGCCTAGAGCGATTTAGGGAAATCACGGAAAACCTAAATCATGATGGCCGGACGCGGGATTGAACCGTCGTCCTCCCGAATGCGAGTCCAGTGTCTAACCACTGCGCCACCTCACTCGGTGAACCTGTACCTGTGTACCATACATGGTGTAAGGCAAATCAGGGATTCAAATGAATTATTTTCCACATCTAAATTGTCCTATGATGCAGGTATAGTTCACAATGTTATCTCCAGTTCTAAAAAGATTGTGAAAATATATCAGCAACAAAAATAATGCAATGTTTACGTGCATGTACACACGCGCGTGCGTGCGCGTGTGTGTGTGTGTGTGTGTGTGTGTGTGTGTGTGTGTGTGTGTGTGTGTGTGTGTGCCAAACTGAACCTAAAATAAGATTTTGAACAGTAAAATCAGTAGCTCAATGCTGCCTACTTCCACACCTAAATTGTTACAAATATCACGCCAAACAAACATTTGCCGTTTGAAATTAGGCCCAAAACTTCGACGTAGTAAAATTAACCTGACGAGGCTAAAAACTGCAGAAAATACAAGTTATCTAATATAGTACGCTAAGCAGGCAAACATACTAACAAATAGGAAGTTTTAATTATTGCCAGATACAGGGATAATGTAGCTCACTTTTTTTGGCCTATTATTAGTGTAACACACAATGCATCTTGAAATTAAGTATTTCAATATCTACATTGTTCTATGATATTTGCAAGTGTTACAATGGTATCCCGGCACCTGAAATGCGTAAAGGGTGTCGACATTTCAACTGATGCTGTGTTAATGGTGGTTCGGGTCTTCCTGAAGGTTTTACAAGTTTTTCAATAATGTTTCAATTTAGAAACCGCTGTTTTAAGGTGGAAGAAGGTAATGCACCATGTTCCACAATAAAAAAGTCGATGATATTGACTGTCAATTTTTTCTTTTATTGAAAATGATTTAATGCTAGTAAAGATTTTGTACAGTAACAACTCTCAATGATGTCTGCAATATTTACCAACTGAAACTATCATGACAAAGATCTCTGAAAGTGTATGCCCCATAATCAACTACTAAATAACACCAGAATCTAATGAAATTACATGATGTAAAAACAGTAAGTTCACACAGAATATAGCGAAAAGACAACCAAATTGTGCAAAACCCATTTTAGAAAGGAAGGGAGACTGTGATTAGGTGAGATTTTATTGCGATTAATCACTTAAACTTCATATTTTCGCAGTACAGAATAAGAACTTTTGTTATGTTTACAAACATCAAAACATGACGGGTGCTGGTCGAAAACAGAGATGAAACGTCACCAAAGACGACGGTGCAACAGACAGAGACTCAGTGTCGATATCTCTACAGTAAAATATTTGCAACCAAAGTAAAATTGTCATTTATTGAGTACTAAACACATACAGATTGCTTGTAATAATACGTAAGCAGAATTAGAGATATCTGATCATGAACAAAAATTCGAACTTAACAACAAAATAAAATTGTACTATTTCTCAAAATAGGTAAGATTTTAAGCACGAGGCACATATGGCACTACCGCCATACATCAATTGTTCTATAATATTTTTAAAATTTCACATTGTGTACACTATTGATAAAACTTTTAACAAATGTTAACGACCAAATTATGATTCTTGTACCACACTCTGCAAGCACAATGGACCCTAAAACTAAATATTTTCACATCCAAATCCTCCATATCACTTTAACTATTCGTGGTCACTTTGGTACTAGTGAAATAAATTATACGTTACTAGATGAGCAGCGTCTGATCTCTGTAACATGTGTAAATTCATAAAAATACATAAAAATTGGTTCTATAGCGTTGCAGAACATGTATGACCACCATTACTGATCGAATATACAGCTTAATGTACACTTGTCGTCGAAGATAACCAAAGGAAAGAATGTCATCATCATATGCTCACAAAAAGGCGGTTTCAGCTAGTTCACCATTCATCCATCATCTTCTTGTGCTTGGGATGCATTTAGCATAGCAATATGATAAGAATGTCTAACTCTAGCAAATACTTCTCGTTGATACATCAAACAGCGAATGACAAACATAAAACACAGTGATTCAGCCATCAACGTAGCAAGGACCTGGCTCACTAGAGTACGTTTATCACTAATTATCTTTGTTATTTATGTAAGATATAATATTCTCATATGCAATTTACCATTCTGCAGCTGAGTCTTTCACTTCATTTTCTGAGATCATTATAAACTTCAAGCAAGAATCAGTGCTTCTCCTCGATAGATATTATTTCATTATCAAGTAAATCACTGCCTGTATCTTTCAAAGTCATTAAGGAAACTAATCATTCTACCATTTCTTTCAGGTTATTACAGTGGTCATTGTCGATAGCTATTAACGATTCGTTGGAGACTGTATTACAATGGGGAGAGTCATCTTCCTCATCTAATAATCTCTTCTTCTTCATCATGATTATCTTCTTCTTTTTCTTCAGAATCATCAATTCCACCACCTTCCTTAGTGTAATCATCTACTATTTCTTCTCGTCTTCCTTTGTCTCCAACTTCTGCTTTCGTAAATACATTGTTTGATTTGGCTGTTAAGGCCTGAAATTGTGTTTTCTCCCATGCCAATATGTATGCCATCATCTCTCAGTAACGATGCTCCAATTTTATCTAATGCAGGTTTAAAGATATGTTGCATTTGTTTGCCTTTAGGAGTGATATCTATTTCTTATGAGCATTAGCAGTCCCGAAAATTTGATTACATTTTTTAAGATATTGTGTTTGTAACACTTTTTAAGATGTTTAATTTTAAACAATGGAGTATGTATTTCCCCACTTTTGTACTTCAGGATTCTAAATTTCCCAATAGACTTCCCTGTCACTGATACGTTTCATTTTCAGTCTCACCTAATGAACGGCTGATGCTGTATAACTTCTTCTTATCAGTCTTTAATACAGGATGCCAACCTTTTTAATCTTGTTTGGAAAAATCCGCAGATGATTGCTAGCTTGGGTCACAGGAATGCAGGAAGTATTTCCATGCTACCTCGTGTTGCGATGCAAGTGCAAGCCACTGTCTGTGGACATTTCCTTAGCGGTTTGCACACCGGATGTTCTTGAGAAAAAAAACTGCTGAGACTGCCTCCTGGCTTTTTTCTGTGTTCTGAGCCCCTAAGAAGTTTGCATCTTAACAAGAAGTCCGTCTGTTTGTAGTGCGAAGGCCCCACAAGTGTCACAGGTCCTGGAGAACTTGGCGACGTCCCTCAACTGCCAGTCTGTCTTCAAATGAGACACCTCTTTCAGAATTAAGCACAACACTTGTAAACCGTGTCATTCCGTCGTCTGTAACTTTCTGATGAGTCTCGTGACAAAAACTGTGGCTTAACAGGAACTCTTTTGACCAAAGCATCGAACTGCAAAGTATTACACCCATGTATGGCTTTGCAGGAGAATTTGTCGACCGACGAATTGCCAGTCTATAGATAGTCATTTAGAAAGCTAACCATGACGAAGATTTACTTTCAGGAACTGGGCATGTACTTGAGGAATCCGTGAATTTTGTCCTAGTAAATTCACAAAGGCGTCACACTGAATGCGAAGCAGATATAAACACAGACACTTCAGTAATATAAGATATTATCCACCTCTACCAGCAGTTACGATTATCATTTTTATCGTCTGTAGTTCTTCAGTAAATCGTCAAGTAATGTTTACATTCTGTGATCGGTGCAAAACCAACTGTAGCTAAATACTGTGTTTATTTGTGTACATAGCTTAATAATGCACGTTATAAGAAGCAATCTGATGTTAACACCACAAGGCAGTACACTCTCCAGCGCTGCATCTAGCTACACTTGGTCCACAATATAATGTCCTTATAACACATGATGATAAACCTACAGTGGCTCGAAAACATGTTCATGGTTGAATTAAGCGTAAAAAAGCCACTTGTTGTATATTTATTACCAGATAAATGCCAATCTAGTTTCTTGACTTTATAGAGTTTATTAATAACATGGTACACTATATCTGGACCACATGCCCCTCCACACCGCATCCGATGACGCCATTGGCTGTGGATAACACGTTTGGTCGGGCTCAATTGCTCGTCTAGGGCCAGAATGCGGAACTTTATTTTCTCATAGTACATCCGAAGACGATATGTGATAATATAAAAATGTTCAGATTAAAAATGGTTCAAATGGCTCTGAGCACTTTGGGACTTAACTTCTGAGGTCATCACTCCCCTAGAACTTAGAACTACTTAAACCTAACTAAGCTAAGGACATCACAAACATCCATGTCCAAGGCAGGATTCGAACCTGCGACAATAGCGGTCGCGCGGTTCCAGACTGTAGCGCCTAGAACCGCTCGGCCACCGCGGCTGGCGCTGTTCAGTTTACATGATAGGAAATATGCATTATTTCAACAGAAGTGAAGGCTTTTTTAAACTATACTTGGGCAGTTTCTTCTCTGCACAACCATTTCTCAAATGAGCAATTTTTTTTTCTCGGCTTCTAACCCAGCTGAACAGGAAGACTAGGAACTGTAACTGCCCGGACATACACGACCAAGCCACTTTAGATCACTCCAGTAGTTTTCTGCTTTGCGTGTTTTGCTACGTTCCATTCATCATTCCCTTAATACAGAGTATACGCCAGTGTATGTTCAGTAATGGTGAATTTTGTTGCAAATCATTCAACAAAAAACACGGAAAAATTTGCGTCCAGCCATCACCTGGAAGGTACTTGCTGGTGATGTTACAGACGGTGGAGATCTTCCGCAACATGACAGCTTTGCACACAATGCACGCACCTCGTATTGTGGAAGCCATGAAGCGGGCGGTGAAGGACGGCACCCCTGTCAACCCTCCCGTCTGGTGGCTCGACCCTACAGACTCGACGGCCCTCACCATCGATTCAGGTAAGATCTACATTTTTCTTGAGTCCTACGCACGTGCGAGTGATTAAATAGTCTTACAATTTCCTTGTGATTTTGCAGAAATTATTACATATTTTTCACTTTAACATGAAAATGCCTCTACCCACAATTTTCTGTAATTGTCACATATTTTGTGCTCGTTATCAGTCTCCTCTGTAGGAATGAAGAAAAGATCATGCAAACGACGATTTTGTAAATCTGCACTCAGTTCTCCTGTGAGATCGAGAAGGCTCTACACAGAGGCCACGATTCTCCGCTTTCAAAGGCGTTTAGTACAATTCCTCACTGACGACTAGTGAAGAAGATACGAGCTTATGGAATATCAGGACAACTTTGTAACTAGAGTTGTGGTCGTTTTAGCATGTAATGCGCAGAATATTGCTCTCAATTATCTTCGGGACTACTCCAAGGAAATGTTACTAGGTCGTTTCTGTTGATTACGTGCAGTATGTACGTGATGTGCGGAATGAGGTGGGAAGTTACATGGGGATATTCAGTGGTGATGCTGTTGTTGAGTATGTAGAAAACCGTAAGATCAGGAGGAGCTAAGAACATCTATGTTTAGTGAAGGTACGGACAGTCGACGCTCAACATAAATAAAAGCAACTCACTGCCAAAAATAGGTGAAAACAGTCATAGCTTTTCGTTCATGTGGTAAGTAATCAAGTAACTGCAACAATCAAAGCGATAAAATATATACAGATTGTGTGCGAATCGATTTAAATTGGAACCAGCTCACAAAAGTAGTTGTAAGAAAGGTGAATCCAACACCGATTCATGAGATGAAGAAGCTTGCACAGGATAGAGTAGCATGGAGAGCTGCATCAAACCAGTCTCTGGACTGAAGACCAAAACAACAACAACAGCTGGCGAGCACACTAGTAATAAGATGTCCGAAGTGAGTACAGTTTCTGGCCAGTCGTTAATGAAAGTCTGGGCCACGTTCTTTCACGGAGAGAATCTAGGGCTGTGAGAACTCTGCGTTGCCTCGTGCCTGGTGAGCGTACGAAAAAGGACAAAGGCAGGCAAGAGAGACGTGCTCGTGATTCTTGCCTGTACTGGTCGCGTGGTGCTACTTGTGTAGCTCTGTGCTGACACGTCCTATGTGGAAGAGACTCATGTGCAGCCTTGCCATGAAACTGCCTTCTGTGTATTACTGTTATGAGCTACGAACTACAGCCAGGCACTACGCACCTTAGCTTATTAATTCAGTGCAACGATTTCAGGTTTGTAGCGAGCCGCTACGAATGGTATAACTTAACACACTTTGTACTGTAATATATTCTGTCACGATGCACATCGGACAGAAACCAAAAGTATGTCTGACTCGTAGCCGAGCTACATAATTCACGTTCCGATTTGTTCAACTATACTTGATGTTTTCGGAACATTGATTAATTTTTGGGTACATTTGTTATGTGGTGGCGTAGACAGCCAAGTGGTACATGTATGAATAATTGTATTCTTCCTTATATTATGAGTTGGCTTGGGTTCGAATAATCATTAACCGGAATAACATATCTCCGAAGTTTCTTACATTTACTTGAATTAATAACTGAAACGTAAAAATTCCACTCAGCATCCCAAAAGCTCGTGCACTTAGCAGTTAAGCTGCCACAGAGGTCCTGCTATGATCATTTGCCTTCAGCAAACGTGTGCTTATCAACTTTTATTTGTCCAGCAGCAAAATTACTTCTAGCTTATCTGAATAATCTTCCAGGTTTTTGAACGTAAGCTGCGTCGAGAATTTCGTAGCAGCTGATTATATATAGTATCATGCTCCATTCAGTATTTATTACATAAGTACATTATAATTTCAAGCTTTGTGTGGAAGAGTGTTAAGACAACAGACTGAGCCACGTACGCTCATTGCACATGGTATGTTTATTGTACTTGCCGCTGTCTATTTACATGTTTAGCAAGTCAGGGCATGAATTTGCTGTTAGGAAATTTGGTCGTTTAAGTTCCTTTGAACGTTCATTTACGCCCATAGATCAACGCCTTGTGTAAATTAAGCCTTCTCCTTGGCAATTTATTCTTAAAATATAGTCAGACAGTGTTTAACAAAAATTGTAGAGTTAAAACCTTTCAATGCAAAAGAGGGCATATCAAACAGGGCAGCTTTCTGTAGAGATTCTCACATGTATCCAGAATTTACCATCATAGGGGAGCTGATATTACTCGATCCTCACCCTAGACCTTTTGCTGGGAACCTTCTGATTAATAATTCATTGCTATTCATGTCAGCCAAGATCCCATTTTACCAGCGTTTATCAGTTTTTACATGGGCTTTTCATGTCCTCTGGGTCACCAGCTGTGCAAATAAAACATCATTTACTGTTGCTTATATAGTGAGACATTTTGCAAAGAATATTGCGACAACATTACTCATTAGTATACTTCGAAGAATATGGTATTATAGTACAGTGTGTGTACTGTTCTGTATATGTTGCTGGAAGATCAGTGTTCTATGAACCTCACACATTTATGTGAAGTATACTTCTAACACGAAACATTATGCACATGTATTACATTATTTGTCTAATCCAGTTCGTTTTTATTTAATAGATGTAGCGGAACCTTTTTTTCTGTTGTTGTGATCTTCAGTCCAAAGACAGATTTGATGCAGCTCACCATGATTATGCTGTACTATCCTCTTCATCTCCGAAAAACTACTGTAACCTACACCCATCTGAATCTGCTTACTGTATTCATCTCTTAGTCTCCCTCTATGCTGTACTATCCTCTTCATCTCCGAAAAACTACTGGAACCTACACCCTTCTGAATCTGCTTACTGTATTCATCTCTTAGTCTCCCTCTATAATGTTTTCCCTCCACACTTCCCTCCAATACTAAAATTGTGATTCCTTGATGTCTCAGAATGTGTCTTGTCAATCAATCCCTTCTTCCAGTCAGGTTTTGTCACTAATTATTTTGCTCCGCAGTTCTGTTCACTGTCTGCACATTAGTTATACGATCTACCCATTTAATCTTCATTATTCTTCTGCGGCACCACGTTTCAGAAAATTATGTTCTCGTCCTTTCTAGACAGTTTACCGTTTATGTTTCACTTCCATACATGGCTAAACTCCATATAAATACTTTGTTTATAGTACATTACTATTTTAAGGCTAATGTTGCTTACACCACCTGAGAAGTTACAAATTCTGGTATTTTATTTTGTAACTAATTGGGAGGCATTAAGATTGTTGGATATTTAACGTCGTTCATTTCAGTTCTTGGAACTTTTGGAATAAAGTATCGAAGACTTTCTTGTGTGGAGACTTGCCATACAGTGTGTAGAACTTCTCGTATCTGCGTGAGCAGTTGTTTAATTTTAGAGGTTACAGTCCAGTAATATTCACTGTCACTATTCTGCTAGTGAAGAGTACATTCTTTTGGCGAAACTTATATATTACTCGAAGGACAATTAATGCTGGGAGTGATATTTGTATGCATTTTACTATTTTCATTGCATGGTACTTATAGTCATATCTCATGCTGAAGACTACATCCATTACATTACACAGGTATTTTAAACTCAGCCAGTACTATAGCATTCTGTGGATAAATTGTTTGTCAACATGCGGTAAGATTTGATTAAATGACCGTCAGAGTGAGTTATTTTCGGTGAATGGGTGGAAATGGTTCTTATTTTTCTGTTGGTTATTTTGAAAAAATTTTTGTCCTGTAATCTTGCTAATGTGCCATTCTTTTGAATACTGTGCGGATTTTTATGAGTGAATTTCCTTTCTGTGATACTGTGCGAAGAATTAATGTCTTATGCCGTATCTGAATGTACAGTGAAATATTGTGGAACATGTTATGTTTGAATGCTGATGTTAAAACTCTATAAAAATTTCTGGTACAGCGAAGGTATTTTTCGTGAAATAATATGGTTGTGACGAAATATGTCACGCATGAATGGTAAGATGTCAGCATCCAACGGACACATTATTTTTACAAGTGAGCACATTGCTACACTCCTGGAAATTGAAATAAGAACACCGTGAATTCATTGTCCCAGGAAGGGGAAACTTTATTGACACATTCTTGGGGTCAGATACATCACATGATCACACTGACAGAACCACAGGCACATAGACACAGGCAACAGAGCATGCACAATGTCGGCACTAGTACAGTGTATATCCACCTTTCGCAGCAATGCAGGCTGCTATTCTCCCATGGAGACGATCGTAGAGATGCTGGATGTAGTCCTGTGGAACGGCTTGCCATGCCATTTCCACCTGGCGCCTCAGTTGGACCAGCGTTCGTGCTGGACGTGCAGACCGCGTGAGACGACGCTTCATCCAGTCCCAAACATGCTCAATGGGGAACAGATCCGGAGATCTTGCTGGCCAGGGTAGTTGACTTACACCTTCTAGAGCACGTTGGGTGGCACGGGATACATGCGGACGTGCATTGTCCTGTTGGAACAGCAAGTTCCCTTGCCGGTCTAGGAATGGTAGAACGATGGGTTCGACGACGGTTTGGATGTACCGTGCACTATTCAGTGTCCCCTCGACGATCACCAGTGGTGTACGGCCAGTGTAGGAGATCGCTCCCCACACCATGATGCCAGGTGTTGGCCCTGTGTGCCTCGGTCGTATGCAGTCCTGATTGTGGCGCTCACCTGCACGGCGCCAAACACGCATACGACCATCATTGGCACCAAGGCAGAAGCGACTCTCATCGCTGAAGACGACACGTCTCCATTCGTCCCTCCATTCACGCCTGTCGCGACACCACTGGAGGCGGGCTGCACGATGTTGGGGCGTGAGCGGAGGACGGCCTAACGGTGTGCGGGACCGTAGCCCAGCTTCATGGAGACGGTTGCGAATGGTCCTCACCGATACCCCAGGAGCAACAGTGTCCCTAATTTGCTGGGAAGTGGCGGTGCGGTCCCCTACGGCACTGCGTAGGATCCTACGGTCTTGGCGTGCATCCGTGCGTCGCTGCGGTCCGGTCCCAGGTCGATGGGCACGTGCACCTTCCGCCGACCACTGGCGACAACATCGATGTACTGTGGAGACCTCACGCCCCACGTGTTGAGCAATTCGGCGGTACGTCCACCCGGCCTCCCGCATGCCCACTATACGCCCTCGCTCAAAGTCCGTCAACTGCACATACGGTTCACGTCCACGCTGTCACGGCATGCTACCAGTGTTAAAGACTGCGATGGAGCTCCGTATGCCACGGCAAACTGGCTGACACTGACGGCGGCGGTGCACAAATGCTGCGCAGCTAGCGCCATTCGACGGCCAACACCGCGGTTCCTGGTGTGTCCGCTGTGCCGTGCGTGTGATCATTGCTTGTACAGCCCTCTCGCAGTGTCCAGATCAAGTATGGTGGGTCTGACACACCGGTGTCAATGTGTTCTGTTTTCCATTTCCAGGAGTGTATTATCAGGTGCAATGATGGTAATTCGGTCACTTGGACACTGACATCTGACCATTTACACATGAACTATTTCGTTATGAAGTACGCAAACAGAACCTGAAGAATTGTAATACGCTCGTGGCTTGCTTTATGAGAAAAGTGATCAACGTCGGGTTATTACACAGTGGAGGTAGAGTTGTTTCAATTGAATTTCATGTAGTGTTAATATACGATGTAAATTTTATTTATTTGTGGAAATTTATTGAAGTGTTCATGCTAATATGTTGTCTTTCTGAGGTCCTTATTCGTTTGAAGTATAACATTTTGCTTTAAATACATGTACCTATTCCTCTGTGACTTACATTTCAAAGTGTCATGGCTTATACACTGGACCTGTGTACGATGGATAGAATGCAGCTGTGGTTTTCCTGTTTTCTTGCTACGAGTCAGTCATTCGAAATGCAGTTAGTGGGAGACATCTCTTGTGTTCATATGCGTTTCATAGTAATGTAAGGTGTGGAGTGTATTACTCAACAATTCAGTGTTTGAAACCTAGAGAGCAGTTTGGAGAATTTCTCACTCCCTCACATGTAGTAGTACAACGTCACCTACTTTGTCTCTTGTCAGATATTTAGTAACATAATCCTGCTTTAACAAGATTGTTTTTTCAGCGTTCGCAGAGTCCGTCAGTATGACCTCGAGGCATGACCACATTGCATCATTGCATCTGATAATAGCAATGGGCTCATTTGTAAAAATATTGCGCCCGTTGGACATTGACATCTGACTGCTCTTGCATCACAACCACATTATTTCATAAAAAATATCTTCACTGCACAAAAAAATTTATACACTTTTTAAAGCAGTATTCAAAGGTAACAACCTCCAACATATTTCACTGTATATTCAGATAACGCATAAGACATTAAACGCCCGAGCGTATCGCAAATTTTATACTTCAAACAACCTGTGACTTTTACAGTTTTGTTGTGCAATGGCTCTTTAGCGTTATAACCCGTTATGAAATTGGACAGGCATTTTACTGATAACAGTATTTATTACTGTGTTTTTACCTCCACTGAAATTGCTGTAAGATGTTTTCGCATAATTTATCCGACGTATTAGGTGCATGTGGGGTTCGGTCTTCCACATAAAATACATTAACAATACGCCTCACTGCACTGCCTATCTGTGATATCGTCTTAATAACTGGAGTTACATCGACTGAACAAGCAAGACTTGTATACAGTATCAGGATGAGAGCAACGCCGAAGTCAACATTAGTCTTTCCATCCGAAGTAAATACCAAACATAAAATCTGCCCACTAGTCCTGAACAGAAAAAATTCGAATATTATTACTTTTGTAATGAACTGAAATATTTTAATGAAATCCTTTATTATTGCAGTTACCTGGCATCAAGAGGGATGCCATCAGCATCTTTGAACCACGTAGCTACATGTCGAAAAGCTGATCTGAAATAACAGTTAAATATTACTTACTGTTGATGTCGTTGTGGTCTTCAGTTCAGAGACTGGTTTGATGCAGCTCTCCATGCTACTCTATGCTGTGCAAGCTTCTTTATCTCTGGATAACTACTACAACCTACACCCTTCTGAATCTGTTTAGTGTATTCATCTCTTGGTCTCCCTCCACGATTTCGACACTCCGCACTTCACTACAGTACTAAATTGGTGATCCCTTGATGCCTCAGAAAGTGTCCTAGCAACCGATCCCTTCTTCTAGTCAAATTGTGCCACGAATTCCTCTTCTCCCCAATTCTGTTCAGTACCTCCTCTTTAGTTATGTGATCTACCCATCTAATCTTCAGCATTCTTCTGTAGCACCACATTTCAAAAGCTTCTACTCTCTTCTTGTCTAAACTATTTATCGTCCATGTTTCACTTCCATACACAGCTACACTCCACCCAAATACTTTCAGGAAAGACTTCCTGAAACTTAAATCTATACACCATGTTAACAAATTTCTCTTCTTCAGAAACGCTTTCCTTGCCATTGCCAGTCTACATTTTATATCCTTTCTACTTTGACCACCATCAGTTATTTTCTTCCCCAAGTAGCAAAACTCATCTACTACTTTAAGTGTCTCATTTACTAATCTAATTCCCGAGGATCACCTGATTTAATTTGACTACATTCCATTTTCCCCATTTTGCTTTTGTTGGTGTTCATCTTATATCCTCCTTTCAAGAGATTGTCCATTCCGTTCAACTGCTCTTCTATGTCCTTTGCAGTCTCTGCCAGAATTACAATGCCATCGGCAAAACTCAAAGTTTTTATTTTTTCTCCGTGGATTTTAATTCCTATTCCAAATTTTTCTTTCGCTTCCTTTACTGCTTGCTCAATATACAGATTGAATAACATCAGAGATAGGATACAACCCTGTCTCATTCTCTTGTCAACCACTGCTTCCCTTTCGTGCCCCTCGACTGTTATATCTGTCATCTGGTTTCTGTACAAATTCTAAATGGCCTTTCGCTCCCTGTGTTTGACCCCTTCCACCTTCAGAATTTGAAAGAGAGTCTTTCAGTCAACATTGTCAAAAGTTTTCTCTAAGTCTACAAATGCTATAAACGTAGGTTTCCCTTTCCTTAATCTACCTTCTAAGTCGTAGGGTCAATATTGCCTCAAATGTTCCGACATTTCTACGGAATCCAAACTAAAGTTTCCCAAGGTCGACTTCTACCAGTTTTTCCGTTCGTCTGTAAAAATTTTCTCTTAGTATTTTGCAGCCGTGACTCATTAAACCGATAGTATGGTAATTTTCACACCTGCTTTCTTTGGGACTGGAATTATTATACTCTTCTTGAAGTCTGAGGGTATTTCGCCTGTCTCATACATCTTGTTCACCAGATGATAAGAGTTTTGTCAGGGCTGGCTCTCCCAGGACTATCAGCAGTTCTAATGGAATGTTGTCGGCTCCTGGGGCCTTGTTTCGACTTAGACCTTTCAGTGCTCTGTAAAACTCTTCATGCAGTATCATATCGTTCCCTAATGCTCTCTGAAACTCTCTACAACCTCTGGTTCTTTCAGTTTATCCAGTTTCCATCTCTTTAAAATCCCACCTTTTTACTGTATTTACTGTACTCTCGTAAAATAACAGCAAATCGAATTTAACCACTGTAAGTTGAAAGGGGACCACTCCAAATAGATTTCATTGCTCTGGTCGTTAATGTACTTTGTTAAGTAAATGACACACTAACATTGCCATTTCAGCTAATAAAATTTACATGAACAGCAGTTCCTCAACAAATCAACTTGTTTAAAAAAATGATGTACGAAACAAGACAATAATTGTATGTATGTAATATTAAAATACAGAACTGGTGAGAACTGATAAATTATTTTGTTCTAAAATCCAGTGTTCTGGTATATTCACTAATATGACTGATTCTCCCAATACGCTTCCAAATATGACAGTGCATAAAATTTCCTCTGTTGTAGCAAATGAACAGTCATGATTTGTGGTGACAAACAATGTTACTCAGTTTCTTCCCGTCTCTGTTAATGTAGAAAAATATGGCTCCCCATGCTGCCATCAAGAGCCATTGTTCTTGACATACCAGTGGCGCCACTATTTCACCAAAGTTTATATCTAGAAATTCTTGCATCCATGACAGATATCTTGTTGAGACGACTTATAACCATGTAACTTATTGCCACCCTACTTTCTTAACCTTTTTATCAGAGTATTGGCACACTGTAGCGAACATTTTTAATTATACATTTCAGAAGATTGGCTTTATGACTTCACTCTGTACAAGCCAGTCTCTCACTGATCCCAGTTCTGCTCTTGCCCACTATGTGCATCAAGATCATCTAAAAAACCTATCAAAGGAAAACAAACTGTGGTTCATCCTCTTATGAAAATCATTACTACAAACATGAATTCAATACAATATAAATCCCTTGGAAGCTGATCGGTCATTTACACTTTAAATGAAATGACTGTAATTTATTTCACACTATATTACAGTTAATAGTCAATAGATAGAAATGAAGCATTCACTTCTATAAATTCAAAGTGGTACAATCTTGATAAGCTAGAATCCATAAACAGAATATTAGCACTCAGTTAGGTACAATTTTATCAGAAAAATTTAAAATTTTTATGTTATAGTTACATATTACATCGTCATTACATTACAGAAGGACAGAATGAGATCTGGGAGAAAGTTACTGAGTATGTTGGATTAAACAATTTTGTTTATTTTCATTAATTATTTTACTACCATTACCTGTGACTTAAAAATTCTGTATCTGGAAGAGACTGGAGGTACTACTGTACATCCTCAGCTGTGAAGTTGAGATTTTTTGTGCTTCTGTGAGCAATGATGTGGCTTTTCTATGGATATTAAATTTTGAGAAATGATTTTTTAAATTTTTATATATATTTGCAGTGAACTTTGAGTATCTTCATGTCATATTTAATTTACTTCAGCTTCCAATTTTTGATGTGGACTATTAAGAAAAGAGTTTAAGTATTGTTGTCTTATGTCTTGGTATTGCAATGCTTTATAGAAACGAATATTAAATTTCTGTATAGTGAGAGGATTTGTGATTTTTTGTGAACCTGTGTTCTGGTGTGTTGTTTTCAAGTGGCTGATCAATCATTTGTGCTCTTATTTTGCGTTGTATGAAGGAGAAATATGCAATAAATCAAAGTGAGATGAGAAGCAACAGACTTGGGAAGAGCCAGACTAGAAACGAAAAATCTAGTTTAAACATGCAGTATGATTCTGGTGTTGTTACGTGTAGTGGTACTATTTAGGTGATATGCGTGTGCCGTTTAGTGATTCAATGAGCATGTGAGTTAGTGAATTAGCGTGCGTTGAGGCCAGTAGCGTGTTTCAAGAAGTTATAGGTGATGGTATGGGTACCACTAATCTGAATTTGTTCTACCCATTGAGTATGCTGCTCACTGTCGTGTTTTGACAGATAATTCTGCAACTCCTGATGGTTGTAATGAACAGATTGAGTAACTGAACGTTAATTAAGTTCCTAAAGATATTTCTGATTCATTCTTAATTCATGTTCTGTTCGCATCCGTAGAGTGATTAGAGGCTAATAAAAAAGGGAATTTATAAGAAACTAAAAATTAATATTGGAAGCGAAATTAAATTTTGGAAAGAACAGAAGGTGGCCTGGTGTAGATACATTAAATGAAAAGATCGAGGCTATTTCTATGGAAAAATAGACTAGAGTAGGTGTACTACAAGCACAAACTTGAACAAATTAGATTTGGGAAGATTTTTCAGTGAGATTTGATGTACCTAGCACGCAGTTAAGAGGAGAGTTTGTCGTATTTTGATGAGAGTAAATCTAGTATTGAGAATAAATTTGTTATTGTATGGGGAAGTCAAATTAGATTGCAGGAAATAGTGAGTGAACAAAATAAGCAATTAAAAGAGAGTTTTCAGCTTAAGCAATTAGTATGAGAAGAATAAAACAGATTTGACAGAAATGTAGGATGCTTTCCCAAATGTGGAGCTTGATACACAAATTCATAAACGATGTTCAAATAATACTGCCTTATTATAAGGATTAGAGAAGGATTTTGAAGAGATAAACGTTAGTTCAGAGAAAGAGCTGTCAGGAATTAGACAAGAGGTTCACAAGACCATTAAATAGCCATTTTTGTTGCACAAGTAGCTGTTAATGCTGAGCACAGCTCACGTAGTACACTACCTGCTATTGTTGGTGATTCTGAAGAGGTGAGACGTTTGTTGAATTTGAGAGGAGGTCAAAAGGAGGTTGATGGGAAGAGAACAGAGTTCTCCGATAAAAGTTAGGAGAAAGTATTGCTTAGGGTTCTTGTTATAGCAGAACTCATGTGCGTCATTTTGATATGAATTCTGGTCATAAAGATGAGCCAGATCCTGTGTCTTATTAGGAGGGGAGAGATAAATTCAGAACTGTTCAGGCTATGCCAAATGGTGACCCTCTTAGTGCAATGCTGACAAGGTACGTAGTGTCAAGAGAGACCACATCATTAGTTAAGCCTGGATGTGTTTTTTGCTGTTCCCAGATGGATGTGCATAAATTTATCTGTGGCATTCCGGTGCAATTGAGTGTTAGTGAACTGCACCTGGATGATTTCCATTCAGGCTGAATGAATTCCTTACTGTGCTATTTTCACTGAAGTTCCATTCAGGCTGAATGAATTCCTTACTGTGCTATCTTCACTGAATGGTGTAGAACCAAACTATAAGAGGATCATAAACAATGTTTATCTTCTTCACACAGAAGTAAGAACAGGCCTCAGTGTGGGAGAATTTAGTGACACTAAAATTCGTACGTTGTTGTACTCAGATGAGAGTACCCAGGTATGTTAATTAATTGTTGTTCGTTTTGTGTGTGCAACTGGGCAGCTAATATGTGCTATCCCTGAAGAGCTTTTTTTTTTTTTTTTTACTTGTTAGGAATCGTTTGCATTAGTATTCATACGAGATAGTTTCTTCTTTGTGGGTGACAGTATGTGATTACAGAGTATGCAGTGATCGACCAGATCGATGACTAGATTCTGATGATGCTTTCCATGTGGCTGTTTTGTATATTCTTCTTTCACTTACTGTATTCAAGTGATGAAATAATTTCCCTACTTGCTACTTACAGTTTTTCTTGGTGTTGCGTCTGCTTTCATGAATAGGTTGCATTGATTTACAATATCTGTTCTTTATGTTTTGATGATTTGTTTGATGCCTTGGTACTGGATGTTTGCGAATATTGGATGATGCGGTAAGGTGATGCAGTACAATAATTTTTGTTAGTTAGTTGGTTTGAACTATGTCACGAGGTCATGAATAAATATTTTTCCACTCAGTGATATTTAATACTTGGTGTCTATAATTTGTAAGTGTGAAGTGATATGTTGTGAAGGTCTACATTTTTCAATTCTTTTATACTTATTGTATTGCTACTCGTTTGTTTAGGTGAAGTGAGGTTTCTGTCCTATATTTATATGAGTATAGTTCTCTTACTACCAGTCGATCTAAGTGTGGAAGTTGTTGCAGTCATCCGCGAAAAAATGTACGTAGTTCAATGGCTAATGAAAGTGAACTGGTCATAAAGAATGTGGGATTGTTTGAATTAATGTCATCTGTTAACAGTCACTTCATGAAAAACAAATTAAAATAAGTATTTCACAGTGACCATGGTTACTGAAAATAAATTCGATGTGATTCAGATTTCAAACCATGATAAGTCTGTCAGGAAATAAATAATGTTGCATAAGATCATCAGATGGGTTCTGTTTCAGTAGAGGTTGATTATGTATGATGATTGATGATTTCTCTAGGCTGTCGTTGTGGTTGATTTTTGTTTGAGGTGAATGTTTCTGGCTGTACTGAATACTGTGAAGATGAAGTTATACAGTGAAACTTGTTTGTGTAGATAAGAATTTGCTCCAAAGTAGATGCTGGAATAATGTAACGCTGTCGTTTTTTTGTAGACGAGTATATGAGGTTTCTTTGATTCTCCGTTGCATACAGGCTGTTGCTAGCCAAAGTGTCTTGTTGTGGTTCATGGTTGAAATTGGGCAATAGTCCGAAATTGTACCATGTGCTTAACGCTATTCTTCCGATTATGGACGTTTTAGTAAGGAAGTATCACAGCTAACACTTCGTTCAAGAATCATAAAAGAAGGTTGTATACATGGAAGAATCCTGGAGATACTGACAGGTTTCAGATAGATTATATAATGGTCAGACAGAGATTTAGGAACCAGGTTTTAAATTGTAAGACATTTCCAGGGGCAGATGTGGACTCTGACCACAATCTATTGGTTATGAACTGTAGACTAAAACTGAAGAAACTGCAAAAAGGTGGGGATTTAAGGAGATGGGACCTGGACAAACTGAAAGAACCAGAGGTTGCAGAGAGTCTCAGGGAGAGCATAAGGGAACAATTAACAAGAATGGGGGAAATAAATACAGTAGAAGAAGAATGGGTAGCTTTGAGGGATGAAGTAGTGAAGGCAGCAGAGGATCAAGTAGCTAAAAAGACGAGGGCTAGTAGAAATCCTTGGGTAATAGAAGAAATACTGAATTTAACTGATGAAAGGAGAAAATATAAAAACGCAGTAAATGAAGCATGCAAAAAGGAATACAAACGTCTCAAAAATGAGATCGACAGGAAGTGCAAAATGGCTAAGCAGGGATGGCTAGAGGACAAATGTAAGGATGTAGAGGCTTGTCTCACTAGGGGTAAGATAGATACTGCCTACAGGAAAATTAAAGAGACCTTTGGAGAGAAGAGAACCACTTGTATGAATATCAAGAGCTCAGATGGCAACCCAGTTCTAAGCAAAGAAGGGAAGGCAGAAAGGTGGAAGGAGTTGGTTGGTTGGTTTGGGGAAGGAGACCAGACAGCGTGGTCATCGGTCTCATCGGATTAGGGAAGGATGGGGAAGGAAGTCGGCCGTGCCCTTTCAGAGGAACCATCCCGGCATTTGCCTGGAGTGATTTAGGGAAATCACGGAAAACCTAAATCAGGATGGCCGGACGCGGGATTGAACCGTCGTCCTCCCGAATGCGAGTCCACTGCGCCACCTCGCTCGGTGGTGGAAGGAGTATATAGAGGGTTTATACAAGGGCGATGTACTTGAGGACAATATTTTGGAAATGGAAGAGGATGTAGATGAAGAGGATATGGGAGATATGATACTGCGTGAAGAGTTTGACAGAGCACTGAAAGACCTGAGTCGAAACAAAGGCCCGGGAATAGACAACATTCCATTAACACTACTGACAGCCTTGGGACAGCCAGTCCTGACAAAACTCTACCATCTGGTGAGCAAGATATATGAGACAGGCGAAATACCCCCAGACGTCAAGAAGAATATAATAATTCCAATCCCAAAGAAAAGAAGTGTTGACAGATGTGAAAATTACCGAACTATCAGTTTAATAAGTCATAGCTGCAAAATACTAACGCGAATTCTTTACAGACGAATGGAAAAACTAGTAGAAGCCGACCTCGGGGAAGATCAGTTTGGATTCCGTAGAAATATCGGAACACGTGAGACAATACTGACCCTACGACTTATCTTAGAAGCTAGATTAAGGAAAGGCAAACCTACATTTCTAGCATTTTTAGACTTAGAGAAAGCTTTTGACAATGTTGACTGGAATACTCTCTTTCAAATTCTGAAGGTGGCAGGGGTAAAATACAGGGAGCGAAAAGCTATTTACAATTTGTACAGAAACCAGATGGCAGTTATAAGAGTCGAGGGTCATGAAATGGAAGCAGTGGCTGGGAAGGGAGTGAGACAGGGTTGTAGCCTCTCCCCGATGTTATTCACTCTCTATATTGAGCAAGCAGTGAAGGAATCAAAAGAAGAATTCGTAGTAGGTATTAAAATCCATGGAGAAGAAATAAAAACTTTGAAGTTTGCCGATGACATTGTAATTCTGTCAGAGACAGCAAAGGACTTGGAAGAGCAGTTGAACGGAATGGATAGTGTCTTGTAAGGAGGATATAAGATGAACATCAACAGAAGCAAAACGAGGATAATGGAATGTAGTCGAATTAAGTCAGGTGATGCTGAGGGAATTAGATTAGGAAAGGAGGCACTTAAAGTAGTAAAGGAGTTTTGCTATTTGGGGAGCAAAATAACTGATAATGGTCGAAGTAGAGAGGATATAAAATGTAGACTTCTGAAGAAGAGAAATTTGTTAACATCGAGTATAGATTTAAGTGTCAGGAAGTCGTTTCTGAAAGTATTCGTATGGAGTGTAGCCATGTATGGAAGTGAAACATGACCGATAAATAGTTTGGACAAGAAGAGAATAGAAGTTTTCGAAATGTGCTGCTACAGAAGAATGCTGAAGATTAGATGGGTAGATCACATAAGTAATGAGGAAGTATTGAATAGGATTGGTGAGAAGTTTGTGGCACAAAGAAGAATGGATCGGTTGGTAGGACATATTCTGAGGCATCAAGGGATCACCAGTTTAGTATTGGAGGGCAGCGTGGAGGGTAAAAATCGTATAGGGAGACCAAGAGATGAATACACTAATCAGATTCAGAAGGATGTAGGTTGCAGTAGGTACTGGGAGATGAAGAAGCTTGCACAGGATAGAGTAGCATGGAGAGCTGCATCAAACCAGTCTCTGGACTGAAGACCACAACAACAACAGTAAGGAAGTATTTTACTGGTGCCAGGAGCACTGCGATCTATTTGAGAACTGATGATTTATGTGTGCCAGTACATGAATAGTAAGCGACCTATAGATACTGAGCTGTTTTTGGTGGTGTCAGGAGAGCTGCAGCCCAGTTGTTGTTTAAAGGAAGAATTCAGCACTGCTAGTCAAGAAAAGAGGAACAAATCCTCTTTTATCATTTACGCCAGACCGAGATTCAGAGCTTGTGTGGAACAATAAGTTTTGAAGGAAACTAAGACTTCACTACATTTATTCTGAACAAATGCACAACAATTATTGAAATGCGAAGTGTAGCCACAGCAGGAATAGTGAATCAATAGCTTCATTTGGATAAGAACAGTAGTAAAGAACAGGAACGTGGACGTGAGTGTAATGTTAAAATGTTAGCTTTTTTCCGTCCTGTATGAGAATTGTCTGTGGTTCTTGTTTGGCATTGGATGCATGGTTCTGTGTGTGCAGATCTGTGTGTGCAGCTCTTTGCTGGCACATTCTTACTGGAAGAGATTGATGTGCAGCATTGCCTTGAGATTGTTTTCTGCATGCGTTTGTTACGAGCTATGAGCTACAGTGAAATAAGACCTAGCACTGCGCAGCTCTGAGTATTAATTCAATGCAACGATTACAGGTCCGTAACGAACTGTTGTGAGTGGCAGGCTTTAACATGTTTTGAATTCTGAGATACTAAGTCTCAAAGCATGTGGGCCAGAAATCACTTTCCCAGTAGAGTTCCAGGCGAGCCACGTAATTCACATTATCATGTAACTGTTCTTGATACTTTCATAGGATTCTTGACTAATTTGTGGTTAAATTTGTTATCATGTGGTGGCATACAACGCCTGGTGGTTCATATGTGAATAATTGTATTCTTCTTTTTACGGTGTCTCCAGTTGAAATAATCATTAACTTGAATATTATCTCCCTGAATTTATTTTACGTTCCCTTGCCATGTTCAAACTGATAACTGAAACATAACAGTTCTATGGAACATGCCATGCACGCTGCATTTAAACTGCTGTAGAGGTTCTGTCACGATCATTTGCCTTCAGCAAACGTTTTTATTCATATGAGCTGCTTTCACAGTGAGCATTTATTTGTTTAGCAGCTCGATTCCTTCTAGTTTCTCTGTAGGATTTTTCATGTTTTTGAAAGTAAGTTGCGTTGAGGTCTTCGTGCCAGATGGTGAAATCTCTGAGTAGTAGGTTTCACCATGGGTTCATTTAGTGATCTTGAGGGCATCAGTGAAGGGCTCTACTAAGTTCAGTGCTAAACGCTACAAGAGAGCTTTTGTACAGCACAAAGAGGTCTTAAGAATAAATTCCGGTAATGTAAGGATACATATTACGATATTAATGCCGCTGCCCCGCCGCCCCTCCCCCCCCCCCCCCCCCCCTCCACACACACATATATAGTGAAGTGTTCACGACGGCAGAATCACAGCAATGCGAGCTCTTATGGGGGCTTATCAACAGTCGTTCTCCCAGAGGATCACTTGCGAACGGAATGTTGAAAGTGTGATGACAATGGCACCCAAACTATTCTCAGTCACACATCGTAAAGGGACACGTAGACTGTAAATGTGTTAGGGGGTCCGTAAAGTAATGTCGTATTTTTACATTGAATTTAAACAGATAAATTGTTAACGAGTCTTTCTTTTTAATCAATGACGTAATCACTCTTCTTATCAACAACCTTTTTCCATACAGTGTGCAAATTTTCAACGCCTGATGGACAAAATTCAATTGGTTTTTGAGAAAAACATCTGGAGATAGCATTTTGGATATCATACACATCTTCACATTTTTTTCCACTTAGCAAATGTCGTAATGATCGAAATAAATGGAAATCGGATAGCGGAATATCGGACAAGTGTGGTGGATGAGGCAATACCTCCCCCCCCCCCCCCCCCCAATTCATTAAATTTTTCCAGGCTTACTCTTGCGCAGTGCGGTCTTGCATTATCGTGTTGCAGAATAATGGCCTTTCTGTTGACAAGCGCAGCGCACCTTTCTATTAAATATTGATTTACTCGATCCACTTGTTCAAAGTAAAGGCCTGCATCCACAGTTTTTCCAGGTTTCAGCACTTAAGAATGAGCAACCCCGCGAATACTTCATCAAACACACAAGAGCGCCTTTCTAGGGAGTAATACCTGGCTCATCTGTATTCCGTGGCGATTCATTCGGAGAGAGCTACTGCCTCTTGCGTTTTGGATTATCGTAGTGGACCCATGTTTCAGTTCAACTGATAAAGCGATCAAAAAACGCTTCTCTGCCGAGTCACTGAAGCAATAATTTGCTTATTGTGGATAGGTTAGCTTGTTTTTTGTCTTTACGAAAGTTCTGCAAAGTTCTTGGGTGGTTGACCAAGGTTGATTAAGAGCGTTTGACGGTTCCCCGATTGTCTGACACTGATTTGGTTCCACTTCCACCCTTAACATGTCATTGTCTAAAGTTGTTAGCCTTTCTGATCGATACGTATCAGAAAGATCAAAATTACCGAATCTGAAGTTGGCATTTGCGAACGTCTAATGCATTCATGTAAATATCACAAATGTTTTTGGCAGCAACTATTACTCAAAAAGCAAGTGATGCCGGATATGTACCTCTTCTGGAATCTGGATAGCCATTTCATCATAAACTGCGAACAAAATTTAAGATTTAATGGTTTGCCAGTAAACAAGAGACTAACCTTAAAACGTCTTTGGCACGACTTTGAAGTACACAAGATCTGATAAATGACAGACCAATATAGACATGCGCAGAAACGACGTTACTTTCCGGTTCCCCTAATATGTCTAGATATGCTTAAAAACAAAAAAGACAGACAGGATATAACAAAAAGTAATAGAGCAGTCATATTCAAAAAATGTTACGCTTTGACGCTGATTTCCGTATACTGAACAGTACTCAGCGTGGTAGCATATGTTAGTATTCCTTCTCGTTCCGCTCCAGTATGGACCACGAAAAGTATGGCTGTTTAAATACCTCTCGCCACACCGTAACAATTCTAACTCTATCTCTACGGTCCCTATGGGAGTAAGAAGTAGGAAGATTAAGAATGTGCACATTCTTTACTAATTTTGCAAGTAAGCTTTCGTGCGATAACTAGTAATTTACCTTCAAATGTCTGCGAATTCAGGTATCTCAGCATTTCCGTTACGTTGTTCTGTGATTCGTATTGTCCTCCTCCGCACACGTTCAGATTCCCCGTAAGTCCTATCTGGTATGAGTATCACATACTTGAGTAATATTCTAAGATGAGAAGCACAAGTGTTCTGTAAGCGATCTTCTGTGTAGACTGATTGCATTCGCCTAGAGTTCTACCACTGAACTGGAGTCTCCCGCCTGTTTTAGCCACAGGTGACACTACGTGAACTTTCTGTTTCATATCCCCATAAATTGTTACACCCACGTATTTGTATGAGTTCACAGATTCCACTTGTGACTCGTTGATATTGTAGTCACAGGATACTAAGTTTTTTCGTTTTATGGAATGCACTATTTTACGTTTCTCAACATTAAGGGGGTTAGGACGTCAAACGGGCTGACTTGGAGCAGGAGAGGCACTACAGGACATTTCAATTTCCAGTGTCTATACTTTTACAAATAAATTCATAAAACTTCGTCAGCATGACCAGGAAGGATTCATAAATTTCCATATCTATTAAAAACTATGGTAAAAATTGAGGTAATTAAATATAAAATTTGTGTTTTTTCTAAACATGAGGTTTAAAATATAACAGTTCATTCGTTTTTTCATAAATTAAATAAATTCTAGAGTTTCATACACCTGTGAGTATTGTATGTATGCTGTGCAAAATTCATCTAAGAATCTCTCTAACTTATGAAGGAAATTGTACCTATAGCACCAAATGCAGCCATTAGTAAGTGAAAAAATGACGAAATTTCGCACGTAAAAAAATGTATTTTGTTATGTTTTCGAACTTCCACTGCAATGGGTGTGAATCCTGAATCCTTTCTGGTGATGCTGACAAAGTTTTATGAATTTATTTCTAAAAGTATAGGCAGTGGAAATTAAAATGTCCTGAGATGCCTCTCCTGCTCCAAGTCGGCCCGTCTAACGTCCTACCCCCCCCCCCCCCCTTTAAAACAAGCAGCCTACTGTGGCACCCCTTCGAAATCTTATCAAGATCTAACACGTTATCTGTGGGATAAGAATGTAGTTCCACATTATCAGTTATTATACTGCTCAGTGTAGATCAGTGAAGATAGAAGGAAAATGGTCGCCTCTATTGTGTAAATATATAGCTCCCTTTCAGTCAACATTGTCAAAAGCTTTCTCTAAGTCTACAAATGCTAGAAACGTAGGTTTGCCCTTCCTTAATCTAGCTTCTAAGATAAGTCGTAGGGTCAGTATTGCCTCACGTGTTCTAACATTTCTACGGAATCCAAACTGATCTTCCCCGAGGTCGGCTTCTACTAGTTTTTCCATTCGTCTGTAAAGAATTCGCGCTAGTATTTTGGAGCTGTGACTTATTAAACTGATAGTTCGGTAATTTTCACATTTTTCAACACCTGCTTTCTTTGGGATTGGAATTATTATATTCTTCGTGAAGTCTGAGGGTATTTCGCCTGCTTCATATATCTCGCTCACCATGGAGAAGAAATAAAAACTTTGAGGTTCGCCGATGACATCGTAATTCTGTCAGAGACAGCAACGGACTTGGAAGAGCAGTTGAACGGAATGGATAATGTCTTGAAAGGAGGATATAAGATGAACATCAACAAAAGCAAAACGAGGATAATGGCATGTAGTCGAATTAAGTCAGGTGATGCTGAGGGAATTAGATTAGGAAATGAGACACTTAAAGTAGTAAAGGAGTTTTGCTATTTGGGGAGCAAAATAACTGATGATGGTTGGAGTAGGCACGATATAAAAAATAGACTGGCAATGTCAAGAAAAGCGTTTCTGAAGAAGAGAAATTTGTTAACATCGAGTATAGATTTAAGTGTCAGGAAGTCATTTCTGAAAGTATTCGTATGGAGTGTAGCCATGTATGGAAGTGAAACATGGACGATAAATAGTTTGGACAAGAAGAGAATAGAAGCTTTCGAAATGTGGTGCTACAGAAGAATGCTGAAGATTAGATGGGTAGATCACATAACTAATGAGGAAGTATTGAATAGGATTGGGGAGAAGATAAGTTTGTGGCACAACTTGACCAGAAGAATGGATCGGTTGGTAGGACATGTTCTGAGGCATCAAGGGATCACCAATTTAGTATTGGGGAGCAGCGCGGAGGGTAAAAATCGTAGAGGGAGACCAAGAGATGAATACACTAACCAGATTCAGAAGGATGTAGGTTGCAGTAGATACTGGGAGATGAAGAAGCTTGCACAGGATAGAGTAGCATGGAGAGCTGCATCAAACCAGTCTCAGGGCTGAGGACCACAACAACAACAACAACATAGCTTCCTTGATATTTGGAATCAGATGACGTTTCATACCATTCTCCAGTGTGTCACATATCTGCCACCATTCTTTGTCCAATAACATACTTCGTTTTTGTTGAAGAATCCAGTCCTTCCACTTACACCACATTATCCACTTTTCTCTAGCGTAAAATCAACTGACGCCAGCAACATCCAGATTATAACATTGTTTTCCAGTATTTCAACATCGCAGGCAGTGGTTCAATATGACATAACTAGAGCACCAGTAATGTGTCTCGTCTTCTGTACAGAGTTCCTTCTGGGAGAGGACCTCCTGGCAGCGCCCATCGTGCAGCACGACACATACGAACGCGACGTCTACCTGCCCAAAGGCAGCTGGCTGGACGAGGTGGACCCTGAGCACCCCACCATAGAGGGCCCCACCTGGCTCCGCGACTACCCGGCGCCTCTCAACACGCTGCCACACTTCACCAGGGTCACCTCCTCATAGGTCTCACCGATTAAAATGTTCCACGTTTCGTATAAAAAATAAAATAACTTATGTCTATAATTTTGAGTTTATAAATGATGCATTTCAGGAAAGTATGACATTTCACCTGCTTTCAACTGATGTCAGTGATAAACAAAGCCTTCAGAGTGGTATGTGGTTTTGTGTCGCAATGTGTTTCATAACATTACACAAGTTACTCCAATTAGTAGCTCTTCAGCAACTAAGATACGTCAAAAGGGCGTATCTCATCATTATTAACCCCTTAATCCTTATCCTTACCACCACCTTATCGTACATGAATCAAAATTCTCCCTCAAACTTTGAGTAAGGAATGAAAATGCTGTTGAAAATGTGAAAACTGAGACATTCAGGTTGAAACATCTCCCCAGAAAAATTAATGAATTACTGTGCTGATAAACCTCTACGTTATTTGATTTTCAAACAGCTGAGCAGAACTGAACATACTCAGACATCTCTCTCTTTACTTATTCTGATCAACACTAAACTCACACAGAATATTTTTAACGCAACTCAATCTGACTTTCAATAATTCCTACAAAAGAATGGCCCTGACTAACATTAACCTATACCTTTCACAAATCACTTACCTCACAAAAATCTTCGTTACTCGAACTTCTGCAATACAGAGAGCGCCAATACTGCCAGCTAAATAAAAGATTCTAACTACTGAAGGCACTAACTACTGATAGGCATAGTTAGAAAATGGAAGATTTTGATAGAGGACAAGCAATGTATTTACCTTAATAATGTACAGATTTACTCTTTCTGATGGACACACGTCCAGATCATCCGCTCTCAAAATTCTGTCATCTCTCTCCCCACATCCACCACTGCTGGCGGCTCACCTCCAACCGCGCAACGCTACACGCTGTTCACATCCAGCTGCCCAACACTACAATAGCAAATATTCCAACAATGCGAACCAGCCACAGACTGCACACAGCACAGTCAGTGATTTTCATACAGAGCGCTACGTGGCGTTACCAACATAAAAACCTAAACACCCTACTTACAAGGTTAGTATGTAGTGGCGAACAAGTCTCTGGTCACTACCACGGGAACACTTGCATGGCAACTGCTGAACTCACATACTACATATCAGTTTTTAAAATCTCTCTCTCTCTCTCTCTCTCTCTCTTTCTCTCTCTCTCTTTTATTTAAGGGTGAGTCACTAACTATTGCCACCTAGAACAACTCCGAAATAATGATAGTAGCTGAAAAGTTTGTCCGACATGTTGCATTGGACAACAGGGGCCATAATATGACATTGGTTTTTTGTTGCTAGGTGGGGTCGCTTCAGAGATATGAAGGTCAACTTTGTTTTTTTTAATTGGATGCTATAGTCTGGTACTTTGTTTTCTGATAGCGGCTATCGAGACGAATCTAATGATGTGCAGCAGTAAGGTCGTTGAAGGTCAACGAAGGTCACAAAGGTGGCATGAACGTCCATTCGCAGAAGGAGTTCGAAGTGATGACCATTGGTATCAATGCAGTGCTGCAATCTGTCATGGATTGAGTGGTGTTCCTTATCAGATTTTCTTGTCCTTAGATAGAAAATATTCCTGTGTTAATGATGTATTAATTACACGCTTTGTGTTCATTTAAGCACTAATTTTACACACGTAATCTGAACTTACCTCCCTTATTTATACTGGTGGCTCGCCCATTTATAAACTATGGCTGAAGTCTAAGATTAATTTTTAAGTTAACTTCTTGTCATCCATTATCTGTATCTACTAATCTTGACTTTAATTCTAATATTTTCAATTTTGATTATGCTGGGTAATACAAATTAACAGACAACGAAATATTCAATAATTTTGAAAGGAGTCTCAGCGGCTTGTGTGCTCTTTATAGAGATGCATTGAAAGACGTGGGACTATTGCCTGCATAGTTACATTTACACACTAAATTTAGTAATAGACAACAGTACCATATTAACAGTGACATCTCTATGGATACGGTATTTATTCTGTACATTATGTACGGTTTTAAATTAAATTTAACACATGTCTGGTTGCAGTAGGTACTGGGAGATGAAAAAGCTTGCACAGGATAGAATAGCATGGAGAGCTGCATCAAACCAGTCTCAGGACTGAAGACCACAACAACAACAACATGTCTGGTATCGTTGAAACACGAAGCACCTGCACAGATATGTTGTAATCTTAAAAGGATCACCGAGCTCTATATGTAGCTACAATTTGTGCCATGATGTGTAACATGAAGAAAGACAAACAACGTTTTCATACAAAGCCTTCGCAGAAAGACCCACAATAATGACTTAATATCTTCTCTCAAAACTTGTCACTTTTCAATGACATTTTGCAATATACCTGCCATCTCTTACATTGCAAACGTGTACATTTGTACTAATATATTTTACTTTCCTCTTGAAAGAAATATTCGTGCCCTTCTCGTGTCTGAAGTGTGAGGTACAAGGCGTTGGAGGTGGCGCAGTAGTTAAGATATTGCATATCATTCGGGAAGGTGAAACATCCTAATTACAGCGCAACCAGCGTGATTCAGCTTTTCCTTAGGTTCTGGAAATCATCTCAAACGAAACCAGTAAAGTTCCTTCAGCAAGTCGATGTCACATTCGTTCCACCATGTACACCCAACTGTCAGTCTTAAATAACTTCAATGCTGGGAGGAACAAGAAACTCTAATCTTACTGCTTTCTGTTTACTGGTGTTCTCGAGGTGTGAAAAATGTAGTCAACTACACTTGCTTGAAAATATTGCGCTACCCGTTGTGGCCAGGCGGATCGCCAGAGTCCTAGTGAATGAACGTTGCCTGCGGTATGTTGACTGTTGAAGTATAACGCCACCCACGAAACAGACAATCAGGCCTATACCAAGGAGCAAACATTGTGCAAACTTACGGAAGGAAAAGTGCATAATTTACAAAAGAAAAGAAGCAACAGTGGAGATTAATGTGCCGTCGTCTTCGTAGCAATTATGGTCGAAGCTTTTGCATAGCTGGTGCGGTTCTGCAGTACATTTCTTGAACCGTGGCTGCATTTGCCGGAAGTGCATCACTGAAGCAACTAAACCCTTCAGCCTACTTTGACAGGGACTTGATGCCTTCCTGTGGCGACTGAAACTATTGAGCCACCTGGTGCTGCCGCGCACTAAAGAGATGGTACTCCAAAGCCGGTCTATTCAGTCCTGCAACACGAATCTTCAATGGCAGCCAGCCTAATAACAAACCCAAGGAAAAGCGTTTACATTGTGACTTGTTCTTTCCACTGTACGTTTCAAAAAGCACTTTCCAGTTTTCCGGCCCCGCTACTTATCTGATTCTAAAGACTTCTACATCTACATCTATGGACCCACTCCGCAAGACAGCATACGTAGAGTACCCCTTACCACTACTAGACGTTTCCTTTCCTGTACCACTCACACACAGACTGCCTTTCACTGTATGAGCCCTAATTTCTCATATCTCATCTTTCTGGTCCTTAAGCGAAATGTATATTGGCGGCAATAGTATCTATCTGCAGTCAGCTTCAGATGCCGGTTCTCTAAATTTTCTCAGTTGCGTTCCTTGAAAAGAACTTCGGCTTCCGTTCAGGGATTCCCATTTGAGTTCCCGAAGAATTTCTGTAACACTAGCGTGTTGCTCAGACCTAGCGGTAATAAATCTAGGAGCCTGAATCTGAATTGCTACGATGACTTTCTTTAATTCGACCTGGTGCGCATCCAAAACTCTCGAGCAGTACTCAAGAATAGGGCCTACTAGCGTCTTATATGCGGTCTCCTTTACAGATAAAGTACATTTTCCTGAAATTCCTCCAATAAACCCAAGTCGACGTCTTCCCTACCACAATCCTCACATGCTCATTCCTTTTCATATCGCCTTGTAACGTTACGTCCAGATATTTAAACGACGTGACTGTGTCAAGCAGGGCAATACTAATGCTCTATCCGAACATTCCCAATCTAATGTCTTATTTTTCCAAGATAATCGACATATTGTCCCAACGGAAAGAAGCCAAACATCTCGGATTATTAAGGATTTGGTGTGTCACAACAGCACGCGACTGGTTTTTCGACATTACACTGTGCACAAGTTTCATGGAGATCGTTCGACGTGTCACACACTGGACGACCTTCTTGCGGCTGTTGTGCGTGGACTCAACTGGTCCAGATTTGAAAGTGGCCGCCACTAATAGAAAGATCTGTAGCGCTTATCCTGTGTCACCTTTGGTGCACGTCGCTCCCCGGCAGAGCTCTACAACACGTTCGCTGAGTTTCAACTCTCAACACATCGCGTCACTCTATCTTTGCAAAACGTTTCGCTGTATATATGAAGAATCACTATGTCACAGAATTCGTCTATTCAACACATCCAGAAAGATACCACTGCACCCAATTTTGACATCAAAACCTGGGGAAATCGTGACCCCTCACATCGCAGTACCATCACCTCAGGCTCGTGGGGTTGCTAAATATCTCGTAGCTGTGTGTGATTTATTTTATAAATTCTTAGACTCTTATGTCACAAAAACTGCTACCACAGCCTTGATTATCAAAAGGATGAGGGCAGACTGCATCACAGGGTTTGGCAAACCACAGGCTCTGCTGTCTGACAATGTCCCAAACTTTACATGTAAAGCATGGAAATATTTTCTTCAAGAGCAACATACTAGACAAATTTTAATTCCGAAATTTTATCCTGAATCCAATCCCACTGAAAGGGTTTCAGGCAGTTCATCCGATTCATTACGATGTATCTTCCTCATCAATAGACTGGATGGGTCGAGTCTGTAAATCACTTTTGAACAAATAGTGAATAATTTTCACACACCACACACCGCACACTGGCTGAAACCAAATTAGAGAAGAATGAGTGGGTAAAACTTCTGCTGCACACGCCAGGATGTGACATAGCAAGAGAAGAAAAAATACACCATGCCCTCATTTCCTTCACAACCTCTGTATGTCTTAGGAAGTTCACATATTATGAAAACTACTGGGAAAAATTCAGAACTTTACGGCTGGTGAGCAAATACTGTTGAGAACTCGCCCCAAGCCCTCACTTACAAAAAATAAAAACGAGAAACGGCAGTTGCTGTACACTGGTCCATATAATATTATCAGAATGCTACATGAAGAATCCTGTCTCATAGCCTATTCGCATTCCAACAAGATTGAAAGATTAAATCGCCAGAGAGATTTAAAGAAATATGTGCACCAGGTATTTTCTACATAGTACATAGTGTCATTTATAAGTATATTTGCTTTTATATATTTATTTTATTTATGCATCTTCTCGTATTTATACAATAAGTCATGATTACTGTTTGAATACGATAAAGATGGCCCACTGCAAATATATAAACGCTAAGTGTTCACGACATTCCTCGTTATTGTACGTAGTAGTCAGTATTACTCCAGAATTCTAATCAAGAACAACTGCTGATATGAGTAACTTAGAAGCATATATTCTCAGTGCAGTGAAGCAGCTTAAAACACTTATGAAAGGTAAGGCTTCCGGTTCAGACTGTATCCCAGTCAGGTTCCTTTCAGAGTATGCGGATACTGTAACTCCATACTTAGCAATCATATACAACCATTCACTCTTAGAAATATTCGTACCCAAAGACTGTAAAGTTGAACAATTCACACCAACACCCACGAAAGGAAATAGGAGTTATCCACTGAATTACAGACCCATATCTCTAACGTCGATTTACTCCATTATTATGAATCACCTCAAAGAAAACGATTTATTGATAAATAGCCAACACGGATTCAGAAAATATCGTTTTTGTGAAACACAATTAGCTCTTTATCCTCAGAAAGTAATAAGTGCTATCGACAGGGGATGTCAGACTGAGTCCGTATTTTTAAATTTCCAGAAGGCTTTTGACAGCGTTCCTCAAACACGACTTTTAATTAAACTGCGTCCTTATTGAGTATCGTCTCAGTTGTGTGACTGGACTCATGATTTCCTGTCAGAAAGGTCACAGTTCGTAATAACTGACAGAAAGTCCTCGAGTAAACAGAACTAATATCTGGCATTACGCAAGGTAGTGTTAAAAGCCCTTTGTTGTTCGTGACCTACATAAACAATTTAGGAGACAATCTGAGCAGTCCTCTTAGATGGTTTGCAGACGATGCTGTGATTTACCATCATGTAAAGTCAGCAGATGATCATAACTAATGCAAAATTATTTATAGAAGATATCTATATTGTACAAAAAGTGACAATTGATTCTAAATTATGAAAATAGTGAAGTCATCCAAATGAGCACTAAAAAGAAACCTCTAAATTTCAGTTACACGATAAATCACGTAAATCTAAAGGCAGTAAACTCGTCTAAAAACTTATGTATTACAGTTACGAATATCTTAAATTGGAACGATCACACAATGATGTGGGGAAAACAAACCAGATACTTCGATTTATTGGTAGAAAATGTAACACTTCCACTAAATGTAGCAGTTGTACTAAAGAGACAGCTTTTTTCTTACATTACGCTTGTCCGCCCTCTTCTGGAGTATGCTGTGTGGTGTGAGATCCACATCAGATAGGATTAATGGAGAACATCAAATAAGTTCATTGAAGGGCAGCTGGTTTTGTATTACTGGTACCAGCCAAACACGATTTTAGGATGAACTAGTTTCGCCTAGGTGAAACTCGTTCATCCTGTTACCAATAGGACAAAACAGTTTACCCTAGGTCGAATCGGCTTATCCTAGTCAGAAATTATAAGCTTTAGGATAAACTAGTCTGAACTAATTTCACCCAGTTTGTATCTTCTATAAGCTTTTCAAAGTATACTGAATAAAGGAATATAAATAAAATAGTCAATATGATTCATTAAAGTTATTTATTAACTAATCAGTAATTTCACCTCTATCACTAGATCAGCTTACATATATCCATCCGCAGAAATCACCTTATCTGCACTTTGCTGATTTACATATTTTTGCAAGGTATACTTTGGTGGCACTTAGAATTGCAGAATACTTTGTGTTTCTTAAAATTGCATTTGTTTCTTGTAGGTTTTCATGCAACTGCACTTCACAAAGCCTTGCCCTGATCCAACAGAATGCTTTGTGACTGCAGTCCTTGAAGATATTTCAGTATCCTGGTTAATATCTCTCACATCTAAAAACTTCTGAATACAGACCTCAAAATCAGCTCTATAAAATAAAAAAGAAGTTAAAACAAATATTTTTTAATATTTTATTACAAAAACTGTGGCAAATTTTAATAAAATCATACCTGCAATAATGTTTTTGAAGTACGCTATGTTTGGTGCCAACTTTGTAGAGGCACTCATCATTAGTCTTCTGAAGTATTACTCCAGTTATGTTTCGAAGATCACCTCTGCCTTTTGCTACATCTGGAATAGGTATGATTACGTTGTCTCCAATGTCGGCTGGAGGATGGGATTTGTCAGAGGAAGCTTTCATTCTTTTAGCTGTTTTTTTTTAAATTTTCTCTCGCAATTTTTCTAGCACTTTGAATATCGTATGTGTCAATTTCCACAATGTTATCATCATCACTGTCTTCATACTGTTCAGTATTGCTACGATCTTCGATTGCCTTCTTTAGGTCATCTTCATTCTGAATATAGTTTATGATTTCTTGAGGCAACGAGGAAGTGGAAAGTCCTACTCTAGGTTCGATTCCGAACAATGTTTTGTAAGGTGATTCTTGTATGCCAGAGTGATAAGCTCGGTTTTTCATGAATTGGACAAACCTTAATCATTCCGACTACTTCGTCGAATTGTTGTCCTTTAACCAAGAACTTTAATTTTCAATGTCTTGTTTGGCACATTCAACAGAACCCTGATTTTGGCTGTGCCTTGGTTTTCCATGCACAATTTTCAGTTCTGACAAAAGATTTGCGAGTTCACTTATAATATTATTGACAAATTCTCTGCCATTATCAGATTAAAGAATGCATGGCGCCCCTACACTCAGGAATATGTCATTTAAATGATAAGCCACTTCTTCAGCCCTCTTCGATGTCAACGCACGAAGGAGAACAAAATTTGTGAGATGGTCTTGGTAAACTAGAATGAATTTTAAATTCCCGTCTGGATGTGTTTGGAAATTAATCAAATCGACTTGGCATCTGATATTCGTTTCCGAATGGAGAGTTGGCTTTGAAACTAGCCCTATTTTCTTTTTTGTGTTATTTTGTTGACAAACATCGCACATTGATAAATAGAGGCATATCATTTCCTTTGTGATATTGGCATATTTTTTTGTTGTCTCGACTAACATCCCATCACGACCACCATGACCCACAGCTACATGAGCTGTGTCAATCACATCATAAAGTTCATCAGCTGGAACAAAGTATTTTATATTACTTCACACTGTGCAATGAGTTTTTTCACATCATCAATTTTGAAAACAGCAATGCGTTTCAGTCTTCTTTTTTGTCATGATGTTCTTTTCTCCAACTTTTCTGCATCTTCTACTTGTTTAACCATATCCACATATTCGTCTACTAAGAACATATTATAGTTAGAACACTTTTTGTTTCCACTCTGCAAAATTTCCTCCAGAAACTTTTCTCTCCACAGCTTTTGATTGACTTTTCTACTAGATAAAGGCTCATCCATGGTGATAAGCCTCACAGTAATTATACCAGGATTATAATAAAATCTTTTTACCGCACGCTGTTCGAGAGCGGAAAGGTAGAGAAGCAGTTGAAAAGTAGTTCGGAGAACTCTCTGCAGACAATTGTGAATTGGAGAGTAATCATGTAGATGTAAAAGACTGAGAACCGACCAAGCAGAATGTAAATAGTTCATCATTGGCCTTGTACCTTTAAAGTCATGGACATTTGGCTAAAGGATGGAGAGTCTATTCAGCATGAAGCGATCATTTATAAATTTTTATAAATAAAAACCAATTGCCGCATATATGACAGACCATCACTTGAGAAAGACTTGACCGATTTGGCTGACTTTGTGTGTGTGTGTGTGTGTGTGTGTGTGTGTGTGTGTGTGTGTGTGTGTGTGTGTGTGTGTGCGTTTGTAATTGTCAGGACAAGGTTTGTACGAAAGTTGGAAAATCCACCGGAAGAATCGGAAATTTGAAATGAAAGAAATGTGACGATCAATTTCACAGTTCTGCTGTCATATATTTGCATAACAAAAAAAGTGACATTCAGTTTGACAGTTCTGCTGTCGCATGTTTCCATAACAACAAATTCCGTGTTGAAAATTGACATTCTGCGAAAAAGAATACATTTGAAAGCGATATTTCAGTGTGTTATCGGTGATGATCATATATTTATATATTGCAAAGATTAAATTGATTGAAATGACATCACTAGACTAGCAATACCGTGTATAGTATCATCGGCGTTACTTTAGTCTAGCAATATGGCGGCGAGCGCAAAGAACCTGTAAACAGCAGTTTATTTACTGAGAAAACAATCGTAAGAAATGGGGAAAACTTATATAATTACTTTACCTTTAGAGTTTTGACAAAATGGTTGATACACGCATCTTGTTTGGTTGTAATTTATCGTACAGCGGACGGAAGATACTTATTTATTTTTGCTTTCGTGCTGTATTTAATCCTAAATACTTACAATTTGTCCTACCTGAAATACCGACAACGATCAAATAATTTATATAAATTTTAGGCGGCTTCATAAATGTAGTATTAACAGACGTAGCTGGATGATGTGTTGTTAACCAGTTTTCATCAATTTTTGGCTTTTCTTCAAATACTACGCTCATTATGAAAGTGCCCCTAGAAGTAGAATGTGCTATTTGTCCTCGATAACAAGTGTTCTTTATTCATCTCAGTGTTTCTACGAAAACTATAGTCTGTTGTAAACATGTGTATATATAACTTGAAGTTCTTCTCATAACGCTATTCTACGATATGTGGTAACCTCAACCTTACGCAAATCCTTGCTCATTTGCAGAATTTGGTTTGACCGCCTCAAAAAGGTTACAATGTCATTTGGTAGTAGTACCCAACGCCAACATGCTGATGCCGCTATCTTCTCACCAAACGTCACGCTGCAGTAAAAGATACATCTTTGCCAGTCTCGTATTTTATCTCTGTGGTTCGTCGTAACCATACAAAAACCATTGATAATATAGACTGTGCATGACGTCATTACACTGAAAGTAACATCTAAGTCATGTGACTCGGGACAGGACACCGAGTTTCTGTTATCATGCACTCTGAAGAGCTGACAGTTATAGTTTTTCTCATTTATAGTTGAAATCATTGATTTTAACAAGAAAACAATTTTCTGTGTTGCTGTTACAGATGTAGTAATGCAGTTAACCCGATCTCTCCGAAATTCCTAATATTAGATTAGATTAGATTTACTTTCATTCCAACTGATCCGTAGTAAGGAAGTCAGAGAAACAACAAATTATGACAAATATTTACAACTCAAACAAATAAGCTAATGTACCATTCCACAGGTCCCAAGTGGAATGGTCATCATTTTTTAATGAATGCCATATGAAAGAATCATTTCACAAATACTAATGCACTGAATTTAAAATAAAAAAGTTTTTTATTTATTTATAAGGTAATAAACATGTAATACAACTACTAAATACTTATTTACAATGAACATATTACTGCACTGAACTGGTCCAGAAGTTAGATTGTACTTACACACTCACACACACACACACACACACACACACACACACACACACACACACATACACACACACACATACATTTATTTACAATGAACACATTACTGCACTGAAATTGTGCAGAAGTTATATTGTACTTATTCAAATCAGTTGGTTCCACTGAGAAATTCATCAATGGAGCAGAAGGAGTTGGCCACCAATAAATCCTTTAGACTTCTCTTAAACTGAATTTCATTGGTTGTTAAGCTTTTCATGGGTGCTGGCAAGTTATTGAAAACGTGTGTTCCTGAATAATGCACACCTTATTGTACAAGACTAAGTCACTTTAAATCCTTGTGAAGATTATTCTTATTTCTAGTATTGATTCCATGAATTGAGCTGTTGGTTTGAAAAAGAGATATACTTTTATGAGAAATTTCATTAAGGAATAAATATATTGGGAAGCATTAGTTAGTATCCCTAGTTCCCTAAACAGGCTTCTGCAGGATGTTCTTGAGTTCATACCACATATAACTCTTACTGAACGTTTTTGTGCCCAGAAAAATAATCCCATATGACATTATGGAATGAAAGTAAACAAAGTATGCCAGCTTTTTCATTTTTATATCCCCTATGTCTGAAACAATTCGCATTGCAAATAGAGATTTGTTAAGATGCTTCAGCAGTTCTGTGGTGTGCTCCTCCCAGTTGAATTTATTATCAAGCTCTAATCCCAATAATTTAACACTGTCCACTTCTTCTATCTGCTTGTCATCATATGTTAGGCATATACTCGTGGGACACCCCTTACAAGTTCTGAACTGCATATAGAACGTTTTTTCAAAGTTTAGTGACAAAGAATTGGCTAGGAACCAGTGATTAATATCTGCAAATATTGTATTAGCTGACCTTTCTAAGACTACACATGATTTGCTATTTATTTCAATGTTTGTATCATTGGCAAACAAAACGAACTTGGCTTCTGGTAATGTTACTGATGAAAGGTCATTGATATATACAAGAAAAAGGGCGCTAAAATGGAACCTTGTGGGACCCCACACCCTTTGTTTCCTGTCACAGATATAAGATTTGAACCATTTTGCAGCATTTCCTGTTACACTATAATCTAATTTATTTAAAAGGATATTGTGATTTATACAAATGCCTTTGACAAATCACAAAATATACCAGTTGCCTGCAATTTTTGTCTTATGAATTAAGCACATTTTCACTGTAAGTGTAGAAAGCCTTCTCAATATCACAACCCTTTAGAAATCCGAACTGTGACTTTGACAGTACGTTATTTGAGATAAGATAGTTATAAAGCTGACTGTACATTACTTTTTCTAAAATTTTTGAGAATGCTGGCAAAAGTGAAACTGGATGGAAATTTGATGCTATTTCTTTATCTCCCTTCTTAAATAGTGGCTTAACTTCAGCGTATTTCAACCATTCAGGAAATATTCCACTGATAAATGACTGGTTAAAAAAAGATAGCTTAATATGTTACTTAACTTAGAATAACATTCTTTAATTAACTTTGTTGATATTTCATCATACCCACTAGATGTTTTTGATTTTAAAGATTTTATGGTGGATATTATTTCTGCTGGGGTAGTGAGGGTCAAATTCATATTATGAAAGTTACTTGAAATGTCTGGTCTGAGGTATTCCACAGCAGCATCTACAGAACCTGACAACCCCATCTTGTCAGTAACAGTTATAAAATGTTTGTTAAAAAGTTCTGCAACACTATGCACATCTGTCACCAATGTATCATTTAGTCTTAGTGCGATTTGTCCCACTTCATGTCTGGTTCTACCTGTCTCCTCCTTCACTATATCCCATATAGTCTTTATTTTGTTATCTGATATGACTATCTTTTCCTTGTAATATATTTGCTTTGATGTCGGTATTAGAGTCTTTAATATTTTGCTGTATTTATTGCAATGTGCTATAGCATCAACATCGGAACTGTTTCGGATTGACAAATACAGTTTTCTTTTTGTTTTACAACATACCCCTATTCCTTGGGTAATCCATGGCTTCTTTGTAGACTTTGCTCTAACCTTGGTAAGTTTTGGGGGAAAACAGTGTCGAATAAGGTGAGCACTTTATTAGCAAAAGTGTTATATTTTTCAATCATGCCATGAGCACTGTGAACGTCAGTCCAGTGAATGTCTCTGAGGAGTGTCCTAAAATAATCAATTTTTGGCTTATTGATTACCCTCTTGAGCTCAGATTTAACAGATTTTATATCCTGTTCAGTATTAACATTTAACAGAAGCAACTGCATGTCATGGTCTGAGAGGCCTTCGACCATTGGTTTTGTAATATAATTTTGTTCATTGGACTTTTGTGTAAAGATATTATCAATGGCTGTTTGTGAGCAATTGGCTACCCTAGTGGCGAACTTTATAGTGGGATTTAAGTTGAATGATAGTGTTACTAATTCAAATAAGTTCTTATTGGAAGAGTCTTTAAGGAAATCTACATTGAAATCACCAGCAACCACTATTTCTTTGTTTTAAATGGGCCAGTACAGCTTCAAGGTGATTTACAAACAGATTAAAGTTACCTGCAGGTGCTCAATATACACTTAATATTATGAAGGACTTTTTGTGAAATTCTACTTCTGTTGCACATGCTTCCATATGCCGTTCTAGGCAAAATTTATGAATGTCTATGTTCTTAAATTTATGACAGCTCCTGATGAATGTGGCAACTCCTCCTTTCTCCATTTCTGATCTACAAAAGTGAGATGCTAACCTAAACCCTGTAACACTTAAAAGTTCTATACCAGTGGTCACATGATGTTCAGGGAGGCAGATTATGTCAGCTGGGTTTGAAGACTCTAATTCATCTATGCCAATAATTAATTCATTAATTTTATTTCTCAGTCCCTGAACATTTTGATGCAATAAAGATAGCTGACATTTCACATTGAGTGAGTTAAAATTGGGTAGAGTTAAAATATCTGCTGACTGTTGAAAATTGTTAACCAATAGCTGTTTATGCTGATGTAATAAGCTAGAATTATGTTTTTGGTTTCTTTCTCAAACTGAAGGTTTGCCTCAGTCCTAACCTCTCTTAAAATTTGGTTTCTTTCTGTCCTCGCTACCCTAAAAAAGGGTCTTTTCTGAACCCTATAACCACTGATGTTTTATCACTCATGACAGTGCCTCCCCCCTTTAACTTTCCTGCTATTTTCCCAGCCAGTTTACGCTTCTCCTTCCTGTTGAGGTCAAGGCCATGCCTAGTATAATCCCACCTATTGAGAGAATCAACAGGAACCAAACCAATGTGTGACCCTGTACCCGACATAAGCAGCTGTTCCAACTCCAAATTAACTGTCATGACAGAAGAGTTCAAATGAGGTCGGTCATGGCACCCAAGAACAGATACAGACTCAACACTAGTGTGCTTCGATGCTGATGCAATCTTTGCCAGGTCACACTCTATACTGTACCCAGGATCTCTGTCAATAGCTGCCCACCCACTATAACCACGATGTCTTCCTTAGTGAAATCTTCGCAAAGTGATCGTAAATTCTCTGTCACCTGCTCCAGACCAGCACTAGGTTTAAAAAAAAATTGGTGACCTGGTATTCTGACCCTAGTTGATCCTGCAAAAGTTGGCCAACGCCTCTTCCATGGGAACTACCTAACAACAACACTTTCTTTCTCTTTACTGATTTCCCTACATTCTTACTTTTCAATTTGCTGCTGAAACTTTGTTGTGTCCTGTCTACACCTGCAACTGCTTGAGGCTCACCAGCTTCTAACTGAAGCAACAGGTCAAATCTATTTTCCACATTCACCAAGAAGCTGTCAGACAAAGTTCTAGGCCTGTTCGTCCTGTTGCCTGTTGCCACTTCCCACCTCTCTTTACCCTTCTCCCTCCTTAACCTGTCAAGATCTCCCCTAACCTTGTCTAACTCAGCCTGAAGGGCGGCAATTTTCCCCTCCTGTTCTAGTAGCTTCCTATCTCTACTACAAATCCTACAAAACCACTGATGAGTCTCATTTACTTCCCCTACACGCCACTACAGTCGCCCACATGGAAAAACTACAGCACCCATCACACCAAAGCCCCAACCTAACAATTCTGCGGCTAGTGCGATGATGATTGTTTTTCCACGTGGGTAGGTGAAACGTACTGACAGTTCTGTTTACAAGTAACAAAATTACAGTTTTCCAGTGAGTACTTGTTTTTCTTGCACTATGAGTGTCCTAGTATACGGTTTCCACAGGAGTGGAACACAAAATATCAGTTTGGCAGACATTACTTTTCTGACGATTCCTCAACAAAACTTGTGAAATGTTAGTTGCGCTTTTATATATAAGGTCCTGTTTTTACGCAAAGTAAGCGTTTATATATCATGTCTTTTGTCACTTAGTGATGTCAGTATGGTAAACAAGTAAAAGATAACAAGGTTACGTTAAAAGAATCACCTGAGGGAACTTATCTGGTTCGCTCAACAAAAACAGATTTTATATGTGTAATTAACAGTCTGCATTCATCTTTAATTTGTATGACGCTGTCAGAAGCAGTTATGCAACACGAAGGACTTTCGTACTGGCATATAAACTCACTCACGACCCGCTGGAAGTGTTTTTTTAATGCTGTGATAAGTCGTGGAGGAGCAGCATATCAATCCAGCGGTCTGAAGCTGCTTTCAAGATATTTTTGGTACATATTCAGATTGGTACATGTACTAGTGCTGATTGCTCTGCCATTGTAATGGAAATGAAATGAGCGTTTAGCGTCATTGGCCGGGAGGCCCCTTACGGGGCAGGTCCGGCCGCCTTGGTGCAGGTGTTATTACATTCGGCGCCACATTGGGCGACCTGCGCGCCAGATGGGGACGAAATGATGATGAAGGCAACACAACACCCACTCCCTGAGCGGAGAAAATCCCCGACCCAGCCGGGAATCGAACTCGGGCCCATAGGACGGCAATCCGTTATGCTGACCACTTAGCTATCGGAGCGAACTGGCATTTTAATAAATAATGAATATGTTTACATACTTCATACAGTTTCTAACACTTTGTGTTTGACTGCAAAACTAAACAAATATCTGGTCTGCCACATTTTGAAAATTACACCATGTTGCAAAATTTCTAGTAATGGTATCTTGAACAGAAAAAACAGAGGTGGCTTATCTATATCATGTTTATCTATATCATGTTTATCTGTGGAAAATGGGCCAGAAAGTGTTAGACAAATGTCCATTTTTCACGTGAAAAATCATTTTTAAGAAATTCGTTACCTCAGCTTTGCGGGACATAAAGAATGTTTTTCTTCAGCTGAATAAACATGTTCCAAACAGGCCTCCCTTGATAATCATATATATCAACTGAAAAAAGAAGCTGTACTGATTGAGTATTGGAAAATAAGGCTACATAACGAAGTGAGATTTCAAGACAAGAAGCGTTACCATTCCCTGATTATAAGTGTCCACACCGAAAATAGTTTGTTTAGTAATCAGTGGTTTTGTGATTGTTTTGAAAATATAATTACATTACATATGGTGGCAGCTACAGCTGCAGAAGTCAAGACACCTACAGCTAAGCTGTAGTTTTTGAGTTTGTTTGTGTGAAATAAATTAATGAATTTGAATCCCATTCTGTAAACTTTTTCGGAATTTTTAAACTCTTTTGATGATAAGCTATAAATTAATGTCTTATGTTTGTGTAAGTGTGTAATTCAGAATATCAGTTTCCAAGTTTCTGCGCCTTAAAACGGTGTTATAATATTAATTTTTAAGGTGGCTGAATCATGTATCTTCTTCTGCCGCCTCATACAGAGTTTCCTGTGGAGCAAAAATTGGATTAAATGAAGTTGATTCTAAAAGATCTGTGTTAATCGATATAGTAATGAATTTATAGAGTAAAAGGATATAAGTTATTTGTAAGTGCTTTTTTGTAATAAATTAAGAACTTTTATTATTACTATCAGTACTTTCATTTTTTTATGTAAACTGCTGATTTTAGAATTCTGTTCAACTTTTTGGCTCTAGGTCAGAAAGTGGAAATGTTGTCATAAAAAATGTACACCCCTCTGACACTTTACCAGAAAAAGCTGCAACCTTTACACACATAATAAAGCCTTTTGCAAATCCTACAGATATTAAACTGACAAAATTCCTGTTCAAAAATGCCATTTACCTTATTCTTCCAAGAGAGAAGTTCGTCTGTAAGAAATATACAATAATATGAAGGCAAACACAGTGGTATCAAGTTTGATTAATGTCTGTATAAAGTGTTTAGGGTGTACACTGTTGTCCATGTAAATGTTTTTTTGTGGGGGGGGGGGGATTTTGGTCGTTAGTGTTGGCATATTTTCACTCACTATAAATGAATAGTCTGGAGCAGGGCACTTCAAGTAAATAAAGTGTTTTGGCATGAGCAGTAAATAGTATCTATTGACCAGAAGTGAGGAGCATGGTAACTACACATTGCACAGAACGCTTTTTAAGGCTCTTGGAATTCTTACTGCTGTAGGGATGAATATAACTATGCATTATAGAGATAGGTACATTATTGTTAGTACAGATTGTCTATGATTTGCTTGTTGTTACTGTAGATCTTGACTCATTCTACATACCTGAAGAGTCTCCATCTACAGTTTAATTTTAATACAAGTCAAATTTTGTGTTTTGTATTTGCAGCATAATTAATGACCTTCATATATGCGCAGGGAAGTCGTATTTCGACGCATTCACACTTCACAAACGGATGAAAATCTCAATTGTGAACGGGAGCTGTTTCAAAATTTCTGCAGAGGTGTTTCCATGAGTTGATAGTTGGATATTGTCCTTGGATGACACACTTTTTAAATGACTAAGGTTTTGAAACGACATATTGTTAATATCCAGCTCACTACACAAGTATAATCAATATATTACGCTTCCTATGTTTATATCGTTTCGGTATCGATATTGGATTAAGAAAAATTCAGAAAATATATGCGCTTATTTTGTGTAAATACCTGACATTATGCACATACACGAATTTCTTTTCTTACAAAAGCATACTAAGACACTTCACACATACTCTTGTGGAATCGTAAGAAAACTAATGCTGTGTGCGAAATTGTTCTTTTGTCTTCCACTCCCGTGGAAGCGTCGAACTACAAGAATTCTCTGTGCAAGAGAAGGTATTCACTAAAGAAAAGTGATTCAGTCGCTTGTTAAAAAGAACTGTCAATACGTTTCAACTTGACCACACGTAAAAAACGATAACCATTGCTTTATTATCAGGAATTTCGGAGAAACTAGGTTAACCGAAATACTACCACTACTACACGCATAACAGTAGTACTACCGTTTGTTGAATTGTCAAAACTGATACTTGATTGTAGCCATAAATGAGAAAAACCGTAACTGTCAGCTCCACTTCACACAGTGCGTAGACAGGAACTCTGCTTTCTCCTCAAGTCACGTGACTTAGATGTTGGTTTCACGCCTTAATACTGCAAAGATAGGGACATACACGGTCTATGTTATATGAGATCTATGGGGGTAACCATGGAGGTAAAAAAAGTCATTACGTCACAATCTTGAAGCCAGCGGCCGCCATCTTAAGTAGCACAAAACATTAGAGTTACCGCATTCACACCTGCATGGTTCACAGCGGGGTACTTCCCCGTGACGTCACTCTGACGTGACCGTGTCCAGTTTCGACAGTGTTGTGTGCTTTGATTGTGTGGAGACGTAGTTGTTTCATCAAAAATGCCAGTGTCACGTTGTTTACGGGTGTACTAATCGATCCGGTCGTAATCTAAAGTTTAAAGGAATCACATTTCATTCGTAAGTGGAGTAACGTTTTCTTGTGTATACATGAATTATGATTGCGGTGTTTATATTTACTGTAGTTATTTTATTTCTGTCATTTAACTTCAGATTAACTTTTCTTTAGTCAGCGTCAGTTCTCTCTTTCCTTTCCTGTGTTTTTCATTAGCTTCTAAATCGCAAACGCTACGACATCCGAGCCACTTTGTAACAATGGTCTCGTCCCCGTCCGCACAACACGTGGCTATATAACCGCGCTGATTATTGGGGCAGAATCACACGCCCTACGTTCCTCCAGCCGATAAAGATTAATTGTTCATATTTCCTTCCTCTTTCAAAAAGATTCTGCCTAGAACAGCCGGAGACAGTGGTCACGTGTATATGCTTCGCTTCCTTTCTCGACAAGGCTTTGCTTGAAAACTTATGTGAACACTCTTTTCGTTGTACCTGCCTGCTGCTGGGCGTGTGAGCAACAATCTATCCGTTTCACTTTGTACTTATTCCCTCATGAAGTCTGTTGTAAATAATCGACTGCACACCAACAGGAACAATGAATGATGTACATAACGACAATACTGAAAGAAAAAACTGCTCAAAGTAAAATTTGAAAACGTTTCTCTTTGGCAACTCCTCCTATTCCGCAGAAGATTATCTATTACTGTGATGTTTAAATGGTGACGGATAGGAAATATTAACATCTATTTGTCTCAGATTATAAAAAGAAAGAAACTAATAAATGATCAGCATGGAGGCATATTTACAAAAAAAATTATTTCAGTATCTAATGACTCCTTCCACATCACAAACATTTATCGTGCAAATGCTACATGGAACGTGAAACTAACTATTGGCATATTACAATGCGTGGTGTATAGTTATACACTCTGAAGAACTCAAAATGAAACTCAGAGATAAAACCAAGCAGATGATCAAAGTAGACATACATTCCAATTGTGCTATGTTTGGTTGTTCCTGAAAAACTAACAGAGTTACTGGAGAGAAATATTCCGTGGAAAGAAGCAAATAGGCTGCTGTTGGAAAGGTGGAGATACGTATTACACAGGTTAGGCTATCGTTACTAAAAAGTTACTTACATACAGCTAAAAGATAAATATTCATTCTATGTGGTCTTAAGGGCTTGAGACGATTCCCTTATCACATTTATAGCATTCACAATACCAGACGATGTTTAAAAAATTACATCTTTTTACCCTGTAGGTTACTATTATTGGCCACAAACTGAATGACACATCATTTGTAAGATTTCAAAGTGAGAAGATGGGGTAAACTACAGTGAGACTAATGCACTGACCATCTAATAAGACAAGAAGTCTATTCTACAAGGAGGTATACCTCTATGCAGATCCGTTTCACTAATCATTCACCTCGATGACATGCACAGGATACGGTAGCAAGCCCTTGCTTCTATCCTCATTGCACACGTTTATGGGCTAGCAGAGAACATGTAAGTTTTCTGCAAACGCGAGCACTAAAAATGTTGTGCTTATGAGTGGAAAACTGAAAATATGACAAACAAAAAGCACTACCGATATCAGTAAGCAAACAAAGGTTGATTTCGGAGATCCAGTTTCTCTTGCTGTCTATGCAAATACTTTAAAAGTGGAATTAAATGGATTACGAAAGCATGCTTTCCATATTACTTCCTTCAATTTCTGCTTATCCGAAACATAGCAGCAAATAACAAGTTACGTTAATGAGGCCAGATGTGTGATATTACTAGAGCAAATATGCATTCAAGAAATTGCCTTCCTGAAACTATTGCTACTTATGTAAGCTCCATTATTTTTAGTATTTAAAGTAGCTGTTGCGCTCACAGACAGAAATAATGAGCAAGAAGCAGTCGTAAATAGTAATCTGCTAATGTTTCAGGCTACTTAAAATGGCGGCAGGCCCCACCCACTCTGGCTTCAAAACAACGTACAGCTTAAGACTGTAGTGCCACTTCCCTTCCTTCTTTACCTGCATGGTGGTAACTTGGAGTGTTGCAAAAATTCGGTTGATTTCAGTTTATGGTTTACATCCTTGAAAAAAATGGCACCAAATATAGGTAGGCGCAAGCGAAACGCAGGCCAACTACATCATCGTCGAGCTAATGAGACCGACGAAGAGCGTAGACAGTTTTTGGAGGCGAATCGAATACGAGTTTCTCAAGAGTGAACCATTTTGACTCCGGAATAACGGATACAGTCGAGTTCGACTAGCTAATTTCGAGCTTACGCGAAAAATCCATTATTTTTAGTATTTAAAGTAGCTGTTGCGCGCACAGACAGAAATAATGAGCAAGAAGCAGTCGTAAATAGTAATCTGCTAATGTTTCAGGCTACTTAAAATGACGGCAGGCCCCACCCACTCTGACTTCAGCTCGTGGTTTATTTTTTTGGAGAAATGCAACCAGTGAGGAATAGAAAACGTTTTGTTTCAATTCACACAAATTCAAGGAAAGATTGGTTGGATGAATCCCTTCTCGACCACCTGGCTGGCTGACAGAGGCAGACAACGCACAGCCTAAAGCAGTGGTCGTCAAACTTTTTTGCTCAAGGCCCAAAACTGACAATATGATGTGGCATCTCGGGCCGCAGATTTCCAGGTCTTTTTATTAACTGGTAAACCACGTAAATGGTGTGTTATAAACCTCCAATAGACTAGCTACAGCAAAAAAGGGAGAGGTTTACCACTGACTTCCTAGCACTTATCGTTAAAGTCGATACCATTCAGACCACTACGTGTAGAATGTTCTCTGTTTCAAATTGTTGCCACCCTCCAAGACCCGTAAATTGTAACAATGTAATTGCCCAACGAAATGTTTCTGCGTTGTCTTTCTGAACAGATGGTTGATAACAGCAAATGGACTTATACATAAATGTATTATGTAACATGAGACATGATCACAACTGTTTTCTACATGTTTTGAAAGTCATTTTTCTTCAACTCACTTGAGTGAACTACAACAGCCTTAATTTTATTTGATACTAGATGAGATACCTGGCATTGGCTAGATATGTATTTATTCCAATATTATGTTATTCTGTCTCTTCCTTCCCTCACTCTCTGTCGACCATCTCGACCTTCCCCTCACTCACCAACTCTTCACCCCTTTATCTGTCCATTTCGCATCCCCCCCCCCTGTATGTATCCATGTCCTCCTCCCCCTTCTCCCTCCACATTACCATCCCCCTCCCAAATAAGACGTTGCCTTTGTTGCCTTTGTTTACCCCATAGTATATCTTTAGAGATTGAAAATAATATGTGTATCAGTGTGGTTGAAATCGATCCTAGGGTTTAGGAGGAGAAGTGAAGGATAAACACACACACACACACACACACACACACACACACATATATATATATATATATATATATATATATATATATATATATATATATATGTAAAGAGCTAATGACTAATTATTTCTTTTAACAAATATGCACCGCATATGACCGTCTCTATAATGCGTATTCATGAATCCAACGCACTTTCATTTAAGATTGATACAATAGCAGATAACTGGTATGAGGCACACGCACCCATTTGTTGTCAGCACTGAGAAACAAACAAGAAAACATTTCCATTATTACGTCCCCTCCCACCGCAACGACAAATCTATCTGCCCCTGTACCAAGTAGCACCTGTAAAGGTGATAGAACAACTTTATGGGCTCCTACTTACAATTCTTCCAGTATATTTTTCATTTGACGAAAGAGACAGGTACAGCCGAAAGCTGCAAACCATTCATTCTTTACCGGGTTTATCGTTCTTCAGAAACTGTAAACGTTAGCACTTGTTAAAATGAAATAGTACTTTCGGAAACAAACCACTCGCAACTGTTGGATGTATGTGACTCCTTCGCCAAATAACATTGCTGTGCAATTGCCGACAACAATAAGCCATATTTATGATACTGAAATTCTGCAATACAGGGAAAAAGATTTTTAAATATCCGTCCGCCGGTTTGACAACTATTAGATTATGAGGGATATATTCGTAAGAGACATACGAGTAGTTGTGTCACGTTGTCAAGAATTACATTTTTAGTCAGTCTTCAGTCGAGTGTTGAGACCGACTGGAATAATCATTGTGGTAGGATGAGTGAATGATGACATGTGTCATTCACAGACTTTCACAGAATGACTGTCACCATGTTTATGAATGTTGAAAACTGCATAAAATGCTGCTGGTCAAATTTCAGTAAACTGGAAAGAAGCATACAGTGCATCTGACTAATTCATTCCAGTTTAATTATCTCTGTGAAAATAAAATTCACATAACTTGTATAATCTTACAATATTCATGTAGCTAGGTAGGAGCATATGAAGGGTGAAGGGAAGGAAGGGAATCATTAGTAATTTTGAGTCACTACCAAAAACAAATCTGGGATCAATGTATCTTGTTCCTGAAATTTATTTTAAAGTACTTTCAGCAAGATGAGATAGATATATTATTAAAATATTATACTACATTATTCAAATGGCCACAAAAACTTTATTATAATTACATTAATCTCAAACTTTCAAAAAATGTAGAAATAAATAAGAAATTTTTAAAAAATAAGAAAAGGACAGATGTACTGCACGTACAACAGGCTATATACGAAAGCTACAGGTCTCTTATTGAATCTGGTTTTTCTTCATTATAATTCCAAAAACAAACGTAAATACAAATATATAATTTTTCATTAATGTGACTTGTGATGTTGAACTTTTTTGGCTATGTCGTCTATATCTGCGTCGTATGGGCTGCATGCAATCCTCATTACATCTTCTAAATGACTGGGCAACCGATTACGATACTTATTTTTCAGGTACTTCATTTCTGAAAATGAAGCTTCACAAAAGTTGAAGACAGTAGTGTTAAAATGAACTGTGCACAGTATCGTAAATTTTTATAATTGTTAAGCACATATTTCCAAAATCAGCGTACTGTTGTGTTTCACGATGTTCTGTAAACAGAGCTTTAAGCTGTGTGTCATGCTGAAGTTCGGTTATTTCATTTAGCAAATTAGTTTTAGGAAATCAAAATTGGCAGAATAATTTGAGATCATCATGGCCAACATGCCCAGGGTTCTCTACGAGACTGAAACAGCTTCGAATATTTTTAACATCCGCAAATCTGTTTTTTATTTCTTCCAAATAGGCTTCCAAATATTCTTTCATGTTTTGGTGAATAGTTTCAGCGATAGTTAAGCCTGATCTGAGCATAGCAACAGTTGGAAAATTAGTCAGATCTTTTACTTCGCATTCATTTATATATAATCGCAGTTTGGCTTCAAATGCAAATATTTTGTTAGTCATTTGCCACATTATCTTGTTGGATTCTTGTAATTACAAGTTAAGTGTGTGGAATTTTTGTGTAACCCCGGTCAAAAAAGCTGTAAGTATCCACAATTCATCATCATCAAGTGCAGGATAATTTTTGCCACTTAGTTGTATGAATAAAATAATTTCAGATTTCAAATTGACAAACCGTTCCAGCACTTTTCCTTTGCTTAGCCATCTGACAGCAGTATGTAGGAGAACATCACTGTAACAAGCTTGCAATTCCTGCAGAAGTTCTTCAAATTTTCAGTGATTAATCTCATGGGCACGAATTAAATTTATAACGCTCATAACCGTTTGCATAACATTCCTAAATTTGGTATTTGAAATTTGACATGCCAAACTTTCTTGATGCAGTAACCAGTGAATGGAGAGTAAATCTTGCAAATTCCATTCCTTATTAATCAGTGCTGTCAAACCATTGTTAACGCCCATGATTGACAGATAACACATGTTACACAATGAGCACTTTCTGTCAAATCGGCTGCGAGGAAGAACACGCTTGTCCTTTTGGCAGCCATTCTTGGTGTGGTCTTCAGTCCGAAGACTGGTTTGATACAGCTCTCCATGTTACTCTATCGTGTGCCAGCCTCTTCATGTCTGAACAGCTACTGCAACCAATGTTCCGCTGAATCTGGTTACTGTATTCATCTCTCGGTCTCCCTCTGCGATTCGCAAAATAAGAAAATAATCCTACCTGTTCGTATATTAAAACCATGCGAAATACTGTCATTAAAGCTACCATCCCCTCAAATCCAGGAGCTGGAAAGGTCGCTCTCATACCCCGTGTACTAATGATTGCAACCGATTTACACATTCATGTTGTTGTCTTCTATTCCCTATTAAGATTCCGTTTACAATACCAATAGAGCAGAGAGAGGGGGAAGGAGAGGGGGGAGAGAAGGGAGAAGCAAATGGATGTAAAGAAGGGGAAGGAGGATATGGATAAAGAGGAGAGGGAAGAGGAGAAGGACGGAGAGAGTGTCGGATAAGAGATGTACTGGGAGTGGGGGGAGGAAAAGGAAGGTGATGAACAGTGGTAGGGGCAGGAGGAGGAGATGGACAAAGGGAGGGGGAAGAGGAGAGGATTGAGAGAGAGGGGAGGAGAAGGAGATAAGGACGAATCCAATTCCCATACATTTTTAGCAATTGCGGAGAAGTTTCGGGTTCGCTAGTAGTTGTACAAATTCTAAACAAGAAGAGATATTTGTTTATAAGCTACTATAGAAAACAGTTTTCCTGCTTGAGTGATATTCGTGAAAAATGGAAACATCAATAATGACTAAGTTAAACGTAAAGACACTCTGTTAGTGGCACCCCACGAGGTTATATGTATGTATATATAGCATAGGTTATGTGTTTTTCTGTATATGTTTCAACCGTCGTACTAAAACAATACACAGAAATCGTGCGTATGACGCGTGATGTAGGAGAAATGAGCAGCCAGTCACACTAGTATTAAGCCAAGATGCTGTTTGAAAGAAATATTTTGATATTTTGTTAGGCACGAAATAAAATTTTTTACTTAGAGATAAGACAAGCAGATGACTGCTTAGTACTTGTATTGACGAGTATTCAGTTGCATAACCTGTTGGTAGCACGTCATAGTATTCACTGTAATGCGAATTCTGAACTGTTCAATGAGTATTTCACCCTAATTTCTAGTCCTTGTTCTTTTTCACGATCGTAGTTTTTTTTATTTTTTGTTTTTGTTCGCTTGTAGTATCCGGTCCGAGCTCGCATAAGTGACGATTTATCGCGTGTGAGCATACAACAACAAAATTGCAATTTATGCCTCTATTGCTCTATGTATAAAAGGAATGAAAGAAACTATAATTATTTGTAAGTATCAGGCCACTGAGTTCCATACTAGAATTACCGCTACAAAAGAAAACACAAAAAACAAAAGGATTTTGCAAAGACGCACAATGAGACACTATATTCTGTCACGATACAGAAAAGCTATTCTAGATATTCCTTGACCCAAGTATTGTAAAGAGAGTTTTACAAGCCGTGGGCCTAAGACACAGATTTTGTTAGTTCCTGCATGAAGTTATTAGTCACACTTGTGGATATAAACCCAGTGTTTCTTTTACTCGAATCCGAGAAGGCAAAGTAGTACGTGCGACGCTCTTGCAAGCGAAGATGCAACTTGGAGCACTCAAACAGGCATTTAAAAGTGCACAGAGCCCGTGTACTCACCTCTGATGAACTGGCAGCGATGTGGAAATCACAATCCAAGGACTCTCCTCGCCTTCTGTACATCCTGCAACTGGTGACAAACCCTCGCACCCATATAAGCACGTGTCACCGGCTACAATCCGCTTAGCCGCGGACGTGAAGCAACTTCCTGCGCAAATAGTGGGTGTTAATAATGCCGTGTGAAAGCCAATTGTTGACCTGTATCTTGTAAACTAAATCACACGCCGTTACGCTGCACTGACATTTGCTTATTGCTAGTCATGAACACTTACGTGACATAACCAACAAAATGTTTCATGTGAAATATCTGAGAAGGACAGTCGTATTTGTAATTACGTTGTGTGTATGCATCTAGCAAACAGCGTTACCAACTTACAGTTAATGAAAAAACTGTATGTCCCCACAGATTCGGGTCACGGAAGGGCATAAATATTTATATACATATATTTAAATTACAATTTCTCTATAACATGAACGTACTAATGAACTTTATCGAAGGGCAACATCGCATGTCATGCCTTAATGAAAAACTGATCCTGCCCCTACGACTGTTTCATGTATCCCGTGACGACCGGTTTGCAGAACAACACGCCAGCCGACCTGAGCGGCGACCGGCAGTTGTCCACCCCGGCCGGCTAAAAATCAGTTACGTTATCATTTATATATCTGTCAATGAACCAATTATCTTGAATGTTCTTAAATGAGTTTCGATGTAGGTAAAGTTTCCTTAACAATTTAGTCTTCAAATATTTCACTTTTTACATTCAAGCGGGCGCTAAAACGTTTCATTGCCCTAATTTTTTATTCTCGTAATTGCTAATGTAATGAAGTCTAATAAAAAACCTTCTTTCGTGTGTAAGGAAGCCACGATTTTAACGTATGTTCAAAGATTGCAGTTAACAGGCCCAAACTTCCTGAAGTTGTAAAAGTGATGAATGCAAAGCAACTGAGAGTAAAGAAAAGAGCGCTGTTCCTTTAGCTTCTTCTTCTATATCACCTGGTCGAACTGAGCAGATGTAAGTGTCGTAGTTGTAATACATTTGTTCAAGATTACTTAAATCTATCTGTTGTGTTGGCTCCTGTATTGATCCAAGCGATTACCTTGGCTTTTAATTATTTATGTTATGATCCCTGAATATTACAGCAAGAAAAATAGGCGAGGCTGGCGGCGATCGAAAGTAATAAGTGTTCTTTTGTCAACGACTTTTCAATCAACTGCCCGAACCCCCCACGCCATTCATTTCGATCATTTCTCATCGATATGCACTATTTTGTAATTAAAAGTTTGCGGATCTGATCTGTTTCTGTTTCCGAACAATGACGTTTGCCAGCCTGTTCATTGGCGTAATACAACGCAGATCTGCAAGTAAACTTCAAGAGGGTGGATTTTTATAAGGTAAACTGTGGTATGAAAGTGGATTGAGGATTGTCTTCATGTTGCGGCTGTTCTATTATTCTAAATTGCTTCATCTGTAAAGTTTTAAATTCTTGTCGCAACTCATCTGCCCCTCATTAGTGACGTGGGGCTAACCCTTCACACCTCGAGGGAATCTCCGGATGTAACCGACTACCAGACGGTTCGATTAATCTTTTGTTCGTACATACAGTTCCGACAGTCGCTTAGCACTTTAGAATCGTTACAGATTCCATCTGGGTTTCCATTGATTTCGTCCTAGACAGGAGGAGTTCATCATGTTCTGGTCCCAATGTGTACTGAAGTGGACTGACAAGGCAGCCAGTCCACAGTGACGGCTAGCCGAAAGAAAGGCACGCGTACACACACACGCCGAAGGGCGTCAAGTACTGGAACAGGCTACGTAATTAATGCTATGAAGAAAAGTACGTAGCTGGATTAATACTTATCTTTAATCAATCATTGTGGTACATTGCTCTTGACTATACACAGGAGACTTTAATTACAATCACTGTAAGGCTAATGGCGCATTGCTAGTTCGTAGCCATTAACTTAGCTGAAGGCTATTCTGTCTCTCGGCTAATGAGAGAGAAAGGCTTCATACATCTAGTCCCTAGCTAGGTCGTCCGTCCAACTGGGACGAGTGCTTGTTCGTATCACGAGACCTGCCTTGTGGTGGCGCTCGGTCTGCGATCACACAGTGGCGACACGCGGATCCGACATGTACTAAATGGACCGCGGCCGATTTAATCTACCACCTAGCAAGTGTGGTGTCTGGCGGTGACACCACATTCCTCCCCCGCAAATCGGCGAACGGTCGTGAGATAAGGCTTCCGCCCGCCGTGGGGAGGACCCCATGTTGACGTATGCGATGAGGTGGGGAGCCTAACAACAGGCGAGGCTGTGCCACCCGCACCCGGCCATTCGGTCCGAGGGGAGCTAGGAAACGCCTGAAAAACTAGTCCAGGTTGCACGTCAACATGCGGTGTATGCGCCCGTAAAGAAACAGGAGAGGCCGAAGGGTCGACTTCCATTGCGTCGGGGTAGCCGACGCGCGATGACGTCATGTGGTCCGGAGCGGGCGGGAGTTCCATGGCGGAGGACAGCTGGTCACGGGAAGCGATCGGCGGCGCGTGACCCTGGGAGGCGCATGGCGGCTGCAGCGAAGCGTCGAATGCGGGCGGCGCCGGCGGGAGTACCGGCGGCTGCGGCGGCGCGCCGCCATGGGGCAAAATGGAAGGCATCATCGGTAACACCTGGGGATGAGGCGAGCCAGTAGATGGGTCCCCAGGGCGCTGACCGGACGGCACCGTCGCTGAAAGCAGACGGGGAGCGGCAGAACCCGTGCGACGACAGAGGCGCAGCTGATTGAGATGCCGACGCACCTCACCAGATGCCCCCAAAACCAAATACATCGCGCGGCCGAGGCAGCGAAGAATGCGCCCTGCGAGCCAACGCCGTGAACCTTGATAGTTGCGATAAAATACAACGTCGCCTGGAGCAAAAGCAGGAGTCTGCCGCATCACAGGAACCTGATGCGGCGGATGCAGCAAAGACATCAAGGTGCGATGAGGACGACCATGGAGCAACTCAGCCGGCGAGCGACCATCTCGGGGCTGAGAGCGATACGAAGACAAAAAGAGCAACAATGCGTCCTCCCGAGAATGCGACTCTTTCAATTTCAACATCTGTGACTTGAAAGTCCGGACCAATCGTTCAGCGGCACCGTTTGACTGAGGCGAAAACGGCGCGGATGTCAGATATTGAATACCATTGGCCTGGCAGAATGACTGAAATTCTGCGGACGTGAATTGTGGGCCATTGTCGGAAACAATAGTCTGCGGAAGACCTTCAATGCAAAAGATAGCAGACAACGCTTGGATGGTGGTGGAGGATGTCGTGGAAGACATCCGGACAACAACAGGAAAATTACTGAAGGCATCGACCAGAACCAACCATCGAGCATTCCAGAATGGACCAGCAAAATCTATGTGCAAGCGTTGCCAAGGGGAAGTGGCTTTTGGCCATGCAAAGACTTTCCGCGGTGGTGCGGATTGTTGTTCGGCACACGCCATGCAAGAAGAACACATATTCGTAATCGCAGCATCGATTCCGAACCAAGTGCAGTGCTGACGAGCAAGTTGTTTCGTTCGCACTATACCCCAATGTCCTTGGTGAAGAAGCCGTAAGACAGAGGACTGTAACGAACGTGGGACCACGACTCTGGACTGATCATTATCAGAACGCAACCACAAAACACCACGTCGAACAAAAAGTCTCTCCTTGTGAGCAAAAAATCGGCGAACCAACGGATCCTCGATCCGAGATTTTGACAAAGGCCATTGCGTAGCAACAAAACGCAAAACGGTAGCAAGGACAGGGTCAGCAGCTGTGGCTGTAGCTACACGACGAAAATCAATCGGAAACGATTCGACCACGTCATCGGTTTCCGAATCAATGAACATGCAAGCAAGTTCGGAAGAATCGAATGCTTTATCCTCAGCAACAGGCAAACGGGACAACGCATCGGCGTTTCCGTGCTTAGCAGAGGACCGATACAAGATATCGTAGCGGTACTGCGAGAGGAAAATAGACCAGCGAATGAAGTTCTGCGCTGTACGTGGAGGTACAGGCTTGGTAGGATGAAAAAGCGATGTCAAAGGTGTGTGGTCTGTGATGATGGTAAAGTGACGACCATACAAGAAATCATGGAACTTAGTAACACCAAACACGAGAGCCAAAGCTTCTTTCTCTATCGGTGAATAATTTCTTTGCGCAGACGAGAGCAATTTGGACGCAAAGGCAATAGGGCGATCATGGGAGCCAACTTTGTGCGCAAGCACAGCACCGATCCCGAAATCCGATGCATCTACCATCAACAAAAGGGGTTTCTGGGGATCGAATGGCGTAAGGCAAGTATTAGAAAGCAACGCCGATTTCAACTGGCGAAAGGCGCGTTCGCATTCCGTCGTCCAGACGAACGGAACACCTTTACGGCGTAAGTGATGAAGCGGAGCTGATAGAGAAGAGGCATTGCGCACAATCACTCACACCTTGTGATTCTATATCCTTTAACGGTCGTGCGACCGCCTCACGCAATGCGTGGGGGAACATTGCGCGCTCTGAAAAATTTCGGTTTCGCGTTGACCTTCAGTTCCAAATGTGCATCATAGTTTTTAGCGCAACCTAAGCCCGGTGCAATAATGTCTGCAAATTCTTCACATACACTAGAAACACTGTCTGTAGGCACAGTTTGATTCACTGATAGCACCTGATTTACAATAGACATGTTAAACAACTGAAATAAATCTAAGCCAAACAAGTTCACTGCCGTAGAAGAACTAAGAACGTAAAATGACACAAGTTTTGTTTGTCCTTTATATGTTGCAAAAAGAGTGCACTGTCCTAACACAGGTATTGTCTGTCCTGAATAACTATGTAACTTAACATTTGCGGCACGCAACGGAGGTGCGCCCAGTTGTTTGTACGTGTCGTGATTGAGCAATGAAACTGCAGCTCCGGTATCGAGCTGGAATGGTATCACTTTGCCTTCAAAGTCTAAGTCCACAAAAAGTTTATTGTCCTGCTGACGACAAGAGCGACTGTTTTGTGCAATTTGAATAGACACTGGTACAGAATCACTTGCTAATGGACGTGATGTTCGGCGACGTCGACGCACAGTTTGTGTGGGACGATCACAGTCACTGTTAGAGAAAGTGTCACTGGACGAAGTGGAATTAACGACATGAATGGCCATGGGCGAAGGTCCACGAGCCTGAGTGTCCTTGGTTCGATTCCGGCGCGAAGCAAAGGGCCTGGAATGGTTGTGATTGTCTGAACTGATCTTTTTCTGGCAAAAACTTTGAACATGTCCCTTCCTATTGCAGAAAAAGCAAATAGCTTGGCGTGATGGGCAATGTTCACGCGAATGTCTAGTAGCACACCGCGGGCATGATTTCACTGCAATTGTGGGCTGGCGCGGCACACGGGGCTTACAGCGCGGCGGCAGCTGCGGTTGTTTGCGCGAGGGCAGTTGACCGGGCCGCGCAGCTCGCCCGGCGGGCCGGTTAATGTGACACACTGCTGGCGAAGTTTCAAAAGAGTCCTGAGCACAGTCAAGTGTGTCTTGTCTATCCAATATGTCTATCACTTGTTGAAGGGAGGGATTAACTAGTTTCAAAATTTGCTCCCGTATGCGAACATCAGAAACGTTCTGTGCAATTGCATCACGCACCATTGTATCTGAATAAGAAAGACCACAAGTCACAGTCAAAGGCACAGTCCCTAGTAAGTCCTTGCAATGTTGCTACCCACTCCCTATTAGTTTGACCGGCCGTACGTTTTGTACGAAAAAACGTATACCGTTTTGCAACCACATTAACTGTTTCTTTGAAATAGGCATCTAAAGCAGACAAAATTTCCTCGTAGGACAGAGTTGCTACGTCGCGTCGGGGAAACAATTTCACTATCACACGGTAGGTGGACACACCGACACAAGAAAGCAAAAACGGCTGCCGCTCGTTACCTTGAATTCTGTATGCGGCGAGGTGGAAGGCAAACTGGCGGGACCATTCCCGCCAAGTCTCGTGGTTCGGGTCGTAGTGCCGAAAAGGCGGTGCAACGGCAGGTTGTGGCTGCGGTACCGGTGAAGCGGCGGCGGCCGCATCGGTTTGAATGGCACGTTGACCCTGGACGAGCTGTCCAAGGGCATCCAATAACGCCTGCGTCAGCTGATTCTGCAAGCGATAAAATTCGGACAGTACATCTGGCGAAGCCATGACACAAGTAAATGTAAGCAATCAGAAAGAATACTTTAACTCGTCGCCAATGAAGTGGACTGACAAGGCAGCCAGTCCACAGTGACGGGTAGCCGAAAGAAAGGCACACGTACACACACACGCCGAAGGGCGTCAAGTACTGGAACAGGCTACGTAATTAATGCTATGAAGAAAAGTACGTAGCTGCATTAATACTTATCTTTAATCAATCATTGTGGTACATCGCTCTTGACTATACACAGGAGACTTTAATTACAATCACTGTAAGGCTAATGGCGCCTTGCTAGTTCGTAGCCATTAACTTAGCTGAAGGCTATTCTGTCTCTCAGCTAATGAGAGAGAAAGGCTTCATACATCTAGTCGCTAGCTAGGTCGTCCGTCCAACTGGGACGAGTGCTTGTTCGTATCACGAGACCTGCCTTGTGGTGGCGCTAGGTCTGCGATCACACAGTGGCGACACGCGGATCCGACATGTACTAAATGGACTGCGGCCGATTTAATCTACCACCTAGCAAGTGTGGTGTCTGGCGGTGACACCACATGTACACTCTATATGCGCCTCACCTCGCAATGGGGGGACGAGGCGCCCTGGGAGTGTGAAGGCTGCTGCTTCATCATCCCTTTTCCGTGCAAGCGACGCCTTAAGCTTCCTACAGGTGAATGACCCCCGCACACGGTAGACCTCTTGCGCCGTTCTTTCATCTGATATGGCCTCACTCCATTTCGTCTTGTCAGGTTATGTAAATACACTGATCAGGCAGAGTATTATGACTATCGACGTGCTACCGACGTAAACCTGTGCACGCTATAGCAGTGTCACCTGGCAAGGAATGACTTGCTAGTCAGACACACGCACGGCACATGTATGTGTCAGCAAACGTGCTGTCCGCGTGTAGGATGGGGCAGGCGCGCGAACTGAGCTTGACCGGGGGTAGATTGTGATGGACGGCACGAGCATTTCGGAAACTGCACGACTTGTCGGGTTTTCGAGGAGCGCTGTAGCGAGAGCCTTCAACACGTGGCGAAACCAAGCCGAAACAACCTCCAGGCGTCATGGGTCTGGGTAGACTGGTAAAACAGTACAGGCAGCCAACTGTGGTGTAATTAACATCGGATTTTAATGCTGGGCAGAGTACAAGTGCATGTGAATATGTAGTGCACCGAACACTCTTAACGACGGGTCTCCGCAGCCGGCGACCCGTGCAAGTGCCAATGTTAACACCACGACATCGGCAACTACGACTGAAATGGGCACGTGACCATAGCCACCGGACGTTGGGAAAGTGGCAGATCGTTGCATAGTCTGATGAATCCCGATATATTCTTCATTATGCCGATGAGAGAGCGCGAATCAGTCTTGTGCCAGGGGAACAGCTCCTTGGCACTCCGCCGGCCGTTGTGGCCGAGCGGTTCTAGGCGCTTCTGTCTGGAACCGCGCGATCGTTACGGTCGCAGGTACGAATCCTGCCTCGGGCATGGATGTGTGTGATGTCCTTAGGTTAGTTAGGTTTAAGTAATTCTCAGTTCAGGGGACTGGTAGCCTCAGATGTTAAGTCCAATAGTGCTCAGAGCCATTTGAACCTTGACACTGCACTACGGGAGGGAGACAAGCTGGCGGCGGCCCAATTATGCTCTGGAGAATAGTCACGTAACCATCCTTGGTACTAGTGCAGCTCGCGGAAGAGACCATGAAACGTCCCCTTAGAAAAATTAATGAATTACTGTGCTGATAAACCTCTTACGTTATTTGATTTTCAAACAGCTGAGCAGAACTGAACGTACTCAGACATTTCGCTCTTTACCTATTCTGATCAACACTAAACTGACACACAATATTTTTAGCGCAACGCAATCTGACTTTCAGTAATCCCTACAAAAGAATGGCCCTGACTAACATTAACCTATACCTTTCACAAATCACTTACCTCACAAAAATCTTCGTTACTCGAACTACTGCAATACAGCGAGGGCCACTACTGCCAGCTAAATAAAAGACTCAAACTACTGAAGGCACTGACTACTGATAGGCGTAGTTAGCAAATGAAAGATTTTAATAGAGAACAAACAATGTATTTACCTTAATAGTGTTCAAAAGTCATAATATATATAGCAGTTCATGGCATCCAGTCTTACAAATTTACTGTCTCTGATGGACACACGTCCAGATCATCCGCTCTCAAAACCCCGCCATCTCTTTCCTCACATCCATCACTGCTGGCGGCTCACCTCCAACTGCCCAACGCTACGCGCTGTTAACAGCCAACTGCCCAACACTACAACAGCATATACTCCAACAATGCAAACCAACCACAGCCCTCACACAGCACAGTCAGTGATTTTCATATAGAGCGCTACGTGGCGTTACCAACATAAAAACCTAAACAGCCTGCTTACAACCATGACGGCCAAGGAGTATTGTGCACTGGTTTCAGACAACATACACCCTTTCATGATGGTCATCCCGATGGCGGTAGCATATTTCAGTAAGATAACGCGCCACGTCATAAGGGCAGAAGTGTGGTGGAGTGGTTCGAGGAACACAGTGGCGAGTTCCAGTTGATGTGCTGGGCCCCCACATCACCAGATCTGAACCCAATCGAACACATCTGAGATGTGATTGATCGTGGCGTCAGAGCTCATAGGCCCCCTCCCCGGAATTTACGGGAATTAGGCGACTTGTATGTACAGATGTGGTGCCAACTCCCTCCAGCAACATACCAAGGCCTTGTTGCTTCAATGCCACGACGCGTCGCCGCTGTTATCCCTGCCAAAGGTGGACATACCGGCTATTAAGTAGGTGGGCATGATGTCCCGGATGCTGAGTGTCATCTCCAAAGACTGGAGAGGATTTCATGAAAAAAATTTCATTGCCTGTGACATTGTGTAAAACATACTGAGATTGTTAGAACTGTGTAATCTGATGACTACACCAAGCTGCTGGGGGACTGCACTTTAGTCCAACGTCCTAAAAAAAGCTGAAATAATATATATTCATTGGCTGCCACCGCAGATGCCGGAGATCTGCCATCGAGTCAGCAGCTTGGTAAAACCTACGTCTCGGGTTTTGAGAGACATTCGTCTTCCGTTACCGTTGTTCAAAGTTCAAATGTGTGTGAAATCTTATGGGACTTAACTGCTAAGGTCATCAGTCCCTAAGCTTACACACTACTTAACCTAAATTATCCTAAGGACAAACACACACACCCATGCCCGAGGGAGGACTCGAAGTTCCTCCGGGATCAACCGCTCAGTCTATGACTGCAGCGCCTCAGACCGCTCGGCTAATCCCGCGCCGTTACCGTTGTCTAACGGTTTCATTAGTGACAATCAATTTACTCATTAAAACTGAATACTATCCAGTAAGGACAAGGAAACAGAAGTATAATTAATTTTGATTTTGCTGATTGGAAACGGCAGTCTCAATATCGTTATCAGTATTTTGCAAACAGGTGTAGCACGGATCATAAATTTAAGTACCACGCATGCTAAACCACTCTTCGAAGATTGCAGTAGATGATAAGCATCTTTGAAAAAGAGTTTAAATAGCCTTCACGAGTACTAAGTTATTGTTCACAAACGCTTTTTATGAAGATGATGATTTATTTGTTTCTTATCATCGTATAACTTCTTTTTGTTCCGGTACATAAGGTCTGATCTTTATGATGACCGTTTTCCAGAATACTGTTATCAGTCTGTGAACAGCTCTGGTATCTCAATCTCAGCTGATGTTTATGACAGTGTGAATTATGTCGATCGTGACATATGGTTTCTTTGAAGATAAGAAACTGATGATTGTGATTTTATATTAACCTTGTCGTTGCGTTCCCTACGGAAGAGACACACGGGGAACTGTAATATACACGTCAAAAAAAGTTTAGTATCATCTCGGTTCCGAGAGTTCCGAAACCCATACAGAAAATTGGAATAGAGATCAACATAAACATCATTTCCGCCCTTATTATTACTCATGAAAACCACACATTGCATGTTGTACCACCATATAGTGAGACCTTCAGAGGTGGTGGTCCAGATTGCTGTACACATCGGTACCTCTAATACGCAGTAGCACGTCCTTTTTCATTGATGCCTGCCAGTATTCGCCGTGGCATACTATCCACAAGTTCATCAAGGCACTGTTAGTCCAGATTGTCCCACTCCTCAACGGCGATTCGGCGTACATCCCTCAGAGTGGTTGGTGGGTCACGTCGTCCATAAACAACCCTTATCAATCTGTCCCAGGAATGTTCAATAGAGTTCATGTCTGGAGAACATATTGGCACTCGCTTTGGCTCACTCCGAGACGCCTGGACACTTCCCTTGTTGAGAGCCCTTACTGGCATAAAGTAACAATGCGCAAGCGATCGAACCGCGGTATTGGCCGTCTAGGCATGGTTGAACTACAGACAACACGAGCTGTGTACCTCCTTCCTGCTGAAATGACTGGAACTATCGGATCCCCTCCGACTATTAGGCGCTGCTCATGTATGGTTGTTTACATCTTTGGGCGGGTTTAGTGACATCTCTGAACTGTCAAAGGGACTGTGTCTGTGATACAAGAGCCACAGTCAACGTCTATCTTCAGGAATTCTGGGAACTGAAGTGATGCAAAACTTGTTTTGATGTGTGTATATTTATAATTTCCTCACTTAATATTCGGCCTTATAACTTTATAGAAAGACTTTCTCGGGATACTTGTCTGTCTTCAAGTGTTTGCTGGTTTTATATAAGTTTTCCAGAATTTCCACAGTGCTCTTCAGTAAGTCGAACAAATCTGTGACCCGGAAAGAAATTTTCCAGTCTGCAGCAAGATTAGAACTGTATGCTGGGCCGTGTTGGTAGGACTCGACAACTTGCCGTTCACTGGCAATGCTCGCACAGCGTGGAAAGCGAGAGAGAGGTACTGGAGCTAGCAAAGCTGTGCGCACAGACTGTGACCCGTGGTGTGTTTGCTTGGAGTGGGTAGGAGAGGCGGAGGGGGGAAGGGCGGTACACACGAAAGGCAAACATTCGGTTTGTAGTCCCGTCCGGAACATAGTTTCAGTCCGTCAGAGAATTTTAGACCCGTGACCAAACGTGCTGCCCTTCTTTGTACACCAGTTCGGTACAAGTGCCACACACATTTGCAACATTCTAAGATTGGTCGCAAGGCACAATAATTTTGTTACCATCAAGCTTAATAGGTAACAAAATAAAAAAGTGACCTTATATTTTTTATCCAATTCTCTACATAGTCACCAACGTTCTCAACACATTTCTCCCATCGTGATATCAATTTCAGTATGCCCTGTTCGTAGCAGTCCACTTGGTAGGAAAATGGCTCTGAGCACTATGGGACTTAACTTCTAAGGTCATCAGTCCCCTAGAACTTAGAGCTACTTAAACCTAACTAACCTAAGGACATCACACACATCCATGCCCGAGGCAGGATTCGAACCTGCGACCGTAGCGGTCGCGCGGTTCCAGACTGCAGCGCCTGGAACCGCTCGGTCACCCTGGCCGGCATTTGGTTGAATATGGACATGTGTGGACGGCTGTTTTCACTTCTGCATCTGTCATAAAGCGTTGGCTGGCTAGTAATTTCTTCATGAGACTGAATAGCTGAAAATCCGACGTGCAAGGTCCAGAACGTATGGTGGATGCTGGATAGCCTCCCACCCAAATTTGGCGATTTTCTAACTAACAAGAGCAGCAACTTGGGGACGATAGCTGTCATGAAGAAATTTGACACCGTCAGCATTAATGTTGTGGCATTTATCATGAAAGACACAGTGCAACTTTAACAAAATTCTAATGTAGGCTTCAGCATTGACAGTGGTCCCGTGTTCAACAAAGTCCACTAGTAACGCATTACGCATGTCCTAGAACACCGTGAAAAGCACTTCCCTAGCAGACTGAGTCACTTTCAGTTTTTTTCGTACTGGGGAACCAGCATGTTTGCCCTCCATAGAGGTCTGCTTGGTTCTGGCGTGCAATGATACGCCCACGACTAATCACCAGCGACGACTGCTCTCATAAAGTCACGCCCTTCTGCGGGGTAACGCAATAACTGATCCAAGCTTGTCATTCGCTGATCCTTGAGGTTGTCTGTCAGGTTCTTAGGCACCCAGCGAACACTATCATTACGAAATTTGAAAGTGTCACAAACAATATCGTACACAGCACCTTAGGAAATCTTGAACAGCTGCGATAACGTTCGCAGATGCACACGCCAGTCGTTCAAAATTGCTGCATCAATGGCTCCGGCATTTTGCGGGGCTGCAGTTGTTACCGGCCGCCGGCCAGAGCATAGAGAATCGCTAAGGTTCGTACGGCCCTCTTGGAAGAATGTACACCAAACGGAGACAATGCTAAGGACCATACAGCCGCTCATGTCCCTGTGACGTTCACTCGGTTTATGCCCTTTGGCCCACAAATATGGAATTACACTTCTGTGCTCTTCACAAGTTGATGACAGTAACATGCGCGTCACGTTTGTTTCGTAGTTCAGGCTCCTCTCGCTAGAGCTGCAGAGATACCTTCTGTTGCTCAAACTCGAAACTACATCGCTGTGAAATTTGAACATTCCAGCTGCAGTACCAGAGGAGAAAAAAATACATTGTGCGTCACTTTCCGATCGTCCCTCGTGCTTTATAGACTGACTCCATTTTCCCAGTATCTCGCAAGTGAACCGAACTTTGCAGCCAGTTTTGATTACGATCTACATCTACATACATACTCCGCAAGCCACCGTACGTCGCGTGGTGGAGAATACCACTTACCATATCAACATTCCGTTTGCTCACAAATAAAACGAGGGACACACAACTGTTCGTAGGCCTCCGTACGATCCCTAATTTCTTTTATCCTGTCTTCGGCGTCCTTAGGCCAAATGTACTCGTACGTTGGCGTCGGCAGAATCGTTTTGCAGTCAGCTGAAAATGCCGGTTGTCCAAATTTTCTCAATAGCGTTTGGCGAAAAGAACGTCGTCTTTGCTCCAGGGATTCCCATTTCAGTTGACGAAGCATCTGTGTAATGCATGCATGCTGATCGAACCTGCTGCTAAAAAATCTAGTAGCATACCGCTGAAGAAATTCGACGTCTTCCTTCAAACCGACCTGGTGGGGATCTTAGATATACTCAATAATGGATCGCACTGGTGTTCTATATGAGGTCTCCTTTTATAGATGAGCTACACTTTCCTAAATTTCTCCCAATAAATCTAAGACGTCCGTTCGCCCTCCTTACTACCGTCAAATGCTCGTTCCAGTTCATATCGCTTTGCAACGTTACGCCTAGATAACTAATCTAGATGATTGTATCAAGCAGCTCACCACTAATACTGAATTCGAAACTTACAGAAGTGTTTTTCTACTCATTTGTATTAACTTACGTTTTGCTACATTTATAGCAAGCTTCATTCATCACTCCAAATAAAAATTTTGTCGAAGTCATTCTCTATCCATCTACAGTCTCTCAGCGACGATATTTTCCCGTGTACCAAGCGTCATCAGCCAACAGTAGTCCTCTCTGTCAGATTATTTATGGATATAGTGAACAACAGCGATCCTATCGCACTGCACCGGGCACTCATATAGATTATTCGGTTTCGTCTTCCTACAAATTGTCACAGGTGTTTGTTTGAAGTGACTCACGCCAGTTGTGATACACTGATATTGGCGTTCTGAGAGGCGCACAGTTGGACGTTTCTGAACATTTAAAGCACGTTTTCGATCTTTGAACCACTTTGAAATCTTACGAAAGTCTGAATAAATTAATCTCGGCTTTTTTTCAGGTACTTTTTCATTACATACAACTGCATGGCCTGCCGATTACTGATAATATTGTCGGCCAAGTAATTACTACACAACATGAACAACAGAAACGTAGTCGGCCATTTTGAATTAGCCGCCTTATTTGTACTACTCACCACTTGTATTTCCTCCTTTTTCTCATTTTTCTTGTCCGTTTCTTTTCTTATCTGCTTTTTTTTTAATCTCCATAATTGTTATGTGTTAATGTCGTTCAAATGGCTCTGAGCACTATGGGATTTAACATCTGTGGTTATCAGTCCCCTAGAACTTAGAACTACTTAAACCTAACTAACCTAAGGACATCACACACATCCATGCCCAAGGCAGGATTCGAACCTGCGACCGTAGCAGCCGCGCGGTTCCGGACTGAGCGCCTAGAACCGCTAGACCACCGCGGCCGGCCCTTAATGTCGTTGCCGTCACAACAGAACTCTTGCATTACGTATTTGCTCCTCCTCTGTTCTATATTGAGCACTCCATCCTTAGGACACAAGTGGCCCATCGGGACCATCCGACCGCCCTGTCATCCTTAGCTGAGAGCACACCGCTCTCCCGGACGTTACGATGGTTTTCTGTGACTGGAGCCGCTACCATTCGACCGAGTAGCTCCTCAATTGGCATGACGAGGCCGAGTGCACCCAGAAAAACGGCAACAGCTCATGGCGTCCCGGATGGTCACCCATCCAAGTGCCAGCCACACCCAACAGCGCTTAACTTCGGTTACCTGACGGGAACTGGGTATCCACTGCGGCGAGACCGTTGCCTGCTCTATATTCAAGAGCACATATAATGAATTAATGTTTATTTCCAAATTAAGATCTATTCCCAATGCTGGGAACTTATTCACACGTAAAATTATTTAATCAGCTACAGCCTTGCAAGAAATTATTCTGCTTAAGTGCGCTAAGTGTTTCATAGTACGCTTAGTTGTACGCTTCATTCCTTTTCACAATACTTCGGTACATTGTCCTTCATAAAATGCGAGTTCTGTTTAACTGACCGATTCTTCTCTGCCGGCCGGCGTGGCCGAGCGGTTCTAGGCGCTTCAGTCTGGAACCGGGCATGGATATGTGTGATGTCTTTAGGTTAGTTAAGTTTAAGTAGTTCTAAGTTCTAGGGGACTGATGACCTCAGATGCTAAGTCCCATAGTGCTCAGAGCCATTTGAACCATTTGAACCATTCTCCTCTTATGATGTCTTGTAACAGTAAAACAGCCTGAAGAAGGAGAGTGTAGTTACATGGCCACCAAGAAAATAAAAATAAATTTAATGATATGGCGCAAGTTTATCTGTGGTGCCATCAAACTTTTTCTCGTTTTGATGTTGAGATTTCTTACAGCCAAAAGTAGTAGCTGGAAAATAGTTTGTTGGTTTGTGGTAAGGCTCTGTGGGACCAAACTGCTGACGTCATCAGCCCGTAGGCTTACACACTAATTAAACTAACTTACACTACGAACAGCACACACCCATGTCAAATACACCAACAACACAAGAAACCAACAGACAAACTCAAGACTATCTATCCCTACTAGAAAGCTGGCTCAGCCAATCGAAGATCAAACCTAACGCTGCCAGGACACAACTATTCTGTTCAAACACAAATGAGGCCGCACACGCAAACAGAACCAAGAAGACTGCAGGTTACAACTATGGGGACAAACCATAAAAGCGAAAGACACGGCAAGATGCCTGGGCATTACACTCGACAAATATATGTCATGGGAGGCACACTCTAGGGACATCACGACAAAAGCCAAAACAAGACTAAACCTACTCCGCCTACTCAGAGGCAGGACAAACGGAGCCAAAAGGGATACAATGATCTACACCTACAAAGCTTTTGTCCGCCCCATACTGGAATATGCCGCTCCGGTATGAATGGCGAACAAAACAGTGACATGGAGGATAATGGAAACAGAAAGAAAAATACTAAGGATAGCAGGCCAGATGAACCCCAGGACACAAAATGAATTAGTATACAGGAACGCACAAGTGCACCCCCTAAGGAAAAGATGGCTAGAATTAACTGCTAAAATCGGCACCAACAGATTGCACAATAGAACAGCCACAACAGACAATTTACTAAGAAATTACACCGTTCTGATATACCCCCAAACAAAATACCCCTTTCCGCCTATAGTAATCAAAACAAGCATAAAGGCAATAAATGCGAATTCAGCAACTAACTTCACTGACGATGACATACAACAGGACATGATAAAACACCTACAGGACGAAGAATCTGAAGAGGAAGACGACACGTAAAGCAAGAATGAAAATCACGACCACACACTAACAAGACACCAAAGAAGAGAAAACAACAAAACACAAGAAAGAGAAGCTTCAACAGATCCTTGCTGTGGTTTTAGGGAGGTTTCCCTCAGCACTCGGGCAAATGCCAGGATCTCAATACCCTCCCACGCGACAGAAAGCGATAACATATGAGATGAGAATCAGAATAAATAAAAAGTGCCACCACAGCATACCTTAATATAAGGCACCAAAGAGCAATAGGCTCTCCATGTGCCCGCCTCACTCCCTCAGGCTGGGGAAAAAAAAAGGCTAAAAGCCTAATCCGTTTCCGTGACCGTGTCGTCTTTTGTGTGGCCCGTGAAGTGCTCTCTGGGTAGCAAACCTGCCCACTGTCTACCAGACAGGGGCCCGTTGCAATTTTCCGCTGCCTTCAGTTAGCGCTTTGTAGTGACCGAGTGACAACGTGCATCGTAGCAAATATCAGTGACAGTTCTTTCTTCAAATGAACACCATATCGATGGACACCATTTCGTGTAACGTGAAAAAAGGTGATTTTACATTAGTGAAGGAAAACAAATTGAAATCGCCAATTTGTAAAAAATTCGGAAACGTATTTGATGGCAACGAAAAGATAAAAGATACAGTGGCTTGTTTTGCATGTAAAAAAGTATATTCCTACACTGGACACAAAAGTGGAACTTCAAAATTGCTAAAACATTCGTGTGAGGCTGGACAAAGTAGCATAATTACTTATTTAAACACCAAGAGAGACGTGAAAGTTCCTGAAGTTCCGCCAAATTTGAAGACAGCCACGACAGAAAAACTTATCAATCTTGTCAGCAAAGACATTTTACCATTCGAAGTTGCTTGTGGATCTGGGTTTCTCGAGACGGCACAGTTTCTTATTGATGTGGCGGCCAAGCAGGGTGCAGTGAGTGCTAAGGAACTGCTACCTCATCTAACCACCATATCCTGAAATTTGAAGGAAACGGCCGATCGTCTACGTGGTCTCCGCAGAAGTGAAGAATATATTCAGAGATACAGGTGGAGCACTAACTGTCGATTTATGGACTGATTCGTACCATAAAATAAACTATATGTGAGTGACTGCACATTATGTTAATTATGAAGAAGTGAAACTTGAGGATCGAGTGTTGTGCACCAGAAATTTTGAGAGTGAGATTAAAAAAAAAAAAAAAAAACAGGAGAAAACATTAAACTTGAATTAAGATACTACGGTCGTTCGATTTATTCAGTGCTGTGAATAACATCGTGTTCGTTGGGACAAATAATGCAGGACCGATGCCACAGACGATTGATGACATCATGTTCCTGCATAGTAATCTTCCAAAGTAAAGAGGTACTTGTACAGCTTCTCTTACTACACTATATTTTTTGGGCTTATCTGAATTAGTTACAATTTTTTCATCTGATTTTTTCTTTTACAGAAGGTGAATCATAAGCAAGCAGAAGATGAAAATATTTAATCTGAAGCCTGTGAGTTGTTATTGTAATATTTACAGTAAAGAATTTCCACGACATATTGTTAGTATTTTTCTATTCCCAACAAGAACGCTTAAGCAGCATTAGGTGCTACAGAAGAATGCTGAAGATTAGATTGGTAGATCACATAACTACTGAGGAGGTACTTAACAGAATTGGGGAGAAGAGGAGTTTGTGGCACAACTTGACAAGAAGAAGGGACCGGTTGGTAGGACATGTTCTAAGGCATCAAGGGATCACAAATTTAGCATTGGAGGGCTGCATGGAGGGTAAAAAGCGTAGAGGGAAACCAAGAGATGAATACACTAAGCAGATTCAGAACGATGTAGGTTGCAGTAAGCACTTGGAGATGAATTAGCTTGCACAGGATAGAGTAGCATGGAGAGCTGCATCAAACCAGTCTCAGGACTGAAGACCACAGCAACAACAGGTAAAAGAAGGAAATATTTAACAAGCAATTTGTTTTGTTGTAATTTTCATATTAAAGTGCTCAATTTTAAGTTTTTACTCTTCGCAACAAGAACATTCAACAGCTAACACGTCAATCTTATTAAACTAGGTAATGATGATCTCATAAGCGCCTACCTAAATTTTAGCGTGCACTGCAGTAACATTTGCAGCCGCCGAGCATTGTCGCTCTTTGTGAACAGTGAAAGAGCCCGGCCGGAGCGGTGACACGGCGAGCCTTGTAATTAATTACAAGTGGGACTTCAAACTACGGCTCACGACCACCAACAAGCTGTGACTGCGATAGCCCGTGGAAGATCATTCTGATCACATTGAAAACTTACAAAATATTCAAATCATCCAAAATAATAATGTGTCTTTAATTTATCAGTCAATTAGTAAAGATAAGGGCTCAAATTCGTAACAAAATTGAATATTTTAACTGTAACTCGGTATTGCTTAACAGGGAACAGTGCCTAACATTTGAAGTTATGGGACAGTGGTTTTTATATAGACATCGAAATCGTTTGCAGTTCCATTAAACTCTGAAAAAAAATTATTTTTTAACATTGAAAGTATTAACTGCGAAATCTACTGCAAATTTTGTCTTAGTAATTTAGACCAATGTTGAGGATGTTTTAAAGTGAGAAAAACTTTGTTTGGTTGAGAATGAAACAGGCATTTCATTTATCGCTAGGTCTTAATTCGATAAATCAGCCAAAAGGTGAGGTTCGAGAATTCAATCGTATTTTTAGCTAAAGCTAAATTGACTCCTAATTTCTATAACCATTGATTGTGTTGTCACTCTTCGGAAGACGAGTTATTTCTTCCAGACAACGTCAATTATTGCTGACAGTTTTTTTTTCACAGTTGCGTCAGCGTTTGGCAGTGTAGGCCTAATACCGTAAATATTTTCACCTGGAAATACGAGGACTGAACGCGTAAGCTATAATATAATCATCAGCTGACATGATTGGCTTCAAAATTTGACACATCCAAGCAGTGAGTACAAAAAAACTGTCGGTAAATGATGCAATGTACTAGTAACAGTTTAAAACCATCGTCATTTTCAGCTGCCTTAGCACAAGAGCAGCGAAATTTAATTGTTTCTATACACGTATTTTCATCATTTAATACTATTACATTGAATTTTATTTTTTAAAATAGCGTTTCCAATCTCACGAGATCCGAGCCGCTACTGTGTGCTCCGGAGCGCCAATGCTTTCCTGTTTGGAATGGTCTACTTTAGAGTAGGTATAGAGCATTTACTGTGTGATTTAAGAAGTCAAAAGTACTTAAGTTGTCGCAGAAATGGCAACCTAACAATATCTATGTCATTACATACCATAATTCTAAGTACTACTGTCTATTACTATTAATTACTCATTCAAAACTTTAAAATATGCGGATGCGGATAAGGAACTTGCGGATGCGGATTAATTGTTGCGGATGCGGATGCGGTTGCGGATTAGGACCTCGCGGATGCGGTGCGGATGCGGATTGCACTTTTCTTATCCGCGCAGACCTCTACCTGGCGAATACACTTGAGTATGTCATTACGTGGCCTTTTCAACACATTTTCTCGCGCCGAAATTCCTGTAACTAAAATGTATCGCCCAGACCAAATTATTCACGAGTTCGTTGGGAATTGCCTGAAGCCACCGTGTGTCGTCCAGACCAAACCTTTTAATTAGAACGCCCTCTTTAATTACACAGAACTGATGAATCGCCGTATTACTGTGATCGCCCCACTTGTTCTGGGTGTCTCTCAAGACCTCGTCCCCATCCCACTCTACATCTACATGGCTACTCTGCATTCACGCTTAAGTGCCTGACAGAAGGTTCGTCCAACCACCTTCGCGCTAATTCTCTATTATTCCACTCTCGAACAGCTTATAGGTGACGTGTAGTGGGCGGTGGTGGGATCATTCGTGGGAAAATTCCTATAGGAGTTGGTTTTAGAGCTGCACCTTTTTTTAGATTGAAGTCAGCTGATAGGTATACCTGCTTAAAGGCAGTCCCTTAAAGGAATCGCCTTCGGAGGAGGTCAGTTACCCGACTAGTGAAGGAATAAGCATATTTCAACAAAATGTAAGAGGTATTAGAGATAAAGTTAATGAACTGCTTATAGATGTTGACTCTGAAATTATTGCTACATCGGAGTATCACTTAAATAATTTGGCAGTTCCAAGGCTTCCTTTACCAGGATACAGATTAGCTGGCTGTTTTTCAAGGAGTTCTTTGCGGAATGGGGGAGTGGCCATGCACGTAAAACACAGCACTGCACGGAACAGGTATTTGCAATGTGTGCAGGGGCAGTTGAATTGGTGAAACTAAACTTCTAATTGGTGTTGTTTATAGGTCTCCTAACTCTGATTTCAGAGCATTTCTGCTCAGGCTAGAGCGAGTTCTTGGGTCACTTTATACGAAGTACCAAAAATTAGTTATGTGTGGTGACTTAGATATTAATTTTGTATGTGACTGTGCGATCTGCTAAATTCATATGATCTGATGCAGACTGTATTTCTTTTCAACCAGAGTGCAGGGGAACAGTAGCACAGTCATAGACAAAATTTTTATTCATTCCTCATTACTAGACGGGCATTTGTTAGTAAGAGGGTGAATGGCCTTGCAGACCATGATGCACAAATTTTAACAGTAAGAGGTTTCTGTACTCAGACAAATGTTGTATATAATTACAAATTATGCAGAAAAACTAATCCAACGGCAATAAAGAGTTTTTTAAACCTCATTAAGGCATAAGAGTGGCAGGATGTTTATAGTGCTGATAACATAGATGACAAATATAATGCTTTCCTTAACACATTTCTCATGCTGAAACTTTCTAGCACGTTGAAACTGTATGCCGCACTGAGACTCGAACTCGGGATCTTTGCCTTTCACAGGCAAGTCCTCTACCAACTGAGTTACCCAAGCACGACCCTCGACCCATCCTCCCAGCTTTAATTCCACAGTACTTCGTCTCCCACCTTTCTACATTTCTCATCCTCTTTGAAATTTGCATTCCATTAGAACGTTCTAAACAGGGTACTAGCAGTAAAAGCTAGCCTGGGTGGCTGACTAGTGGGATAAGGATATCATGTAGAACAAACTGGGAATTATCTGTTGTAGCTATAGATGTAGGGAACATGCAGCAGTCCTCGGAAATTAGGAGGCCTAGGTCAGTTGCAAAGTCTAACAGAAAGAAGAAGGTTCTGCTGCAAGGTAGTTCCCACGGTAGAGGCGTGGGCCAGCAGTTGCGGGAAGTGTCGGGAAGTGAGTACCAGGTCACCAGCACTGTGAAGCCTTGTGCAGGGTTGGCTCAGGTGACTGAAAGCATAGGGGAGTTATGTAGGAATTTTACGGAGGGGGATCAGGTAGTGATAGTGAGTGGAGCAGTGAACAGGCTTGATGGGGATGCGGAATACCATGTAGGTGGCGACCTGGCACTAATGTGCATTTCGTGCAACTGTTTCAGCGTCATGATCGGCCTCATCTTAATGCGGCTGTTAGGCGCGTTAACATGGGGCTGAAGAGGGCGCTGATGGCAGAGGACATGGGTCACATTTCAGTTTTGCCAGTTGGGTCTATCAGTATATCGAGTTTCACCAGGCATGGTCTGCACCTCAAGAGGTGTGGGAAGTGGAGACTGGCAAAGCTTATAGGTGACAGTGTAGTGGGTGGTGGTGGGATTATTCATAGAAAAATTCCTGTAGTTGTTGGTGTTAGAGGTGGGCCTTTTTTAGATTGAAGCCAGGTTATAGGTATACCTGCTTAAAAGCTCTATCTGAGGGCTCACATCCAGAGGACGTCATGTTACCAAGTAAAGAAGGAATTAGCATATTTCATCAATATATAAGAGGTATTTGAGATAAAGTTATAGATGTTTACTCTGAAATTATTGGTATATCGGAGCACCACTTAAATAATTTGACATTTCAGAAGCTTCCTTTACCAGGACACAGATTAGCTGGCTGTTTCTCAAGGAGTTCCTTGCAGGGTGGAGTAGTGGCTATGTACATAATAAACAGGATTTGCGTCCATAGACATATCACGGCACTGCACTCAACAGATCTTTGAATGTTGTGCAGGGGTAGTTGAATTTAGTGAAACTAGGCTTCTAATTGATGTTGTTCATAGGTCACCTAACTCTGACTTTAGAGCATTTCAGCTCAAGCTAGAGAGGGGTCTTGATTCACTTTGTAGGAAGTACCAGAAATTAGTTATATGTGGAGACTTCAATATTAATTTTCTATATGACGATGCAAGAAAGAGGATGTTGGTAGATATCCTAAATTCATACGATCTGATTCAGACTGTGTTTTTTCAAACTAGGGTGCAGGGGAACAGTAGCACAGCCATAGACAATATTTTTATTCATTCCTCATTACTAGATGGTCATTCTGTTAGTAAAAGGGTGAATGGCCTTTCAGACCATGATGCACAAATTTTTGTACTCAAACAAATGTCACATATAATTACAAACTATGTAGGAAAGTTAATCCAACAGCAATAGAGAGTTTTTAAAAACTTGTCAAGGAACAAGAGTAGCAGTATGTTTATAGTGCCGATACATAGATGATAAATATAATGCTTTCCTTAACGCATTTCTCATGCTCTTTGAGAACTGCTTTCCATTAGAACGTTCTAAACAGGGTACTAGCAGTAGTAGGCAGCCCCAGTGGCTGACTAGTGGGATTAGGCTATCATGTAGAACAAAGCGGTAATTATACCAAAATGTTAGACGTAGTCACAATCAAGCTATAGTAGCCCGTTACAAACAGTATTGTAAGGTGCTTAAAATGTTATTAGGAAGGCAAAGAGTATGTGGTACGCAAATAGAATAGCTAATTCACAGGTTAAAATTAAAACCATATGGTCAGTTGTGAAGGAAGTGTCTGGTCAGCCACACAAGGTCAACGATATAAAGTCAGTTTGTAGTGAAAATATTTCTGTTAGTGATAAATCAGATATATGTACAGTATTTAACAATCATGTTTAAGCATTGGTGGTGAATCAAATAAAAATTTTGTTTCTGCAAGGAATCATATTACTTTCATGGCAAATGCCTTTCCGTGATTGATATCTGAAATACTCCTCTGCGATACAGACAAGGGAGAGATTGAGTCAATAATTAAATCACTGTTCATTAGGCTGGGTATTGTAACACTGGTCTCTCAATATATATATTCTTTACTGTCGTTTCTTATTAACAATATCAGCTTATTCCCAAGCATATCAATAAGCTACCACAAGAACTGAAAAATCTTACCAATAAGCTACGCGCTTTCAAATCGAAACTGAAGAGTTTCCTCTTGGCTCACTCCTTCTATTGTGTCGAAGAGTTGCTTGAAAAATTAAGCTGATTCTTGTTTTATGTTGTTCATTGCGTTTACATAGACTTACTGCTTCCCTTTTTTTGGGTTCATAAACATTTTATTTTATTTGTTATTACTTTTATTGTGTAACTTCATGTACTGACACGTTCCATGACCTTGGAGATTTGCTCCTTAATTTAGTTCTACGGAACTAGACGCGTAAAATAAATAAAACAAAAAACAGCGCTCGGAAAGAAACGAACACTCTATCCTTCCGTTCGAACCATGATTTCCCCATATTATATTATGATGATCGTTTCTCCCTATGCAGGTCGGCCTCAACAAAATATTTTCACATTCGGAGGAGAAAGCTAATGGTTGAAATTTTGTGAGTACATCCTACCGCAGATAGAAACCTCTTTGTTTTAATAAGGGCTTTAAATTTAATTGATCTACAGTGTAACCGAAGTTTAACGGATTCCTTTTAGCAAATGTGGATGACTTCACACTTTTAATTATTTAGGATCAACTGCCAATTGTCACACAATATATATATCTTACGTAAACCTTTTTGCAGGCGGTTTTGATCATCTCATGGCTTTATAAGACGATACACGGCAGCATCATCTGCAAACAACCTAAAACGGCTGCTCAGATTGTCTCCTGAATCGTTTGTATAGATAAGGAACTGCAGAGGGCCTTTAACACTACCTTGGGCAACACCAGAAACCATTTCTGCTTTGGTCGATGACTTTCTGTCCGTTACTACGAATTTTGACTCTCTGAAATGAAATCACGAATCCAGTCGCATAACTGGCATGATGTTCCATATGCACGCAATCTGATTACAGGCCACTTGTGAAGCACGTTATCAAAAGCCTTCTGGAAATCTATAAATCAGAATCGATCAGAAATCAATTTGAAATCCCTTGCTGATAGCGCTCAACACTTCTTGTGAGTAAAGAGATAATTGTGTTCTACAAGAATGATGTTTTCTAAATACGTGTTGACTGTGTGTCAATAGACCATTCTCTACTTCAATTGCCTTTCTTCAATATCGATGTTACCTGTGCAACTTTCCAGTCTTTGTGTAAGGATCTCTCGTCGAGTGAACGGTTGTATACGGTTGTTAAGTATGGAGCTATTGCATCAGCATACTCTGGAAGGAATCTAATTGGTATACAGTATGCATCGGAAGACTTGCTTTTATTAAATGATTTAAGTTGCTTCGCTATTCCGACGATATCTATTTCTAAGTTGCTCATGTTGGCAGCTGTTATTGATTCGAATTTCGGTATATTTAGTTCGTCTTCTTTGGTGAAGGAATTTCGGAAGGCCATGTTTAGTAACTCTGCTTCAAAAGCAATGTCATCGATAGTATAGAGAAGGCATTGACTGTGTCTTGCGATAGCTTACTTTACATACGACCAGAATCTCTCTGGATTTCCTGCCAGGTTTCGAGACAAACTTTCGCTGTGGAAATCATTATATGCATATCGCGTTGAAGTCCGCGCCAAATTTCGAGCTTCTGTAAAACAATACCAGTCTTGGGGATTATGCGTTCGTTTCAATTTGGAATGTTTTTTCCGTTGTTTCTGCGACAGTATTCTGACCTATCTTTTGTACCATGAGAGATCTGCTCCGTCGTTTGTTAATTTATTTCGTATAAATATCTCAATTACTGTCGATACTACTACTTTCAGTTAAAGTCACATCCTGTCTTCATATACATTGTTAATTTGAGGGGGAGATAATTTCTCAGAAAAGGGTCAAGCTAATTTTTATCTGCTTTTTTGATTACATATATTCTGCATTCTTTTCGGTGGATTTGGGAGTTACGGTATTCAGTCTCGCAACGACACCCTTTGTTCACAAATACGTGTACCTATTTTGATGCCTGTTATCAGCTCAGGATTATTTGTTGTTGAGAGGTCAAGTGTGTTTTCACAACCATCCACTATTCGAGTGGGCTCAAGTACTAACTGCTCGAAATAATTTTCAGAGAATGCGTTTAGCAGACTTTCGGGTGATGTTTTAGGCGCGCCTCCGGATTGAAACATGTATTTTCGCCAGGTGAGACTAAATAATTAGCTCCTGGTTAGGAATTCGTAATATGTCACAAAATCGGTTACTTCCCGAGACAACCAAAAAGGCAACGATTGAGTCTAGTAAATATTAAATTAACGCGCAGAAATTCAAAAACTAAACTAAATTAATTTGTAACCAAACTAATGTGAAATATATTCCAGAGAGGTGACGATGAAGTTTTCAAATGCCACCCTCTTCAGATACAAGATGCTGAAGTTATTCTCACTGAGATCTCCATCATCTGCTTGAACTAAACATACTCGTGCATGCGAAAGGATATCAGAAATAACATTTTTATTCCTGGGAATGTACTCCACCGTAAATTGAAATTCTAGGAGATACAATGTCCGTCATGCCGGTGTCCCACGCGTAAACTTAACGGTCATCAGGAACTGCAGAGCTCAGTGACTGGTAAACTCCCTCGTCGTCCTACCAAATAAATAGTACCGGAATTTGGTAGGCCACATTATTGCGAGTGCCTTCCGTCACAGAATAATTTTTTTTACAGTGAGTCAGCGCCCCGCTCGTGAAGGAGATCGTTTTCCAAGAAGGTGGCCCGCTACCTTCTTCTGGTTTGAATAAAACAACACCCAAACATGACAATAAGGGAGAAATCCTGCATCAAGTCGAGGAGTGCGAGGAGCAGTGGACCGACTATTGCATCCTTAATTCTCGTGGGTTAGGTTTTTGACTGCTGTTGTCGCAAACCCACAGAGTATTCTTCCCAGTTAGACTAAGCAAGGAAGTCAGATTTACATTCACGAAGCGCATGTAGATACTGCATAAACCTAAGAATCCCATCAGTTGCTTTTTGCTCTTTAGAACTGTGCATTCTACAATTACTCTCCTTTAATCGGGGTCGGATCATATCCCGTCCGCAGGTGTGTCCCGAGAATTTGATGTCTTTCCTACGAAATTGTGGCTTCTCTAAGTTCACAGGTACTTCTTTCTACCTTCTCAAATATCTCTAACCAGCGGTGCACTATTTTATTGTGGTCTGCCCACGACTTTTCTGCCACCAGAATGTCATCTACATAAAGCGTTATTCTTGATGGCAAATCCTCTGGGAAAATACTGTGAAGACCTGTAATGGAGATGGCTGAGGAAACATTCAGCTCAAACGGGAACTGGTTAAACTGATAGCAGTTTGCCTTACAGAGGAATGCAGTGTACTGTCGGCATGAAGGATGTAATACTCTTTGCCGGTCGAAGTGGCCGTGCGGTTAAAGGCGCTGCAGTCTGGAACCGCAAGACCGCTACGGTCGCAGGTTCGAATCCTGCCTCGGGCATGGATGTTTGTGATGTCCTTAGGTTAGTTAGGTTTAACTAGTTCTAAGTTCTAGGGGACTAATGACCTCAGCAGTTGAGTCCCATAGTGCTCAGAGCCATTTGAACCATTTGAACCATGTAATACTCTTTGGCAACAGCTTTAATGTAAATCAATCGAGTTCAAGATTTCTTCGCCGTGGAACCTACATAAAAGATGATGTAAACTCTGCTCTCTCCGTTTGTGGAATATTTATAGAATTCATTTGTCTCGCATCTAACACAAAGAGTGCGCATCGAGCACTTTTTGGCACTGCTAACACTGGTGAACTGGATGAGGTCAATGGTCATTCCGTCACGCCTTCGTCCACCATTATTAATTTCCAACTCTGTTCCACCCTATACGTCAGCAGAATGGGGTATAGCTTGACCAAAAATTGATTGTGCTCCTGCAGCCTAAACTGATACACACAGTGTTTCGTTGCACCAGCAGTGTCCGAAAATAACCAAGCATGGTCTTGCAAAAAATGAAACAATTTCCTTACGTCGACTCCAACGCCAGTAACACACCTTTCTGCAATCTTAGCAAAAACAACAGCTATATGCCATTCGCTGGCTCGACAACTCAACTCGGTCACACAGTAGATGAGGACTTCCAGTTCAAGTCGCGATCCGGATCAAGTACAAAACCTGACGCAGCTCAAGTCATACACGCAACACAGAACGCGTTCATTAAAAACAACTAACATCATGGGGCCTCTTTCGATGTCAACAGTCATCATTCCTCCACTCAGATTAAACACCGCCTGATGAATATTCATAAAATCGGTTCCAAGAATTGCGTTAATATTCAGCAATGTATCAGTAAAGAAGAAACTCACAAATTCCTTCCCTTGACACATAAATACACTACTGGCCGTTAAAATTGCTACACCACGAAGATGACGTGCTACATACGCGAAATTTAACCGACAGGAAGAAGATGCTGTGATATGCAAATGATTAGCTTTTCAGAGCATTCACACAAGGTTGGCTCCGGTGGCGACACCTACAACGTGCAGACATGAGGAAAGTTTCCGAACGATTTCTCTTACATTAACAGCAGATGATCGGCGTTGCCTGGTGAAACATTGTTGTGATGCCTCGTGTAAGGAGGAGAAATGCGTACCATCACGTTTCCGACTTTTATAACGGTCGGACTGTAGCCTATCGCGATTGCGGTTTATCGTATCGCGACATTGCTGCTCGCGTTGGTCGAGATCCAATGACTGTTAGCAGAATATGGAATTGGTGGGTTCAGGAGGGTAATACTGAACGCCATGTTGGATCCCAACGGCCTCGCATCACTAGCAGTCGAGATGACAGGCATCTTATCCGCATGGCTGTAACGGATCGTGTAGCCACGTCTCGATCCCTGAGTCAACAGATGGGGACGTTTGCAAGACAACAAACATCTGCACGAACAGTTCGACGACGTTTGCAGTAGCATGGACTATCATCTCGGAGACAATGGCTGCAGTTATCCTTGACGCTGCATCACAGACAGGAGCGCCTGCGATGGTGTACTCAACGACGAACCTCGGTGCACGAATGGCAAAACGTAATTTTTTCGGATGAATCCAGGTTCTGTTTACTGCATCATGATGGTCGCATCCGTGGTTGGCAACATCATGGTGAACGCACATTGGGAGCGTGTATTTGTCATCGCCATACTGGCGTATCACCAGGCGTGATGATATGGGGTGCCATTGGTTACACGTCTTGGTCACCTCTTGTTCGCATTGACGGCACTTTGAACAGTGGACGTTACATTTCAAATGTGTTACGACCCGTGGATCTACCCTTCATTCGATCCCTGCGAAACCCTACATTTCAGCAGGATAATGCACGACCGCATGTTGCAGGTCCTGTACGGTCCTTTGTGGATACAGAAAATGTTCGACTGCTCCCCTGGCCAGCACATTCTCCGGATCTCTCACCAATTGAAAACGTCTGGTCAATGGTGGCCGAGCAACTGGCTCGTCACAATACGCCAGTCACTACTCTTGATGAAGTGTGGTATCGTGTTGAAGCTGCATGGGCAGCTGTACCTGTACTCGCCATCCAAGCTCTGTTTGACTCAATGCCAGAGGTGGTTGTTCTGGGTACTGATTTCTCAGGATCTATGCACCCAAATTGCGTGAAAATGTAATCACGTGGTAGTTCCAGTATAATATATTTGTCCAATGAATACCCGTTTATCATCTGCATTTGTTGTTGGTGCAGCAATTTTAATGGCCAGTAGTGTGTAACTCGAGCCTAGTTGCTCATTTCGATACCCTTTCCATGGATTGCTCCCTTCACTTTCCTTCCTCACAATGAGTGGGCCAAGCTCTCGCCTTCTCACATTTTCGAAACGCTGGTTCACTCTGAATATTAAAGGAACTCTCAATGTCCTGGATGCATGTATGTCACTCCTCCCTATTCGCAATTGTCACCACAGGACTCACAGGTGGAATCATCATATTAATAGTTCCTCCCTCAGGTCTTCCCATGTATTAAACTGTACATCGCATATTTCTGTCACATTTCGTTCTGCCACAATGCCCTTGCATCAGACAGCATTTTGGTGAATATAGTCTGTCATTTGGCCTATTGCGGCAGGGATTAGCTGACTGAATCTCAATGCTGCTTGCCAGAAGAATGTTCTGTTCGTGACTCTCATCACGCTCGTTTTACAAACGGTTGTGATCGCTGTAACTATTCCGAGTTCCATTTGGTCCAGTCCGGTCGTTACACCTGTAGTTTCCTGCATTATCGTTCCGATCTCCACTACCATTATAATCTCAGTTGTTTCCGTATGGCTGGTGTTGGTTTTCATGCTGATCACAACGCCCAGGTGGCCGAGCGGTTCTAGGCATTACAGTCTGGAACCGCGCGACCGCTATGGTCGCAGGTTCGAATCCTTTGATAGTAATGATGGGACCAGCAGAATACCATGATATAGCTGCCCACACCATCACACTTCCATCTCCATGCTTAACCGTTGGAATCAAGCAATCAGGATTGTAGGCTTCTTTAGGCGTTCTCCAGACGTACACCCGGCCTGATGTTCGAAATAACGAAATCGTTGACTCGTCGGACCATATGACGTGTTACCACTGATTATCCGTCCGGGATTTATAATCCTGACACCACGTTTTACGCTTCTTTGCGTTGGTTGTCATCGCTAATGGTTTCGGTATAGCAGCTCGTCCACAAATATTCGCTTTATGGTGTTTTCGGAGGACAGTGGCGATAGATACGGAGTCTCCAAGATGGCTATCGAGCACTGCAGTCATTTTAGCAGCCGTAGTTTTGTGTTTTTTTGACACAATTCGTGTTAGAGTACGACGATCTCTACAATTTAGTTTTGATTTGCGACCACTATTACGTTTACACGATGGTGTCTTTCCATGTTTTGTGCAGGCTGTCATGACTCTTGAAACAGTTGCTCTTGAAACATTCAATAAGCTGGCTGTCTTGGTTGCCGATGCTCCAGCTAATCGGGCGTCTACAATCTGCCCTCTTTGGAACTCTGTTAGGTTTTTCATTGCATAGTCGACCACGGCCTCTGAACGCAAATACGAAGTGTACACTATTTGTAAACAACATGCACTGATGTCTAGTCCGTACTGAATACGCACAGTCCAGCGCAACACGTGCCTTACCTGCGTTGTTAACCGTCAAACACAACCATCCCATTACTAACACTTTTCACATTATTTTGCCTGTCCCCTGTATCGTTATTTGACCAGCTGGCAGACTCCCGTATGGACGACATGGAAATAAGCATAGCTGGCATACAGAAGCGACTTAAAGATTTGAAAACAAATAAACCGCCAGGTCCGGATGGAACCCCGGTTCGATTTTACAAAGAGTACTCTATGGCGGTGGCCCCTTACGTAGCGCAAAGTCCTAAGCGACTGGAAAAAAGCGCACATGACTCCAGTATATGAGAAAGTTAAGAGAGCGGACCCGCAAAATTACAGACCAATATCCCTAACTTCTGTTTGCTACAGAGTTCTTGAACACATTCTCAGTTCGAATATAATAAACTTTCTTGAGGCTAAGCAGTTTACGTCCACGAATCAGCACGGTTTTAGAAAGCATCGCTAGTGCGAAACTCAGATTGCCTTTTCCTCACATGATATACTGAGAACTACGGATGAAAGGCAACAGGCAGATTCCATATTTCTAGATTTCCGGAAAGCATTTGACACCGTGCCCCATTACAAGCTGTTACGGAATAAGTTCACAGATACGTGAGTGGCTCGAAGACTTCTTAAATAATAGAACCCTGTACGTTGTCCTCGACGGGGAGTGTTCATCAGAGACAAGGGTATCGTCAAGAGTGTCCCAGGGAAGTGCGATAAGACCGCTGTTGTTCCTTGTATACATAGCAGATTTGGCGGACAGGGGGGAAGGGGGGCAATAGTCTGAGGTTACTTGCTGACGATGATGTGGTGTACGATAAGGTGTCGAAGTTGAGTGGCTGTAGGAAGATACATGACGACTTAGACAAAATTTCGAGTTGGTATGATGAATGTCAGATAGCCCCAAATGTGGAAAAATGTAAATGCGGATCAGTAGGAAGACCAAACCTGTAATGTTCGGATACAGTATTACTAGTGTCCAGCTTGACACAGTCAAGTCGTTTAAATAACTGGGCGTAACTTTACAAAGCGGTATGAGGTGGAACTAGCATGTGAGAACTGTGATAGGGTCGACTTCGGTTTATTGGGAGAGACCGCATATAGGACGCTGGTGCGACCTGTTCTTGAGTACTGATCGAGTGTCTTGGACCCGTAACAGGTCAGGCTGTAGGAAGATATCGAAGCAGTTCAGAAGAGGGCTGCTAGATTTGTTACCGGTACTTCCTGGCAGATTAAAACTGTGTGCCCGACCGAGACTCGAACTCGGGACCTTTGCCTTTCGCGGGCAAGTGCTCTACCAACTGAGCTACCGAAGCACGACTCACGCCCGGTACTCACAGCTTTATTTCTGCCAGTACCTCGTCTCCTACCTTCCAAACTTTACAGAAGCTCAGTTGGTAGAGCACTTGCCCGGGAAAGGCAAAGGTCCCGAGTTCGAGTCTCGGTCGGGCACACAGTTTTAATATGCCAGGAAGTTTCATATCAGCGCACACTCCGCTGCAGAGTGAAAATCTCATTCTTGTTACCGGTAGGTTTGTACAAGTCTTATGGAGATGCATCGGGAACTCAAATGGGAATCCCTGGAGGGAAGGCGGCGTTCTTTTCGGGAACCACTATTCAGAAAATTTACAGAACCAGCATTTGAAGTTGACTGCCGAACGATTCTGCTGCCGCCAATATACATCGCGAATAAGGACCACGAAGATAAGATACGAGAAGTTATGGCTCATACGAAGGCGTACAGACAGTCGTTTTACCCTCGCTCCATTTGCGCGTGGAAAAGGAGGGGAAATGACAAGTAGTGGTACAGGGTACTCTCCGCCACGCACCTTATGGTGGCCTGTGGAGTATGTAGATGAAGAAACCGGATTTTAGTAGTGCTGCCGATATTCTGTGTTTGGAAGCAGCACGCCACTAGGCTCTGAGGAACGATGTGAGACACAGACTTCTCACTGTGGAGGCTGAAACCGATAGCAACATAGCCACCAACCGGAAACCGTATTCACCGTGTTGGACACTGGACTGCAACATCGTCTCTGAACTTGGGGCAAGGTTTCAGTGTATAGAACTGCTACTTAACACGATACAAGCGACTCAGGTACGCATGAACAAGGCGGGCAAGGAGTGCAGGGACTGACTTGAACGGGATTTTCACGAGCTTAGAAAAAAGTGCAACCGCGAGCACAAGGAGATGTGCGGCCATTTCCTCGCTCCAACAGCGTTTTGAACAGTTAAACTAGATTGTGAGGAGGACAATTGGAGAGTACAGATTGATGAAGTGAAGCCTACAGAGAGCTTGAAAAACTTTAGTGCAACTACGAGTAGTGAACGAACCACGCCTATAGCAACAACTGAGACAGAGGAAGTGTGGTCCTCGTTGAGATTTCAACAGGGGCAGTACGAGATCAATAAGAGATAAAGGACGATTACGGTAGATTTACATGAGCATGTATCTCTGCTTAGGAATCGACTCATTCGTAATGAAGAAAGGGATACACAGAGTGAACATCAACAAAACCGACGAACTGCAGGGACGGATTTCTTACTGGAAATGTTGGAGAAAAAGGTCCTATGAACATGTATCCAGGAACGGACAGTGTGTGTGCAACGACAACAGATCGTCCCGGAACACAGCACAGAGCTTCATCACATCCTCGTCACAACAAATGTTCAAAGTGACCTGCGTGTGATGCAGTGTACACGTTCACACTTGGTATCATGGATTGCCACACCCTTTCGCACGCCCAGCTTCTCTTCGAATAGCGTCACAGCCGTCGTGAACACGCTGTTGAAGGGTCTGCACATCAGGAACCGGTTGAGCTTGCACAAAGCTTTTCAGATGCCCCCAGAGGTAAAAATCCAGGGGGTTTATGTTCGGTGAATTAGCAGGCCATGCTACAGGGCCTCCTCGTCCTATCAAACGCCCGTGGAAGATGTTCTTGAGATGTCGGCGAACTCTAATGCGAAAGTGGGATGGTGCTCCATCATGCAGAAACCACATAACCTGTCGTATTGCCAAAGGCACTTTCTGAAGTAGCCCAGGTAGCGTATTCCGCAGGAAGTCCAGGTATATTCCTCCGTCGAGCTATTGTGAAATAATCAATCCACATATGCAATCGCCAAAAATACCTGCCCACACATTGATACTGAACCGATGATGATGAGTCGCGTCAACCACTCGCTGAGGATTGTCTGCAGCCCGCACATGACAATTATGCTGATTGACAATGGCAGTACTGTACTGGTAAACGTTTCTTCGTCGGTAAGGAGGACTGCTGACTGGAAACCAATAACGGTGATTGTCTGGTGCAATAAACAGCGACAGTATCCTTCCCGGTGAGGAAAATCGACTGCTGATAATTCTTGCAGTCATTGCAGGTAACGCGGTTAGTAGTGGTTGTCATGCAGGATACACATAATCATACTTTGGCTTACTCCATGTTGGCGGACCACTTGAGTGGAGTTTGTCCGAGAATTCGTCTCGATATCCTGTAGAACCCGGTCCACCAAATCTGGTGTAAGCACTGTACGCCGACTCCCTGCACGTTTGTCTGTCTGAAAAGACCGATGATCACACAAACGCCAAAAAAGGAAATGTTGTGCTATGTTGTTAGTGTCTGTGAGGGTACTTGTTTGGCCGGCCGGAGTGGCCGAGTGGTTCTAGGCGCTACAGTCTGGAACCGCGCGACCGCTACGGTCGCAGGTTCGAATCCTGCCTCGGGCATGGGTGTGTGTGATGTCCTTAGGTTAGTTAGGTTTAAGTAGTTCTGAGTTCTAGGGGACTGATGACCTCAGAAGTTAAGTCCCATAGTGCTCAGAGCCATTTGAACCATTTAGGTACTTGTTTTGGTGTATCCGTGCTGCCTCTCGACTTTTCCCACCCGCTTTACCGTGAACAAACATCATCCCAGTTTGTTCCCAACATGAATGCCGGATCATTCTGCTGCTTACAGTACTCTGCGTCAATCACACGGCCTGCAACACACAAGGAACACACGGTGCATGATCAGAGGCACTTCCAGTCGTCAGCGCCACCGACCGTGGTATCAGTGCATTTCTGGACACATGCTCCCACGACTTTTTTCCTCCATTCCCAGTCAGCAATTCGTGCCTGCAGTTCGTCGGTTTTATTTATGTTCGCCCTAATGTATTAGGAAAAGGCTAGGCAAAATAGTGATGTGAGGAGCACGCAACTGACCTGCAGCGTCTTCCATGACCAGCACAGTCGGCGGACTTGAACATTACCGAACCCTTGTGGGCGGTATTGGAGCGCAGACTCTAGAGCAGATTTCTGCTTCCCCGTCACTACAGGAGTTAGAAGAAGTTCTGATCGAAGAGTGGCATAAAATTCCAATGGAGGCCATACAATCATTATATGCCAGTATTCCAAGAAGAATCGCAGATGTGTTACGGGGAAAATGAGGGACCAACCCCTAGTTAATAAACCATTGTAAGTACATGTGTTCACATTATAGCCTATCCCCTGTTTGTTTGCAAGGTTTCTTGAACGTGAAATTTAAAACTTCGCCTTTCGTTTTGCTGTCTTCAACTGCCACACCAGACTAGTCAAAAAGGAACTGAATGGAAATCTTAGACCCGCTTAGCGATTTCACATACGAACAAAATTTTCTCGGGTTTTCTGCCAGATCTTTCGCCGTTCCCCCTGACGGTTTTCAGCTCGACGCAGGTCGGTGTCACACTGACCCACCTCCAAACAGGACATTTCCCATTAGCGCATGGCTTCATACTGTGGCGGGAAGACTCCCATTGTTTGATGGTTATTCCATATTTCAACTGACTGAATTCCATACTCTGACGAGAGAACAGAAGCAAATTTAAATGGAGATATGCCGTCTATTTTAATTGATGACCAGATGATTTTTACTAAACGATTAAAATATCGTGTAATCTACACACTCAACGCTAAGTTCTTAGGCAGGTCTTAATAGGTGCAAAGAGGCTGGTTCATGCTGCTGTCCAGCCATCAGCCAGACCCGTTTATCTGCTGTAGTCTGAAACTCTATCCGAACTGACCTCGGAAGGTCCAACGGTACCGACCGATCTCCGTGTCTTCCTCAGCCGATAGGCGTAACTGTGCGGATATGGAGGGGCATGTGGTCAGCACACAACTCTCCCAGCACTGTGTTATATGAAGTGTTATCTCTATCGTCGTATTACTATGATTAGAATAGCCCTGTTTTGTTTTTCAGCTGTTTGGTTTTTAATACTGGCATATTATTCAGCTATTAACGATTGCTGCTCTGTTTATGGTTTATGCTGTTGTACTGAGAGTAGACAGAAAACCCTGTAACGGTCTCATAAACTACTTGATAGCTGTCGCTTTGTGACAGAGAATTTCTCCGCCACAAACTAACACAGCATATTAGTTTCAGTGATAAACAGTGCATACAATGTCAGTTTCATGTAATTTGACCATTAATATTTTATTTCTTTGTAAAAAATTTCGACGTATTCTGTAAATACTGGTATGTAGTCGTGTTTCGTCTAACATAAATGTCGAAAGGTGTAATGTGGAGAAGAAACTGGCAGTACCGAGACAGTAATAGCAGTTTTAGAGTGCAGACATCGGAGAAATGTAGAAGTACCCAACCATTCACCAGAGCAGCATTACTACAGTAAAATACCAATATTTAAGGAATCAACAATGGAGCAGAGATGACAGAAGAAAAAGAAGACTCTAGAGACAATATTTCAAGAACATAAAATTCAGAGAAGATCGACGCAGAAGCTCTAAAGTTTATCAAGTTGAAGACTCAAGACTTCGAAAGTGCGAAAAGAGACCATTCATCATCACAAAACTGAGTACAATAAAACTGACTCAAAACGGAATCGCCTGCGACTAAAATAATTTTTCAAATTAGATAAGTTTCCGGATTACACGAAGTCACTGCGCTGTGTAAAATTTATCAGGTATCATGCACAAAAGTACAGTAAAATTTTTTAATGATGCATCTACTGTATTTACGTATCTTCACTCCAGCACAGTAGATGTTCATTTACTGTAGCCGGCCGTGGTGGCCGAGCGGTTCTAGGCACTTCAGTCTGGAACCGCGCGACCGCTACGGACGCGGGTTCGAATCCTGCATCGGACATGGATGTGTGATGTCCTTAGGTTCGTTAGGTTTAAGTAGTTCTCAGTTCTAGAGGACTGATGACCTCATAAGTTAAGTCCCATAGTGCTCAGAGCCATTTGAACCATTTACTGTATATTGGACAACAGAACACTGGACTATTACACTAATTGATAAATAACATGGCATTTCTATATTTCTACTCGAACTTTAAATTCGTTTATTGTTGTATGTACATACGTATTATATCCATGTTTATTTGCTTTACGTTTCACTTTTTTCGCCACATATCAAGGAGGGAAATTTGTTTTAATTTTCTGTTCAAAACTGTTTTTTCTAGGCAAGTTTTTGCACCATACAATAGTTCCAACAAGTTGGGAGAATTTGTGTGTGCTGCAAATTGCATAACATCGTTTATGCATGCAGTGGCTTCTTCAGGCGTATTAATTTTTCTAGGGGCATCATTTTTCTCCTCTTCTTCTTCCTTTGTTTCGTCTTCATTGTCCTCTGTGTTGCGGATTTCTGTTAAATCTGTTGCTGAACTGAAAGTGAAGTGAGTTGACAGAAAGTCATCATTTCGAATGTATTCATCTGCACTACATGAAATGTTTCGCATTTTCATTAGTTCAGCAATTGCTACTGCACTTTCTTGAACTTCGATGGCCACAGAAGCGTCTTATTATTGATCCCCAAACCCTGCTTTGTTGAAGCGCTTGGTGACAGTTTCGGGTTTTATTTCCTTTACTGCCAAGCCAGTCCAATTTACTGTATCCAGGACAGAAACTGACCGTGCAAGGGAAAACGCACTTTCGGCTTCTTCAACACGGAGAATAAGAGATTGCATCATTAATCGCCTCTAATACACTTGAATGTGTAAATAACCCCCTGGTCCATGGGTTGTGTGAGTCTGGTTGAACCTAGAGGGAACAAAACCAATTTCACTTTTGATAACGTTACTTTTGAGTGGCAGGTTGCATTGTCTAGGAAAAGGAGAACTTGGCGATTTCCGTTTTTCATTTTGGCATTGAAAGAGCCCAGTCATTCTTCCATAAGACCACTCACCATCCACGCCTTTTTATTGCTCCGCCATATCACTGGAAGCTCACTGCCGTCTACGTTTTTGAAACAAAGCGGTTTGCCGCCTTTCCAATCACCAGTGGCTTCTCCATTTCACCTAACATGTTTTCACACAGCTGTACCGTGAGTCTTTCCTGGGACATTTTTCCGCCGATGCACTTTTCACCTCGAATTGCTAGCTATTTTGACAGCAGCGCGTGATAAAACAGTCCCGTTTCATTGGCACTAACAAGTCTTTCGGGACATAATTCACAATTACGTTGGTCAGTATTGCCTTCCATTCTGTTGCTGCACTTTCCTGCACATCCTTAGCTTCTCCACACACTTCATTCTACATGACGTTGTACCCAGCTTTGAAATTCTACAGCCATCTTGTGGATGCCTTAAACTGCGTAATTCCAAGCTCTTTAGCGATTTTCAGAGCCTCATTCTGCAGCATGGGTCCAGATAAATGTAAGTTTTTTTCCCACGCACTTACGAATCATTCCCACACTATTTCGTTAATTTCTTCATTTCCGGTCTTCTTCGCCTTTCTTGTCATCTGCCTGTTCCCTTTCATCCATTCGTCCCAAATCTTATCCTTGTTTCTTAAAGTCTCATAAATTTGTGGTTTACCGCATTTGAAGTGCAACATAATTCCGCACACAGAGAGTCTGTCTTCCTCACTCGCCTAGATTACATTAACGTTTTCGTTAAGTGTTAACGATATATACCATCTGTTCGACATCATGTTGCTGTATCTATTAAAGTGCTACCAGTCAACTGAAACTGGCAGAAAATAATAACCTTGCCGGGTAAAACCATTGTTACCGACCTCTTTCACTGCGCCCATTACAGCAGAGTGTTGGTAGATGCGCAACAATATTCCTGTATGCGCCGGCGTGCGTCAACAATGAGGAAGACGAGAAAGTCGACGAACATAGCGCTGACTACTGAACGGTTTCCTTTGATATACTGTACCGACACTGAGCGTTACTTTTTCATTGTTGCACAGAGCGGCGCGGTTTTAGGTCCACACCAGCAGCGCCGCGCTGCGCTGGACCTCTTTTCTTGGTTTTGCGCCGCGTAACAGAGGTGTTAAAAACAACGTTCTTGTAGAGTCGTGGTTAACTAATGAACTGTAATACAGTAGTACTGTATAGGTGCTTTCCACATTATACAATGAATCAGTGCTTAATTTCTAAACTTTTAGGTGCCGGAACGCACCCCCTTCTACCACTCCCCCCCCCCTCCCCCCCCGCCGTGCCGGTCATTGTGACATTGTGATAAGACTTACAATGAGAAATCATTTTTAAAGAAATACTGTTCTGAAATTCAGGTTTTTAAATCATAATATCTTATAATCAAAAAGATAACACCACAAGGCTGCCAACTTTTAGTCATGCGTGCTCCATACGCACATTTGATTACTAGCTATGACATAAATTACGACACAGAATAAAATGATTTCGTGAAAGCACATTATACAGACGTTCATATTCAAACACGGCTTACGTTATTTATTTTTCATTGACACACATTACATGAGACGTCGCCTTGCTACTACATCTCTGAGGTTGTTGGCAGTCGTAAACAAAAGGCGATATGTACCAATCACAACTTTGGAATGATACTCAACTCATCTTTTGGGTATACTGTACGTGCCTACACAGACACACAAAAACACACACACACACACCGTACCTCCTGCCCGTCACATCACGTTGGCGACCCATTGTCACGTTCACTTGTGCTGGTGCAGCGGCAAATTATAGTTACGTTGTGATTTAATATACGTGTACCATTTCAAATCTCCGGTGCTGAACTGTTAAAGAAAGAAAAAGAGGTCTCTGAGAGGTGCCGGAACGCGTTCCGGTGCTTTCCGGCCCAAATTAAGCCCTGCAATGAATTATTAAGTATGTTCTAAGATTTGCTTTCCGTTTCCGCGTTGGGCACGTTACGCTTTATACAAAATATTAGCTTATAGAAGTGCACTGAATGCGTCGGGACTGAAATACTTGTAAGGTTTGGGTAGATTTCTTAACTATACACTTGTCGATTCGAGCAAGTTTTACTGTAGACAGTTAAAGGCTTTATTTCATCGAAGGAGAAGGATGAAATTGTGAACTACCATGGACTCTGCTATAAAAGTGACTGTTATCGACAGCTTCTGTCTTAAGGTAGGGAGCTGTGGAGGAACTGATGTATCAGTGCTTAAAAAAAGGCAGTTAATGTGAGAACCAATGCACTCTCTCAGCTTGACACCGAAAATCAATTAAGTGATGGCACACTAATCAAATTGTCATTACAGGATGTACATTGTTCTGAAAAGTGTGTCCATGTATCAACCCAGTGCATACCATTACAATTCCCTTTCCAAAACGTTGTAAAAGGTTTATTTGCAAGGTTGCACAGCAGGACGCACCTGCCTGTGACCAATGAATATCTGACACTCTACACTCTACAGCTCCTGCGACAATCAGCTTGTGCAGAAAGTACATTTCAGGTGAGCAAGCATGTGCTTTTCTCTGATGGCAGCTGTTAGCTTCGCCGTATAGGTAACTATTTACCTTGAAACTAAAATATAATATGACCAGTAACTGGAGATAGACAACAGTAAAAGATAAGAAGGGTGGAGGCAGTTGATCAGAATACTAACAATAAATCCGAATATACGACTCTTCACATTCAGACACAGAGTTCTCTGATAATCATATGTATTGTCTCACTATTTAATGTTGGCAGAGAAATCACAATTACTCGATATCAAAGAGTAAAATAAAATTATATGATCTACATCAACTGCAGTTACTTTTTTCAATTATTAATAGAACTGAGCTTGACAGGAATAACTCCTTGCACTACAGTAATAACGGTACGACAAACGCCAAATGCTTCATGCTACCGTTTCCGTCTGATAATCACCATTACATACAAGTGGCTCCACAGATTCATATCAGTTTATACATTTGTAATTTATACAAGAAAATCCACTCTAGTTACATCGATGCACAACCGTTCAGTTCAAACTGAGGAGTAATTTGTGATTTAAATAGTTCATAAATATTATTATGCTTTTATTTGTACCTCTTCTACGCGCGCATGCGCGCTTGCTGTTCTGTGTGTGTGTGTGTGTGTGTGTGTGTGTGTGTGTGTGTGACTACTCCAGTGGTATTCGTGTGCACGAAAGCAGTAAACAGCGACTGAAACATATATTAAGTCCTCACGGGTTGTCAGCCGAGTAGCGTCGTCGTCTCGTAGCAACGTTTCGATGGAATACGTCTCCATCATCTTCAGGCGAAGTGTCGGGATATTCTCTCTCTGTCTCTCTCTTTCTCACCTTTTAACTTTCCTCTCCTTGGGGAAGTGTATAGAGTTTGTAGCCTGTTGGCTTTTACTCCACAATGTGTGTTGTGCGTGTGTGATTGTCTTTGACTGTCTTGGCTGTCTGTATGTTGTGTTGGTGTTCTGGTGGTATCTAGTACTTGCCTGAGGTTGGAGAGATGTTGGGTATTTTAAGGATTAGGAACTGGTGTTAGGATTTGGAGATTTTTGGGATTTTTCTCTTCGACTTAGTCGTTGAAGATCGTCACGGGGCGTTTGTGCCTGTTGCGGGACATGTTATACCACCTAGGGAGTGGATGAGGTTATTTCCAGATCTGGAAGAGCTCTCATAGAAAGCCCTTGCCAGATCCTGCAATCTTTCTTTGAGGAGTGGGATTTCGGCAGCGGCATGCAGATCGTCGGTGGGGAATCTCATAGGTAGGTGCAATGCTCCCCTGAGGGCGCGGTTCTGCAGCCTCTGGAGTTTTTCCAGGTGCTGTTTTGCCGCGTATCCCCAGACAGGGCACGCATACTCCATTACTGGCCGTATGAGGGCCTGATAGATGTTTAGTCCTACAGAGCAGGGAAGGGAGCAGCTTGTATTGAGGACTGGGTATAGGATGGACATTCTGTCGCAGACCTTCCTGTGGATCTCGTCTGTATGTGGTTTCCAGCTTTCCACGTTAGTCTCGAGTCCAAGGTTACGCCGAGATACTTGGCGGATCTGCGCCAGGGGAGTCGGCATCCATGAAGGTGCAGGTGAAAGGGGGGGGGGGCGTTGAGGGGGTCCGCGTCTCCCGAGTCTCCGGGTGTTCACCACAGCCTGTGTCTTTTCAGGATTGATGGTGATGCTCCAGCAACGGGCCCAGGTTTCTGTGTTATCTAAAACCCTTTGTAGCCTAAGAATGACCAGGTCCTTATTCGCATTACACGTGTAAAAGGCGGTGTCGTCAGCTTACTGTGCGGTGTGCACCAAAGGGGCTATTGGAGTGCACAGACTTTACAAAACGGGCCCCAGGACCGATCCCTGTGGCACCCCAGCATGAATACGCGTTTTCGTGGAGGTGGCTGTTTCTACCTTGACAGAGAAGGTTCTATTCATATAGCTTTGGATTAACCTGACTATGCTCCCGGGGAACCCTTGTGTGTATAACTTGTATAGTAGCCCATTATGCCATGCTGAGTCGAAGGCTTTGGCTACATCAAGTAGCAGCAGCCTCTGTGGTTGAAGCCTTCTGTGGCTGCTTCCACTAGTCTAATGACCTGTTGTGGGGCGGAGTGCTTCTGTCGGAATCCGCGACCCCAAGGCACCACCCAAGCTCAACATACCACCTCGATGGGAATACACGACAATTCTGCTGTCGGGCGACGCCATGAAAACCTTCCCACGTGCCGTTTTGCTAAGCTGCGAGTCCTCAGTGCAAGCGCCCGTCAATGTTTTGATAAAAACAAAGCCAGAAAACACTTCTGGTTGTACACCCGTGCGAGCGGGGGCCTATGGGTGACGTGAGGTAGTTAGCGGAACAGATACTCCATGCTTGACTGCTACTCAGCGAGTGTCGTAATATCTGCTGCTTTCATCTGTTACTTTCCCCTCTTTGGGGAAGTGTGAGGGGGAGTTTGTAGCCTTTCGGCTTTTACTCCCCTGTGTACATGTGTGTGCGATTTTTCTATAGTTTTTTGGTGTCTGTGATATGTGATGATTGTTGTGAATGTGTCTGGTACTTGCCTGAGGTAGGCGAAATGATTGGTGTTATATGGGAAGGAACTGGATTAGGGATTGGGTATTGGGATTTTCTCTTTGATTTAATCGTCGAAGATCGTCATAGGGCGCTTGTGCTTATCGCGGGACATGTCATACCGACCTAGGGAGTGGATGAGTGCATTTCCGGATCTGGAAGAACCTTCATAGAAGGCCCTTGCCAGATCCTGGAAACGCTCTCTCAGGAGTGGGATTTCGGCTGCGGCGTGCAGGTCGTCTGTGGGGAATCCAAGAGGTAGATGCAGTGCCCTTCTGAGGGCGCGGTTCTGCAGCCTCTTGTTTGTCCAGGTGCTGCTCTGCCGCGTATCCCCACACAGGGCACGCATACTCCATTACCGGCTGGATCAGGGCCTGGTATACATTTACTGCTACTGGGCAGGGAAGGGAGCTGGTTGTGTTCAGGATAGGGTATAGGATGGAGATTCTGGCGCAGACCTTCCTGTGGACCTCGTCTATGTGGGGTTTCCACGTAAGACGAGAGTCCAAGGTTACACCAAGATACTTGGCGGTTCTGCACCAGGGGCGTTGGGTTCCAGTTATGTGAAGGTGGAGGGGGAGACGTTGAGGAGGTTCGCGCCTTCCAAGCCTGCGGGTAATCAGCATTGCCTGCGTCTTCTCAGAGTTGATGGTGATGCGCCAGCGACGGGCCCAGGTTTCTGTGTCGTCTAAAACCCTTTGTAGCCTACGAATGACCAGGTCCTTGTTCGCATTTCTCGTGTAGAAGGCTGTGTCGTCCGCGTACTGCGCGGTGTGCACCAGGGGGGCCGTTGGAGTGTCTGCAGTGTACAAACTGTACAATACGGGCCCCAGGACCGATCCCTGTGGCACCCCGGCACGAATACGCCTTCTGGTGGAGGTGGCAGTTTCTAATTTGACGGAGAAAGTCCTATTCGTGAGGTAGCTCTTGATCAGCTGAACTATGCTCCCAGGAAACCCTTGTGTGTACAACTTGTAGAGTAGCCCTCTATGCCATACTGAATCAAAGGCTTTGGCTACGTCTAGTAGCACTATCCCGCAGTAGCCTCTGTGGTTGAAGCCCACTGTGGCTGCTTCAACCATTCTCATGACCTGTTGTGGGGCAGAGTGGTTCTGCCGGAATCCAAATTGGAAATCCGGCAGAATTTGCTCTCTGGTAATATGTTCTTGTATGGGTCTTAGCAGGAGGCGCTCATAGATCTTGCTGATAGTTGGCAAGAGGCTAATCGGCCTGTAGTGCTGCATGAATAGAGGGTCTTTCCCTGGTTTGTGTATCGCAACCACTTCCGCATGTTTCCAGCAAGCTGGGAACTCGCGGGAACGAGTAATCTCGTTGAGGACGTTCACGAGGTGTGTGATCGCTGCGGGTGGGAGTTTTTTGACTAACTGGTTTGTGACACTATCGTGCCCTGCCGCCTTTTTTGTAGGGAGGGACCTGATTACTCTTGCCACGTCCTCGGGGGCAAAAGTATGGATTCGTCCTCTGGGTCCTCCTCAGCATTGAGGAAGACGGCCAGTTGACGACTACCTCTTCATGCTCTTCATCCTGGGGTTCTGCCGTTTGAAACTGCTTCTCGAAGGAGTCGGCGAGGGCGTTGGCCTTCCCAGCATGGCTGTAGACCAGTCCCCGCTCGCCGTGCAGTGGCGGCATACTAGCGCGTCTTTTTGTGAATTGTTGCCATAGTGTATGATCGTCTACTTTGAGAGCTGTGAGGCAGTTTTGCCATTGCTGGTTTCTGTGCTCATTGAGCGCTACCTTCAGTTCTCTCTGTAGACGATTGAGCAGCCTCCTGGTGGCCTGATTTCTGGTGATCTTCCACTCTTTTGCCACTCTGTTCTTGTGTCGGATTTGAGCTAGCAAGTATTCCGGGAGCTGTAGTTGCGGTGGAGGGCCATCCCTTTGTGGTGGGGTGGCCTCTTCCGCTACCTGCAAGATGGTGCCTGTCAAGTCTAGTAGCGCTTGTTCTACTGTTTCGGCAGTAGGTGGCGGAGCGGGAGCGATATCAGAGGCGACAGTTTCTTGGTATCGCTCCCAGTCTGTGCGTTTTTAAGACGTCTGGTACCGTGGGAGTGCTACCCATTTTCCCACATCGACTTCTAGAATAACTGGGTTGTGGTCGGAGGACATTCTGTTGATTGTCCTTGCGGCCACAAATCCTGCGATCCTCCTAGTGAGAGCTACGTCTAACACATCGGGCCTGCTTCCGTTTTTCGGAAAATGTGTGGGCTCAACTGGACCCCATGTTTCGAAGTGGTGGGTGCGCGCTAGTTGTTGCAGTTTGGAGCCTGCTCTGGAGGTTACTCTAGAATTCCAGTCAGGGTGTTTGGCATTAAAGTCTCCCCCTATTACGAGTTTGCCTTCAATTTGCCCTAGAGCAGCTATGTCTCCCTCATCTATCTGGTCATGTGGGGGTCGGTAGACTGCAACAATTGTTGGGGGTCCGGTGGCAGTGGTTACTTCCACCGCCACTGCTTCGATTTTATTGGTAGCTGGTAAGAATACCTGGTGGTGGGGGATCCCTCTTTTTATGTATATGGCCACTCCTCCGCTTTGGGTTGGCCTGTCTTTGCGATAGCTAACATAGTTGGGGACTGTCGCTTTTATTCCCGGTTTTGGGTGGGTTTCCCCCATCATGCATATGTCAATGGAGAACTCCTTCATGAGTTCTCTGAACTCGACCTCTTGATTAACAATGCCGTCTTTGTTAAAGACGCACATTGTCAGGCCTTGGATGTTTGGTCGTCTATTCATGATGGGGTTTTGATACTACTGAGGAAGTCGCAGAGGGGTGCGACTGCTGGACTGTTGCCTGAAGGGCAGCGAGGATCTGTGTGTTCTGCTTCTGGGCTTCCCTGAATTCCTTCATCATTTCCATGACGAGGTTCATGGTCTGCTCGTGATATCGTGCTGCTTACATCTAATACTTTCCCCTCTTTGGGGAAGTGTGAGGGGGAGTTTGTAGCCTTTCGGCTTTTACTCCCCTGTGTACTTGTGTGTGTGATTATTTCTGTACTTTTTTTGATGTCTGTGAGATGTGATGTTTGTTCTGTGTGAGTCTGGTATTTGCCTGAGGTTTGGCGAGATAGTTGTAGCATTTTGGGTAGGAGTAGGATTTGGGAATGGGTATTGGGATTTTTCTCTTCGACTTAGTCGTCGAAGATCGTCATGGGGCGATTGTGTTTATCGCGGGACATGTCATACCGACCTAGGGAGTGGATGAGAGCGTTTCCCGACCTGGAAGTACCTTCATAGAAGGCCCTTGCCAAGTCTTGAAAACGCTCTCTCAGTAGTGGGATTTCCGCAGCGGCATGCAAATCGTCGATAGGGAATCCAAGGGGTAAACGCAGTGCCCTCCTGAGGGCGCGGTTCTGCAGCCTCTGGAGTTTGTCCAGGTGCTGCTTCGCCGCGTATCCCCAGACAGGACACGCGTATTCCATGACTGGCCGGATCAGGGCCTGGTACACGTTCACTCCTACTGAGCAGGAAAGGGAGCTGGATGTGTTGAGGATTGGGTACAGGATGGACATTCTGGCGCAGACCTTCCTATGGACCTCGTCTATGTGGGGTTTCCACGTAAGACGAGAGTCCAAGGTTACGCCAAGGTACTTGGCGGTTCTGCGCCAGGGGAGTTGGGTTCCGTTTAGGTGAAGGTGGAGGGGGGGCCGTTGAGGAGGTTCGCGCCTTCCGAGCCTACGGGTGATCAGCATCGCCTGCGTCTTTTCAGAATTGATGGTGTTTCGCCAGCGACGGGCCCAAGTTTCTGTGTCATCTAAAACCCTTTGTAGCCTACGGATGACCAGGTCCTTGTTTGCGTTTCTTGTGTAGAAGGCTGTATCGTCAGCGTACTGTGCAGTGTGCACCAGGGGGACTGTTGGTGTGTCCGCAGTGTACAGACTGTACAAAACGGGCCCCAGGACCGATCCCTGTGGCACCCCAGCACGAATACGCCTTCTGGTGGAGGTGGACGTTTCTACTTTGACAGAGAAAGTTCTGTTCGAGAGATAGCTTTTAATCTGTTTAACTATACTCCCGGGGAACCCTTGTGTGTACAACTTGTAGAGTAGCCCTCTATGCCATACTGAGTCAAAGGCCTTGGCTACGTCAAGTAGCACTATCCTGCAGTAGCCTCTGTGGTTGAAGCCCTCTGTGGCTGCTTCAACCACTCTCATGATCTGTTGTGGGGCAGAGTGGTTCTGCCGGAATCCGAATTGGAAATCCGGCAGAATTTGCTCTCTGGTGATGTGTTCTTGTATGGGTCTTAGCAGGAGGCGCTCGTAGATCTTGCTGAGAGTTGGCAAGAGGCTAATCGGCCTGTAGTGCTGCGGGAACAGAGGGTCTTTCCCTGGTTTGTGTATTGCGACCACTTTCGCGTGTTTCCAGCAAGCTGGGAACTCGCGGGTACGAGTAATCTCGTTGAAGACGTTCGCGAGGTGTTCGATCGCCGTGGGTGGGAGGTTTTTGACCAACTGGTTGGTGACATTGTCATGTCCTGGCGCCTTTTTGGAGGGGAGGTACCTAATTACTTTTGCCACGTCTTCGGGGGCAAAAACTGTGGGTTCGTCTTCTGGGTCCTCCTCAGCATTGAGGAAGACAGCCAGTTGACGACGGACCACTCTTTCATGCTCATCATCCTGGGGTTCAGCCGCTTGGAACTGCTTCTCGAAAGTGTCGGCGAGGGCGTTGGCCTTTTCAGCATGGCTGTAGGCCATACCCCGCTCGCCATGCAGTGGCGGCATCCTAGCGCGTCTTCTTGTGAATTGTTTGGTTGCTTGCCAAAGTGTGTGATCGTCTACTTTGAGGGCTGAGAGGCGGTTTTGCCATTGCTGGTTTCTGTGCTCATTGAGCGCTACCTTCAGTTCTCTCTGTAGACGATTGAGCAGCCTCCTTGTGGCCTGGTTTCTGGTTATCTTCCACTCTTTTGCCACTCTGTTCTTATGTCGAATTTGAGCTAGCAAGTGTTCCGGGAGCTGTATTTGCGGCGGCGGGCCATCCCTTTGTGGAGGGGTGGCTTCTTCCGCTGCCTGCAAGATGGTGCCTGTTAGGTCTTGTAGCGCTTGTTCTACTGTTTCGGCAGTAGGTGGCGGGGCGCGAGCGATATCAGAGGCGACAGTTTCTCGGTATCGCTCCCAGTTTGTACGTTTGTAAGACGTTTGGTACCGTGGGAGTGCTACCCATTCTCCCACGTCGACCTCTAGGATCACTGGGTTGTGGTCGGAGGACATTCTGTTGATCGTCCTCGCGGTCACAAACCCCGTAATCCTCCTAGTGAGAGCTATGTCCAACACGTCGGGCCTGCTTCCATTTTTTGGAAAATGTGTGGGCTCGACTGGACCCCAGGTTTCGAAGTGGTGGTTGCGCGCTAGTTGTTGCAATCTGGCGCCTGCTCTGGAGGTTACTCTAGAATTCCAATCAGGATGTTTGGCATTGAAGTCGCCCCCTATTATGAGTTTGCCTTCAATTTGCCCTAGAGTAGCTATGTCTCCCTCATATATCTGGTCTTGTGGGGGTCGGTAGATTGCAACGATTGTTAGGGGTCCAGTGGCAGTGGCTACTTCCACCGCCACTGCTTCGATTTTATTGGTAGCTGGTAAGAATACCTGGTGGTGGGGGATCCCTCTTTTTATGTATATGGCCACTCCTCCACCTTGGGTTGGCCTCTCTTTGCGATAGCTAACATAGTTGGGGACTGTCGCTTTTATTTCCGGTTTTAAGTGGGTTTCCCCCATCATGCATATGTCGATGGAGAACTCCTTCATGAGTTCTCTGAAATGTTTGGTCGTCTATCCATGATGGGGTTTTGAAACTACTGAGGAAGTCGCAGAGGGGAGCGACTGCAGGACTGTTGCCTGGAGGGCAACGAGGATCTGTGTGTTCTGCTTCTGGGCTTCCCTGAATTCCTTCATCATTTCCATGACGAGGTTCATGGTCTGCACCATTACGCCTAACAACTGATCCATGGGGGAGGAGTGTGTGTGGGGTTCCCTAGAGCTTCCTCCGTCGTGGTGGACCTGGTCGTTGGTGCTGTGTATATCCCGGTGTTGTTCTCTTTGTTGTGTCTGGTGTTGTGGTGATTGGGCCACGCTTTCATGGTTCCTCGGGGGAGAAACCACTTCCGCATATGTCGCCCTCGGTGTGTCCGGCCTTGGTTTTACCCAGGCCTTGTCTGTGTGTGTTGTTGTATTTTGTTTTCTTGTGTGAGTGGTTGGGTTTGTGGTGTTCTGTCTGCGTGTGTGGGGGGCGGCCTTTGCGCCCTTTGTCTGCTGCGAGTGTCTTTTGTGGACCTCACAACCTTGGTAACCCGCTGTGTGGTTTTTGCCACACAGCGCGCACCTTATTTGTGGGTCCGTGTGCTGGAGTGTGCATGTCCTGGTGTCGTGGGCCTCGGCGCACTTCCTGCATCTCACTGGCATGTTGCAGTGCGCAGCGATGTGGTTCAGGCCCTGACACCTGAAGCACTGCACCGTCTTGTTTTTACGGCGCAGCGGCTCCGTGGTGACAGGGACTGCCAGGACCATCGTGATCTCCCTCTTGTTTTGAGGTATGTCTGGGAGTGTTACCTGGTACAGCGGCCACTTACTGTTTATGCTGCCCATTTGCTGTACTACCTTGACGACATACCCCTGGGCAGTCAAGTCTGTTTTGATTGCCTGGGGGGATACTCGTCTTGGTAGGTCTCTGATAACTATGTTTCTGTTTCGTGTCTTTGTTGTTGGGAAGGTGTAGTGAGGTATGCTTCTTGTGTTTTGGGTGGGTTTCCCCCATCATGCATATGTCGATGGAGAACTCCTTCATGAGTTCTCTGAACTCGACCTCTTGATTAACAATGCCGTCTGTGTTAAAGACGCACATTGTCAGGCCTTGGATGTTTGGTCGTCTATTCATGATGGGGTTTTGATACTACTGAGGAAGTCGCAGAGGGGTGCGACTGCTGGACTGTTGCCTGAAGGGCAGCGAGGATCTGTGTGTTCTGCTTCTGGGCTTCCCTGAATTCCTTCATCATTTCCATGACGAGGTTCATGGTCTGCTCGTGATATCGTCGGTCGCGGGCTGATATCTCTGCTGGACCGCTCTCCGCTTCCCACCGCCAGCCAATCACGCGCCAGCGGAATCGCTCGATGCGCCTGGAGCGCCGGGAGGGGGGGGGGGGGGGAGGACGCGTGTGCAGGGTTCGTGTGCCGGCGTCCGTCTCTGTCTGCTCCGTCCGTGACCATTGGTGGAACGGAACGTTCTTCTCTCATTTCCCTGATTGCAGGCTCCCAGGCTGTGCTGAGGTGGTAGCCACTGAAGCAGTTGATTAGGCTGTCACGTAATCGTATTTCTATGGACTCTTTGATTACTGAGTCCCAAAATCCGTTTGTACTGCATATTCTCTTTGTGTCCTCGAAATCGAAGGTGTGCTTCTCGTCAATACTATGTTCCGCCACAGCAGATTTATTGCTGTGAGATGCAACGCTGCGTCTGTCCTATATATTGCATCCCACATTCGCATCCGATCTTGTACACACCTGGTGCCGTCATGCCTAGGTGCGCTCAGTCCTACTACTGGTTTCATGGGGGATCAGACTTGTTTGCAACTTCCGAATACGCAACACACGTCACAGCACCTTTCATAAGTTCTGAAGCAAAGTGTGCACCCTGATCTGCGACTAACGTAACAGGTACTCCACACTTCAGTATCGTCTGCCCCGGTAGCTGAGTGGTCAGCGTGACAGACTGTCAATCCAAAGGGCCCGGGTTCGATAGCCGGCTGGGTCGGAAATTTTCTCCGCTCAGGGACTGGGTGTTGTGTTGTCCTAATTATCATCATTTCATCCCCATCGACGCGCAGGTCGCCGAAGTGGCGTCAAATCGAAAGACCTGCACCAGGCGAACGGTCTACCCGACGGGAGGCCCTAGCCACACGACATTTCCATTTTTACTTCAGTATCCAACTGTTAACTACTGTCTCTGTCCCAGCACAGCCCTGTTGGTGTGGAATTGCTAGTATTATTAGAAACCGTGAAAAATGACCGATGATCATAAGGACAAACTTATCCTGTGCAGACGTTTTTTTGAGTGGTTCGCAGATGTCGAGCTCAGGCATTTGAAATGGGTTTGACTCCTCTGGTAACCTCTTTAAGGGGATTTTCTGGTGCAAAATATCCGCTCTTTGCCTGAATGGTACACAATCTCCGAATACTGCTCCATGTTGCTCTTCATATTCCTCCACCAGAACCATTCCGCAACATGCCTATCTGTTGCTCGCGTTCTAACACTTACTTTCGGAAAACTGCTAGGACCACGACACATAATCTGCATTTTGTGGCTCTGCACAACAAATCCCCATGTACGGTAACGTGCAGCTGTGTCTTAAAAGCCTGACAGTCTTTATCCTCTGCCTGCGCTTGTTGTCGTTCCAACTTGGTCACTTTGCGACTTAACTGTCCCATTCATGAGTTTTCTAACGGACTTACCGAAAATCTCATAATCAAACTCACTAAGCTTTAGAGCCCAAAGTGCTAGACGACTAGATGGGTCTTTCAGACCAAGCAACCATTCCAATGATGCATGATCAGTCACAACCTTAAATCTTCTATCATACAAGTAACACCGAATATACGTAATACTGTATATGATCACTAACATTTCCTTCTCAGTTGTCCAGTAGCTACATTCCATTTTATTTAACTGGCGCAAAGCATACGCCACTGGATGCTCCTGTCCATTAACGATTTGACCCGAAATACACCCAGCTACTTTATTAGAAGTGTCGCACGAAAGGATGAACTATTTTTCAAAAATAGAAGAAACCAATACCGGATCCGAAACCAATACCTCCTCCAATTTCTCAAATTCTAGATGAGATTCTTGTGTCCACTGAAACTTTACAAACGTTTTGAGCAATCTGTTCAAAGGTTTAGCTAATTTTGCGAAATCCTTTAAGAATTTGTGGTAGTAGTTACTGAAGTCAACGAATAACTGTATATGTTTGGTTGTTCGTGGTGTTGGATAGTTTCGAACTGCTTCTGTAAGACCCAGATAGATTACTCAAGTTTGCACAAAATGGCACTTGACCACACTCTGCGTCGGAAGTGCTGACCCTAACCTATTAAACACATCCTCCAACCATCTCACGTGTCCTGGGGTATCTTTTGAATACACTATTACGTCATTAAATACACCATACAGGTTTAGCCTTTAACCCTATTAGAACTTCATCCAACAGCCGCTGAAAAGTAGCAAGTGCGTTCTTATATCGAATGGCATCTATCCAAGGTTTCCGTATTATTAGGGATTGGACAAACATCTGTAATAGTTCGTGCATTCGTAAAGCTACAATCACACCGAAATCTATATTTCTTCGTTCCATAACAATGATTTCTTAAGGACAATGACTATGTTTGGGCTACATGAACTGTCACTAGATGCTATGATCCCATCTCATAGTTGCTGTTTAATGAATTCCTCTATTAATAGCTGTTAATGTCTCACTATGCGATAAAGTTTCCTATAAATCGGTGTTCTATCAACTGTTGAGATACAGTGCTGAGTTACCAGAACAACTGATAAACGCCCAGTGTACAAAAAAGCCGCTAAACTTCAACAGTAGTTCTTCCACAGCTGTGTGAACACTGCCCTTCAAGTGAGCCACCATACTGCGTAACGCTGCAGCACTGATGGTTTGCTTGTGGCTTATATTCAGACTCGACCTGTCCAAGTCTTCTTCCTCTAATACTTTGAGAATGGCTGTAGCTATATCTTTCCTCAGACCATCTTCACTTCTGCCAAAGTTATCTATGCTAACTGGAGCCATTTATTCCCCATTAGCATTACTTGCACGGGCTATGCTTCTGCAGACAAAATAGTGTGAACCATCCGGCACTTCTTTGCTTGGGAGTGGCTCAACGTGTACAAAGCCGCACAAGACAAATCGATGCCCACTGAAAACCACATTACTTTTTCCGTATCCGCTTGTATTTTATCCTGTTGATCAATCCTCGTCACCTTCATGAGGGATGAGTCCTGCAACATTGCTTCTTTGGTAACTGTATCGTCAAATTAAAACAAAATCGACTGATCTCAATCATGTGTTCCCAAAGATCAATCTTACCACGATATTTGTCGAGAATATCTAGCCCAATAATCAATGAATATCCTCCACTCATTCCAATAGTAAACTCAAGTACTATCGCACCCAACGACTCTACACTACTATTGCCAACCCCACACAACTTGTACTGTGGTGGCTTGCCCTGCTCTCTGGGTACAGACTGATAATGGACACATGCGCCCTCGTGCGCATAAGAAACCTATGCCCCTCATCACACACTAAGCCCACTAAGTATCATACCGTCTGTGCACTAACCTGTGCCGTGTTACTGTCTATGAGAACTGCTTTACGACGGTCGGCGGATTCCCGTTTGAATTTAATAGTTGCTTCTCCCGACGATGCTTCCAATTCTTCTTTGTACGACAATCTGATGCTCGGCGGCTCACTTTTCCACACGAGTATCACTCTTGTTGCCTACAGTGTTTCTGTATATGGTCCTTTAGCCCACTCTTGTCACATTTTACCTCAGAAGTGAATACACGTAGCCTCCGCATCGTGGCAAAACCTATCTCCTTCAGTGACGCTGCAGTTCCAGGAGTTGCCGTCATATCACTATGACTCTCAATGCGAACTCTTCACGACACGTTCTCAAGTATTCCGCACAAGAAAACATCCGACGCTCTGTCTTCTACTTCCTGCAGTACACTTTATTGGCCTCCACGTTCCGAGTAGACACGTCCGTCTGTGCATTGACTTTGTGAATCCTCTCTGAAAACAGTCGTACTTCCACTGGTCACTACGTTTCAAATACGAAGTACTGAGAATCTCGCGAAAAAACAATTTGCTGTTTTTGAAACGCCTGGTTAAATCCGCAGGGCAGAACAGGTAGTTGGGACTGTGGAAAGGGGCCACAAATGAGCGGCCGTCAGTTACAGTTACAGTTATTTAGTTGCCCAAACATGACAGCGCAAATTTCCGAGCTTAACTATCGACTGAATATGTCACACAATCTTATGGCTTAAGGGCACAATCTCTTTAATTTTCAAAACGGCTGAAGACCCATGATTTAAAACACAACTACAATCAATTTTCAAAAGGCAGAAAGCGCAAGGTTTTATCCTTAAATAATATATCAAATGAGGCTGAAGGCACAAACAATCTAAGTCTTGACAAGCAAGGAATTTTAATTTTAAAACGGCTGAAGGCCCATAATTTAAAAACACAACAACAATAAATTTTCAAAGGGAGAAGGCCCGAAGCTTTATCGTTAGATAATTTTAAAGAAGGATGCTGAAGGCCCAAGCAATCTAGGACTTAACAATAAGGAATTTTACTTTTAAAACCACTGAAGGCCCATGATTCAAAACACAGCTACAATAAATTTTCACAAGGCAGAAAGCCCTAGGCTTTACCCTTAAATAATTTTTTTAATGAGGCTGAAGGCCCAAACAGTCTAAGGTTTAACAAGTAAGGAATTTAAATTTTAAGATGGCTGAAGGCCCATCATTGAAAAACACAACTACAATAAATCTCCAAGAGGTAGAAGGCCCAAAGCTTTATCCGGAAAAAATATTTGAAGGCCCATGATTGAAAAATACAACTACAATAAATTTTCAAAAGGCAGAAGGCCCCAAGCTTTACCCATAAAAAAAATATTTTACATGAGGCTGAAGGCCCAAACAATCTAAGACTTAGCAAGTAAGGAATTTTAATTTTAAGACGGCTAAAGGCCCATGATTGAAAAACACTACTAAAAGCACACAAATTCAAACCATTGGCTATGAGCCATTAAAATACACAATCAAACATCAATAACAAAAGGCAGTACAGCGAGCGGCGCTCAGAAGTTTCCGGGGGTCAGTCTGCGCTTGAAATATTAACGTTCGCTTAGGGGAGACAGGTAGTTGGCTCGACTACATCCGATCCGCCGGCAATCCAACCAAGAGACAGTCAACACACCCACCGACTAGACGAATTGCTTTCCACCCGACTAGTTCACAAGGAACTCCAAAGCCAAAACGTAAAAGGCATAGCCGCCCACAACCAAATATGCATAAGCTGTCAAAACTACACACAGCTTGGACAGTGACAACACGGTGAGGAAATGCTCCGATTGACAAAATTGTTAGTTCCCCTTGGCCACACTGTGTTGGGGCGACAGCACTTCCACGTACCTCAAGGATGACCGGTGCGCAAACTCCATCTGACCGGAGTGTTTTGACGTAATGTCTACAATATCACCCAGTGGCCAACTTGATTAGTTCATCGACCGAGTTGGCCTCTACTGCCTGGTCGTGGGTGGTGATTTTTTTTTTTTTTTAATTTACAATTCGTGCGCCGAACTTTCTGAGGGTGCAGCAAACCGAACTCAGCCATTGTAGACTGTCCTCCGTGAAGCAGTCATCTTTTAAAACTGCCCAGGAGGGACATGTTGCTATCTGAATAGTGTGCAATCTGTGAGCATTAGCTCCTCGTCCGAGTCAGTTTATGATGGTGCCAGCAGGGTGACAATTTCGACTATGCTCCTACCACATAAGAAAATGCCTTTTTAGCCACTACGCTGCCTCACTTGTTGCAGTACCTATAAAGTTACGCTAAAGAGCCGGAAAATGTGAATTTACATGGGTTTTCCTGGGCATCAGACAAACGAAGGACAAACAAGGATTTCCCAACACTTTAATGTTCTTCAAAGACCATATAGAGAACATCTTTTGTGTAGAACTTAAACGAATTCACTATCGTTGTTGCAACTTTCCCTATTTAGCGTTAAGTGTTAAGTTAATCAAATTCTTTTTATTACGACAAAGCCAGATAAGTATATCGTTACGGCAGATGGCATCTGGACGAGAGTACTTATCACACGGGAAGAGCACTCATCGAGTCGAGTAGTTTGAGATCATATCGCGACAAAGAGATAGCAGTCGTGGGTCAAGAAGGCAATCGGATGATACGATTTTTTCGTATATATAGCCCCTCCAAGGTAGCCGTGTTGACAGACGGACTGTGTCAGCAGTTCTGTGCTTCAGAACGACTACCAGAATGGCTCGAGGTGAGTTCGCTATCACTGTTGCGACTTTCCTTCTTCAGCGTGGTTCTCGTTCCCAAGAGTTGGTTTCGAGAACACAGAATTCCTGTTGAGGAAAATAGGTGTTCCGACTATTTTATTTCCAGTGTATTTCTGCAACTCTTTTGTACAAGGAAAGATAACAGTAAGGAGCTGGAGGTTTAAAGTAGGAAGGAAATTACCAGATACGCGAGATCGGTACTGCTTGCAGTAGCCACATAATCGCTTCGAGAACTTGCTCATTAGCAAAAGTGAAAAAACCGCATTCACTCTACCAGAATCCAATTCGGTAACACTCCCTGGGTGGTTCAGAATAAATTAAAACTTTCATACAAGATTAATTGACAAATATAGTCAGATTATACTTGAACTACCTAATTTTACCAACATTAAGAGGAGTAATATAACGGAACTCAGTATACGATGCATACATAAATATATTTTATTCCGTTTCCCATTTTTGATGAATTTATCATACAAGGAGAGTGAATTGTGCAAATGCAGCTTAATAAAAAGCCGGTTCAAATTAGAGAAAAACCGCGAAAAGCTAATGTACAACCAGGTTTTCTTCAGCCCCAGTCTTCGCTAACAAGGCAAAAAACGCGTAAATAAACTAGACCATAATTTTACAAGGAAGTACTATTTTTGAACCATAAATGCCAAAATAAAAGATATTTTGTATACCATATTAACATTAAGGCCACAGAAGATGCACTATAAACAAAAGCAAATCGAGTCTACCGCAAAATATGCTTTATTGCAGTAAGCTGAAGACGGAAAAGCCAATAATAATTGATATGTAACAGTTGCTACGGAAGATGGCCATGCAGACAAGCATAGTATACATATATGTTAAAGTGTATCGTCCTAAATTGAAAACACAACAATTTTTTCTCTGATGTTACAACATCGGACTGTGTAATATATAGGGTGTTTCAGAAGTGATGGTCAATATTGAGGGATATGACAGGAATGATCATTCGAAACAAAAAAGTCAGGTAAACAGATGCTCTAAAACGCATACCTTAGGAGATTTGAGCAATGTTTTATCTTCGATACTGTGAAACAAATCTCTTCTACTGAAAGCTCTTTGCTTTCCATATTTTGGGAAATGGTAATGTGGACCAAAACAAGAAAAAAAGATCAGTAAACATGTGCTCTAAAATGCATACCTTAAGAGCTATGAGCACGTGCTCAGCTTCGCTACTTGGAAACACCACTCTTCTAATGAACAATTGCTCATAACTTTTAAGGTACGCATTTTAGAAAAATTTTTACTGGACATTTTTTCTTGTTTTGGTCCATACTACTACTTCCCAAAATGTGGAAAGCGAAGAGCTTGTAGTAGAAGAGATTTTCTTCACAGTACCGAAGATGAAAAATTTCTCGTAGCTCTTAAGGTATGCATTTCCCACCCTATGCTTACTGAGACTTTTTTGCTTCTGGTATCGTGTACTTTCAACTGTATGCGTTTACGCCATTAATTATGATACGCCCTGTCTATACAATCCCGTATTCGTACTTTTTGCCGTAGTTACCACGTGGTAGGATGGGCGAGTGATACTGCCCTACTGTCTCACTGTCTAACAGTTGCTACATTTACAATTCATCGAGATTATTGATGTAATACTTTGCTTTCATTACGTTAATTAATAAAAAAACTGACGGAATCTTCGTCAAGCTAAGTTTTCTTTCAAAGTAAAATATAATTTTTGTTTTTCCTAGTTAAAATAAGAGATATAATTTATCGAGTTAGCTTCAACTGTTGTTGTTGTTGTGGTCTTCAGTCCTGAGACTGGTTTGATGCAGCTCTCCATGCTACTCTATCCTATGCAAGCTTCTTCATCTCCCAGTACCTACTGCAACCTACATCCTTCTGAATCTGCTTAGTGTATTCATCTCTTGGTCTCCGTCTACGATTTTTACCCTCCACGCTGCCCTCCAATACTAAATTGGTGATCCCTTGATGCCTCAGAACATGTCCTACCAACCGTTCCCTTCTTCTGGTCACCTTGTGCCACAAACTTCTATTCTCCCCAATCCTATTCAATACTTCCTCATTAGTTATGTGATCTACCCATCTAATCTTCAGCATTCTTCTGTAGCACCACATTTCGAAAGCTTCTATTCTCATCTTGTCCAAACTATTTATCGTCCATGTTTCACTTCCATACATGGCTACACTCCATACAAATACTTTCAGAAACGACTTCCTGACATTTAAATCTATACTCGATGTTAACAAATTTCTCTTCTTCAGAAACGCTTTCCTTGCGATTGCCAGTCTACATTTTATATCCTCTCTACTTCGACCATCATCAGTTATTTTGCTCCCCAAATAGCAAAACTCCTTTACTGCTTTAAGTGTCTCATTTCCTAATTTAATTCCCTCAGCATCACTCGACTTAATTCGACTACATTCCATTATCCTCGTTTTGCTTTTGTTGATGTTCATCTTATGTCCCTCCTTCAAGACACTATCCATTCCGTTCAACTGCTCTTCCAAGTCCTTTGCTGTCTTTTGTTTCCTTTACTGCTTGCTCAATATACAGATTGAACAACATCGGGGAGAGGCTACAACCCTGTCTTACTCCCTTCCCAACCACTGCTTCCCTTTCATGTCCCTTGACTCTTATAACTGCCATCTGGTTTCTGTACAAATTGTAAATAGCCTTTCGATCCCTGTATTTTACCCCTGCCACCTTCAGAATTTGAAAGAGAGCATTCCAGTCAACATTGTCAAAAGCTTTCTCTAAGTCTACAAATGCTAGAAACGTAGGTTTGCCTTTCCTTAACCTAACTGCTAAGATAAGTCGTAGGGTCAGTATTGCCTCACGTGTTCCAACATTTCTACGGAATCCACACAGATCTTCCCCGAGGTCGGCTTCTACCAGTTTTTCCATTCGTCTGTAAAGAATTCGAGTTAGTATTTTTCAGCTGTGACTTATTAAACTGATAGTTCGGTAATTTTCACATCTGTCAACACCTGCTTTCTTTGGGATTGGAATTATTATATTCTTCTTGAAGTCTGAGGGTATTTCGCCTGTTTCATACATCTTGCTCACCAGATGGTAGAGTTTTGTCGGGACTGGCTCTCCCAAGGCCGTCAGTAGTTCCAATGGAATGTTGTCTGCTCCGGGGGCCTTGTTTCGACTCAGGTCTCTGTCAAACTCTTCACGCAGTATCGTATCTCCCATTTCATCTTCATCTACATCCTCTTCCATTTCCATAATATTGTCCTCAAGTACATCGCCCTTGTGTAGACCCTCTATATACTCCTTCCATCTTTCTGCTTTCCCTTCTTTGCTTAGAACTGGGTTTCCAACTGAGCTCTTGATGTTCATACAAGTGGCTCTCTTTCCTCCAAAGGTCTCTTTAATTTTCCTGTAGGCTGTATCTATCTTACCCCTAGTGAGATAAGCCTCTACATCCTTACATTTGTCCTCTATTTTGCACTTCCTGTCGATCTCATTTTTGAGACGTTTGTATTCCTTTTTGCCTGCTTCATTTACTGCATTTTTATATTTTCTCCTTTCATCAATTTTCAATATTTCTTCTGTTATCCACGGATTTCTACTCGCCCTCGTCTTTTTACCTACTTGATCCTCTTCTGCCTTCACTACTTCATCCCTCAAAGCTACCCATTCTTCTTCTACTGTATTTCTTTCCCCCATTCCTGTCAATTGTTCCCTTATGCTCTCCCTGAAACTCTGTACAACCTCTGGTTCTTTCAGTTTATCCAGGTCCCATCTCCTTAAATTCCCACCTTTTTGCAGTTTCTTCAGTTTTAATCTGCAGGTCATAACCAATAGATTGTAGTCAGAGTCCACATCTGCCCCTGGAAATGTCTCACAATTTAAAACCTGGTTCCTAGATCTCTGTCTTACCATTATATTATCTATCTGAAACCTGTCAGTATCTCCAGGCTTCTTCCATGTATACAGCCTTCTCTAAATTTTCATTTTTTCCTGCAAAAACAAGAATATCGATATCTGTATTCCGCAAAAGACAATACAGTGGAGCAATCTGTACTAATATTTCATAATCTATTTGCTATGCAGGTTTCACGGAAATTTACCGATCTCTCCAACTTGAACATCTGTGGTATAATTTACAAGAACCTTAAATAAAACAGTCTATCTATATTGATGTGTTGGCAAATGTGCCAACACCTTGTAGATAGAGGAGGCCGAAATGCACGCTATCTAACGCAGACGGGCGTGAATTCTGGAACAGGGTAAGTAGTGAATTCTAATAAGAAAAGTATGCAGCTCCTCGAATACTTAACTTTTATCTATCCTTGTTGGTTTACAACGTTCTTGATGAGACATTTCATACGATAACTATCAAACTATGTAAGGCTAATGGCGCCTTGCTAGGTCGTAGCCATGGACTTAGCTGAAGGCTATTCTAACTGTCTCTCGGCAAATGAGAGAAGGCTTCGTCAGTGTAGTCGCTAGCAAAGTCGTCGTACAACTGGGGCGAGTGCTATATCGTATCTTGAGACCTGCCTTGTGGTGGCGCTCGGTCTGCGATCACACAGTGGCGACACGCGGGTCCGACATGTACTAAATGGACCGCGGCCGATTTAAGCTACCACCTAGCAAGTGTGGTGTCTGGCGGTGACACCACATTCCTCCCCCGCAAATCGGCGAACGGTCGTGTTATAAGGCTTCCGCCCACCGTGGGGAGGACCCCATGTTGACGTATGCGATGAGGTGGGGAGCCTAACAACAGGCGAGGCTGTGCCACCCGCACCCGGCCATTCGGTCCGAGGGGAGCTAGGAAACGCCTGAAAACCTAGTCCAGGGTGCACGTCAACATGCGGTGTATGCGCCCGTAAAGAGACAGGAGGGGCCGAAGGGTCGACCTCCATTGCGTCGGGGTACCTGACGCGCGATGACGTCATGTGGTCTGGAGCAGGCAAGAGTTCCATGGCGGAGGACAGCTGGTCACGGGAAGCGATCGGCGGCGCGTGACCCAGGGAGGCGCTTGGCGGTTGCAGCGAAGCGTCCACTGCGGGCGGCGCCGGCTGGAGGACAGGTGGCGGCGGCGGCGGAGGCGGCGGCGGTGGCGGCGCGTCGCCATGGGGCAAAATGGAAGGCATCGTCGGTAACACCTGGGGATGAGGCGAGCCAGTAGATGGGTCCCCAGGGCGCTGACCGGACGGCACCGTCGCTGAAAGCAGACGGGGAGTGGCAGAACCCGTGCGACGACAGAGGCGCAGCTGATTGAGATGCCGACGCACCTCGCCAGAGGCCCCCAAAACCAAATACATCGCGCGGCCGAGGCAGCGAAGAATGCGCCCTGCGAGCCAACGCCATGAACCTTGATAGTTGCGATAAAATACAACGTCGCCTGGAGCAAAAGCAGAAGTCTGCCGCTGCACGGGAACCTGATGCGGCAGATGCAGCAAAGACATCAAGGTTCGATGAGGACGACCGTGGAGCAACTCAGCCGGCGAGCGACCATCTCGGGGCTGAGAGCGATACGATGACAAAAAGAGCAACAACGCGTCCTCCCGAGAATGCGACTCTTTCAACTTCAACATCTGTGACTTGAAAGTCCGGACCAATCGTTCAGCGGCACCGTTTGACTGAGGCGAAAACGGCGCGGATGTCAGATGTTGAATACCATTGGCCTGGCAGAATGACTGAAATTCTGCGGACATGAATTGTGGGCCATTGTCGGAAACAATAGTCTGCGGAAGACCTTCAATGCAAAAGATAGCAGACAACGCTTGGATGGTGGCGGAGGACGTCGTGGAAGACATCCAGACAACAAAAGGAAAATTACTGAAGGCATCTACCAGAACCAACCATCGAGCATTCCAGAATGGACCAGCAAAATCGATGTGCAAGCGTTGCCAAGAGGAAGTGGCTTTTGGCCAGGCAAAGACTTTCCGCGGCGGTGCGGATTGTTGTTCGGCACACGCCATGCAAGAAGAACACATATTCGTAATCGCAGCATCGATTCCGAACCAAGTACAGTGCTGATGAGCAAGTTGTTTCGTTTGCACTATACCCCAATGTCCTTGGTGAAGAAGCCGTAAGACAGAGGACTGTAACGAACGTGGGACCACGACTCTGGACTGATCATTATCAGAATGCAACAACAAAACACCACGTCGAACAAAAAGTCTCTCCTTATGAGCAAAAAATCGGTGAACCAACGGATCCTCGATCCGAGACTTTGACAAAGGCCATTGCTTAGCAACAAAACGCAAAACGGTAGCAAGGACGGGGTCAGCAGCTGTGGCTGTAGCTACACGACGAAAATCAATCGGAAACGATTCGACCACTTCATCGGTTTCCGAATCAATGAACATGCAAGCACGTTCGGAAGAATCGAATGCTTTATCCTCAGCAACAGGCAAACGGGACAACGCATCAGCGTTGCCGTGCTTTGCATGCGTGGGTTCGTATCCCATCCTCGTCGCCATCGCACATGATGTGTTGGCAAATGTGCCAACACCTTGTAGATAGAGGAGGCCGAAATGCACGCTATCTAACGCAGACGGGCGTGAATTCTGGAACAGGGTAAGTAGTGAATTCTAATAAGAAAAGTATGCAGCTCCTCGAATACTTAACTTTTATCTATCCTTGTTGGTTTACAACGTTCTTGATGAGACATTTCATACGATAACTATCAAACTATGTAAAGCTAATGGCGCCTTGCTAGGTCGTAGCCATGGACTTAGCTGAAGGCTATTCTAACTGTCTCTCGCAAATGAGAGAAGGCTTCGTCAGTGTAGTCGCTAGCAAAGTCGTCGTACAACTGGGGCGAGTGCTATATCGTATCTCGAGACCAGCCTTGTGGTGGCGCTCGGTCTGCGATCACACAGTGGCGACACGCGGGTCCGACATGTACTAAATGGACCGCGGCCGATTTAAGCTACCACCTAGCAAGTGTGGTGTCTGGCGGTGACACCACATATATCTACTTAGTTACTGTGCAATTCACACTTAAGTGCCTGGCAGAGGGTTCATCGAACCATTTTCATACTACTTCTCTACCATTCCACTCTTTAATGGCGCATGGAAAAAAGGAATACCTAAATCTTTCCGTTCGAGCTGATTTCTCTTATTTTATTATGATGATCATTTCTCCCTACGTAAGTGGGTGTCAACAAAATATTTTCGCATTCAGAAGAGAAAGTTGGTGATTGAAATTTCGTAAATAGATCTCGCCGCAAAGAAAACCGCCTTTGTTTCAGTGACTGCCACCCCAACTCGCGTATCATATCAGTGACACTCTCACCCCTATTGCGCAATAACACGAAACGAGCTGCCTTTCTTTTCACTTTTTCGTCTATCCTACCTGGTAAGGATCCCACAACATGCAGCAATATTCCAGCAGAAGACGGACAAGTGTAATGCAGACTGCCTCTTTAGTGGGTTTGTCGCATCGTCTTTGTTTCGCCTTCCCCACAATATTATCTATGTGGTCTTTCCAATTTAAGTTGCTTGTAATTAGAATTCCTAGGTATTTAGTCGAATTGACAGCCCTTAGATTTGTGCGATTTATCGTATACCCAAAATTTATCGGATTTCTTTTAGTTCCCATGTGGATGACCTGGCACTTTTCTTTGTTTAGTGCTAATTGCCATTTTTTTCACCATACAGAAATTGTCTCTAGATCATTTTGTAATTGGAATTGATAGTCTGATGATTTTACTAGATGGTAAATTACAGCGTCATCTGCAAACAATCTAAGGGGGCTGCTGAGATTATTACCTGGATCGTTTATATAAATCAGGAACAACAGAGGGCCTATAACACTACCCTGCGGAACGGTAGATATTGATGTGTCGACAGAAGTGCCGACACAGTGTGATTTGAGGGGACCGCAATGCACGCTATAAACACACGAAGGATGGCGTGAGGTCTGAAACAGGATACGTAATGAATGCTATAAAGAAAAGTACGTAGCTTTTGGAATACTTAACTTTAATCCATCCTTGTTGTGTACATCGTTCTTGATGAGACATGCTTAATACGATAAGTATCAATTGCTATGTTAGGCTAATGGCGCCTTGCTATGTCGTAGCCATGGACTTAGCTGAAGGCTATTCTAACTGTCTGCTCGGCAAAGGAGCGAGGCTTCGTCAGTGTAGTCGCTAGCAAAGTCGTCCGTACAACTGGGGCGAGTGCTAGTCCGTATCTCGAGACCTGCCTTGTGGTGGCGCTCGGTCTGCGATCACACAGTGGCGACACGCGGGTCCGACATGTACTAATGGACCGCGGCCGATTTAAAGCTACCACCTAGCAAGTGTGGGGTCTGGCGGTGACACCACAGATATCACTTCTGTTCTTCTTGATGATTTACCGTCTATCACTACGTACTGTAACCTCTCTGAGAGGAAATCACGAATCCAGTCACACAACTGAGACGATACTCCATATGCTCGCAATTTTATTAATAGTCGCTTGTGAGGAACGGTATCAAAGCCTTCTGGAAATCTAGGGATATGGAATCGATCTGAGATCCCTTGTCGACAGCACTCATTATTTCATGGGAATAAAGAGCTAGCTTTGTTGCACAAGAACGATATTTTCTGAATCCGTATTGATTATGTATCAATAAGTCATTTTCTTCAAGGTGATTCATAATGTTTGAGTATAGTATATGCTCCAAAATCCTACTGCAAATTGAGGTCAGTGATATGGATCTGTAATTCAATGGGTTACTCCTATTTCCATTCTTGAATATTGGTGTGACCTGTGCTACTTTCCAGTCTATAGGAACAGACCTTTCGTCAAGTGAGCGGTTGTATATGATCGCTAAGAAAGGCGCTATTGTGTCTGCATACTCTGAAAGGAACCTGATTGTTATACCATCTGGACCGGAAGACTTGCCTTTCTTAAGTGATTTGGGTTGTTTCGCAACACCTAAGATATATGTCACTTATGCTAACAGCTGTTCTTGTTTCGAATTCTGGAATATTTACATACAAGAATTAACCGACGATTGAATCACGAAAGGAAAAGCCTTGGGTTTACATAATGAATCAATCGAAAACTGAAATCGGTGTTATTTATTGTCAGTTTCGTAGCACTTGTTGCACTTATCCTTGCACCAGCTTAAATGATGAGCATTTATGAAAAATTTTTATATTGTAAACAGTTCGCTGATATTTTTGGCCTCCGTGTTTAGAAGACGTTAACTTAGATTTTGCTAGTGTTTGCAGATTATAGCCATATTAGTCACTAGAATAGGCTCTGATGGGTTTATCCAGTCTGCAACAAGACTGGTGACCGATAGCGTCTGGTTTCGTCCATTTAGTTCATATTTTAGGCACAACATGTCATTGTTGCTTGTTCTAATTGTACGTAACTCCATAGATAACCATGATAGACAATAACACATACTTCCATTGGGTTACAAAATACCCATACCCTTATACACAATGACCGTCATATTTACACATTTTTTGAAAATCGGTGAGCAGACGGTAGCTCATCTTGATATTGTGAAGAAATTAGAAAGCAAACAGACAGCCGAAATGACTGGTTTGAACCGGTGGAATTAGAAGGTCTTTACATGCCTACACAGCCTCTTTATCAAAATCGAGGAAAATATAAGTAAGACCTAATTCGTATGAAATAATGCGCAAAAAGAATCCAAAGGTATCCACATATGTGACCCTGACTCCTCGGAAACAAGCGCTGGTTCCCCGGAAACACGCGCTGTTTTGCTGAGTGATTTCGGATAGTGGGCCTTTTTACATCACTGCCGCGTCAAAATCCGTTTCAGAATTAGTAAATTCACGTGAGTTATTTAATAGGTGAATATAATAGTACAAAGGCACATAATACAGCATTTAACGCCAGGCGACATTCATGAAGGCGGCAAAGTTAAACATAAAACTGCAATACTTATTTCTGATAGCGAGATTGGGTCGGCATTACGTAAAAAACTTCGTTTTCTGTCTATTGCGCGAGACGAAAATACACACAATCTTTAGCATTTCACTCGTGAATAACGAACAGCCAAAGACCGGCCACCCTCTATATAAGCAGTCTTGTGGCATCCCACCGACATTTTTACTTTTTCTGAACTATTCCTGTTTCAAATTTTGTTCTTACAGTGTTCGTCACAAGTGACTTTATAACAAACAGACAATTTCATAACAGCTTTCTTGGAATAAATCGTTAAGTATTTTCTTCCAACCACAATATTTTATAAAGATTCCTTTTTACTGGTGTAAATGTAAGGTCTGTAGCTTCGCTTCCGCCATTTTGCAGTAGATGAAAATAGCGACAAGTGGTGGTTCAGATGAATAGGTCGCAGGTGTCACACAATAAGCTTAGGCACTTGTAAACACCATCAAAGTATTGCTCGATTTGTGATTGTATCATAAAGCTCTGTCCGACTGAACACGTCAACTTACGAGCCAAATTCTTGTCAATAGCGAGAAGTTTCAATTTTGTGTTTTATCATGAAGAAATATGCGACTGAGGTTCATTAACTCCTGTATGAGACCTACGGTGAGGCGCCTATTATTGAAAAAACGCGCAGAGAATGATCTCAGCTGTTCCATAACGGTGATGTTGAAGTGGAAGACCGCTGTGGTGACGGAAGAGAAAAGTTTTTCGAAGGTACTGAAACCGACGGAAATCATCACAGGAGATCATTATCGAGAGCAATTGATGTGTTTGAGCCGAGCACTGAAAGACAAACGGCCACAATACAGCGACAGACATGAAAAGGCGATTTTGCAGCGTAACACTGCCCGACCCCATGCCGCAAAACGAGTCAAAACATACATGTACACGTTGAAATGGGAAGTCCTGCCCCACCAGCCGTGTTCTCCAGACACTGCTCATTCTGGCTGCAACCTTTCTCGATCCATGACACACGGCCCAGCCGACCAGCAGTTCCAATGATGTGAACAAGTGCACAATTGGCTCGATTCGTGAATCACCTGAAAAGACTCCCAGTTCTTCCGCACTGGGTTTCCTATGCTTCCCAGAAGATGGCAGAAAGTAGTGGCCAGCGATGGCCAGCAGCTTGAACCGCCGATTTTTTACAAGTTTTGCAAAACAAAGTCTCGATGTAGATATAATATACACTGCTGACCATTAAAATTGCTACACCAAGAAGAAATGCAGATGATAAACAGGTATTCATTGGACAAATATATTATACTAGAACTGACATGTGATTACATTTTCACGCAATTTGGGTGCATAGATGCTGAGAAATCAGTACCCAGAACAATCACCTCTGGCCGTAATTACGGCCTTGATACGCCTGGGCATTGAGTCAAACAGAGCTTAGTTGGTGTGTACAGGTACAGCTGCCCATGCAGCTTCAACACGATACCACAGTTCATCAAGAGAAGTGGCTGGCGTATTGTTACGAGCCAGTTTCTCGGCCACCATTGACCAGACGTTTTCAATTGGTGAGGGATCTGGAGAATGTGCAGTGTCCAGAAAGGCCCGTACAGGACCTGCAACATGCGGTCGTGCATTATCCTGCTGAAATATAGGGTTTCGCAGGGAGCGAATGAAGGGTAGAGCCACGGATCGTAACACATCCGAAATGCAACGTCCACTGTTCAAAGTTCCGTCAAAGCGAACAAGAGGTGACCGAGACGTGTAATCAATGGCACCCCATACCATCACGCAGGGTGATACGCCAGTATGGCGATGACGAATATACGTTTCCAACGTGCGTTCACCGCGATGTCGCCAAACACGGATGCGACCATCATGATGCGGTACACAGAACCTGGATTCATTCGAAAAAATGACGTTTTGTCATCCGTGCACCCAGGTTCGTCGTTGAGTACACGATCGCAGGCGCTTCTGTCTGTGATGCAGCGTCAAGGGTAAACGCAGCCATGGTCTCCGAAATGATAGTCCAGGCTGCTGCAAACGTCGTCGAACTGTTCGTGCAGATGGTTGTTGTCTTGCAAACGTCCCCATCTGTTGACTTAGGGATAGTGACGTGGCTGCACGGTTCGTTACAGCCATGCGGATAAGATGCCTGTCATCTCGACTGCTAGTGATACGAGGCCGCTGGGATCCAGTACGGCGTTCCGTATTACCCTCCTGAAGCCACCGATTCCATATTCTGCTAACAGTCATTGCATCTCGACCAACGTGAGCAGCAATGTCGCGATACGATAAACCGCAATGGCGATACGTTACAATCCGATCTTTACCAAAGTCGGAAACGTGATGATACGCATTTCTCCTCCTTATACGAGAACGTTTCACCAGTCAACGCCGGTCAACTGCTGTTTGTGTATGAGAAGTCGGGTGGAAACTTTCATCATGTCAGCACGTTGTAGGTGTCGTCACCGGCGCCAACCTTGTGTGAACGCTCGATAAGCTAATCATTTACATATCACAGCATCTTCTTCCTGTCAGTTAAATTTCGCGTCTGTAGCACGGAATCTTCGTGGTGTAGCAATTTTAGTGGCCAGTAGTGTATGTTTCCTCTTCTACGACATGTAGACTTTAACAGAATATATTTTGGTTTATGTCAGGAGAACAATAAAGTAGTCTTTAATTGTGTGTGGCATTATTAACATCACCAGACACAGAATCTAATTATAAAATGAAGTGAAATCATTTAAGTAGCGAACAAAGGTATCAATTATCTACTCATAACTGCATGACACGCCAAAATTCCTCGAAGAAAGTGAATAAAATTTAAAAACCCACATGCATTGGGTGGTACGCTAGCGTAAATTATAGTATACTTCATTATAACCTGGCTGAGATATTTCGGACCGTGTTTCCTCGTTACGAGCTTCATTGCCTGGTACGTAGTAGTGGAAGTGAAGTAACTTTTGCGCTTGTCTGCCGCAGCAATGTGGGCGACCCCGACGCTGCTGCTGCTGGGTGTTTTCCTGGTGGCGTCCACTGCAGCCGCGGCCGGCATCAGCACCCGCTACGACGAGGCCACCGGACGCATCCAGTTGCTGTCCCACAGGGGTGAGTCCACGGCTTCACTGCAGCTCACGTGCTTACTCTTCTCTACTGTCAACCTTGCCATTTGCTTAGCAGCGCTTCCCCAGGACAAAGTGAAATACGTCGCCAGTGCTGCTCTCTGTCGATAGGAGAGAGAACTACTCATGGCCACACAAATATTGCTTACTAGATTTCATAACTTCTGCTCCTCCGGTCAGAAAAATAGCTGATGACGGCCAGAGTAGAGACGAGATAAAATGTAGACTGACAATGGAAGGAAAAGCCTTCCCAGAGAAGAGAAACGTGTTAACATCGAATACAGGTTAAGCGTCAGTAAGTCTTTCCTGAAAGTGTTTGTATGCAGTGTAGCCGTGTAAGGAAGTGGAACACGAGTGATAAACAGTTTAGACAAGAAGAGAATAGAAGCTTTTGAAATGTGGTGCTACAGCAGAATTCTGAAGATTAGACTGGTAGATAGCGTAATTAAATAGGAGGTACCGGTGCTGAATAAAACTGGGGACAAAAGAAATTTGTGGCTCAACCTGACTAGAAGAAGGAATCGGTTGGTGGGCACATTCTGAGACATTAAGGGGTCACGAATTTAATACTGCAAGGACCTGTGGCGGCTAAAAATCGTAGTGGGAAACCGAGAGACGAATACAATTAGCAGACTGAGAAGGATGTAGACGAATACAATTAGCAGACTGAGAAGGATGTAGGTTGCAGTAGATATTCGGAGATGACTAGCCCGGCACAGGATAGCATAACATTCAAAACTATCTCAAACAAGTCTTCGGACTGAAGACCATAACGGGAACATCCTTCCAGCAACATAAATGTAAACTGTAAGGAAAAAATTGTTGACTTGCTTCAAATGAAAAGAAATGTAAAATTACGCAATTCACAAAACGAAAAAGCGTAATATCCTATTGAAACGCCCCCTTTTTAACAATTATACACGACTGTGCTTAAACTGACACACAATATTTTTAGCGCAACGCAATCTGACTTTCAAAAAATCCCTACGAAAAAATGGCCCTGACTAACATTAACCTATGCGTTTCACAAATCGCTTACCTCACAAAAATCTTGGTTACTCGAACTACTGCAATACAGCAGGCGCCACTACTGCCAGTTAAATAAAAGATTCAAACTATGGAAGGCACTAACTACTGATAGGCATAGTTAGCAAATGAAAGATTTTGATAGAGAACAAACAATGTATTTACATTAATAGTCATAATATATATAGCAGTTCATGACAAATTTCAAAACTCCGCCAATACAGCGAGCGCCACTACTGCCAGCTAAATAAAAGTTTCAAACTACGGAACGCACTAACTACTGATAGGGATAGTTAGCAAATGAAAGATATTAATAGAGAACAAACAATGTATTTACCTTGATATCATCATATATAAATATAGCAGTTCATGACAAATTACAAAACTCCGCCATCTCTCTCCCCACATCCACCACTGCTGGCGGCTCACCTCCAACTGCGCAACGCTACGCGCTGTTCACATCCAGCTGCCGCTGCCCAACACTACAATGGCAGACAACAATGCAAACTAGACACAGACTGCACACACCACAGCCAGTGATTCTCACACAGAGCGCTACGTGGCGTTACCAATAAGAAAACCTAAACAGCCTACTTACACTATGACTACGTATGAATCACAATTGGAATCTGTTAACCCACACAAATACTTGATTATGACAGTTTGTGGCTGCGAAATAGAGTGATAAAATAGGATCAGTCGTAGGTAAGGCAGATGACAGACTTCTGTTTATTGTCACAATGCTAGGGAAATGCAGTCAGTCTACAAATCACTGACCCATCCAAGAATGCTCAGAGTGAGGGACACATACCAGACAGGTCTAACAAGGATATCGAACGTGTACAGAGTAGGGCAATACGAGTGGTCACAAGTTTGTCTAACGTGTGGGAGAGAGTTACGAAGATGCTGATAGAACTGACGCCCCTGAAAGCAAACTATTCCCTGAAAATCTACTTCGTAAGTTTCAAGAACCACCTTTACGTAATTAACTTAAGAATGTTCTACGTATTCCTCCCGTAGGAATTGGGAAGAGAAGATTAGACGAATTACCGTGAGAACAGACGCTTTGAAGCACTCATTCTTTCCTCGCTGCACACGTGATGGCAACGGAAAGAAGTACGAACAATTGGTACATTGGAGAGCACACTCTGTCGTAGACTTCAGAACGGTTTGGAGAGTATCGGCGTGGACGCAGAATGGTTACTTTCACTGGCTGGAACGCATACAGCGTGCAACGATAAGCTCAGATACTTTTGTATGTAGTACCTTAACACGTACAAACGTCGATGTGTTGGTCGTTTCTTCTCTGAATGGTTCCTCCCACAAACACGCCACATAATTTACTACCTGATCCTTTCTGCACCATCGTAACTGCACCCCTAAGTGGACTATGCCCATCAGTATAGACTGACCATTTTACCTTTACGCATCCACACTGCAACACTTGACGTGCTGCCCAGGGGAAAGTAGCGTTACTGGCTTGCTCTTGCCACATGCACTTCGAAAGTACTACCCATCCTAAATGCATGCTACTCCTAACAGCTATAATTATGAGTCTAACAAGTGAATACTGATATAATGTTGTTCAGTACGCCATACCCAGTCACCAAGAGAAATATCTGCTTTCATACCCGTTACACCCTGTATTTAGAGGTTACTTCTAGTAGTACGAGAGCGTGCTGAAAAGTAATGCCTCTGAATTTTTTATGTGAAAACTCCTGTTTTCAAAAGAAAAAAAAATTGGCCAGGTGCAAGTAGGACTCGTGCTCTGTGGGTTTCATATAAAGTTTATTAGTTACGTAGATACGTCACCGATCATGTTATCGACATTGGTAGCGGCAAGACACCAGTCCCTGGAATTCGAAGACTTTCGAGAATGTTTTAATCTTAAGTTTAAACTCGAGTGACAAACGACAGAAGGAATTTTCTTTCATGTTATATAATTAAAAATTAACCATTTTATGATTATTTCCTATACTTGCACTGTAAAACATTGCTTCTTGCCAATTTTCATTACTGTAGGTCAACAGTAAGTACTCTACAGCTTTTGATGAGTGAGTTTGAGAGTTTCAAAAGATGTAACACAAATCGCCTCATCTTTTGGTTGCATTGACGTAGAAATTTACGTTTATTTTACACAAATAACAGACTGTATACTTTGGTATGTAACATAAATTTCTATTTTTACGTCCACTCGTTCATGAGAAAAAGGGTTTTCAGCAGTTGGGCAGACAGGCGGATAAATGTACAAAGTTATCCTATAAGGGTTTCGTTTTTACCGACTCAGGTACGGAATCCCAAAAACGTTATTAATAGGCTACATCTTTCTTCTGTTCTGCTATTGACATCGGTAGGGATAAATACAATGCATGGTCCTCAATAGTTTCTATTCCATTCTTCCTGTGAAATAGCGCCGAGTTCGGGTAATACTGATGGAGGTGGATAGCGATCATGCTTTCTTCTCTCCAAATAAACACCAAGGCCCACTAACACCATGTTGACAGTGATGGGCAGGGGACATGTAGCAATTCATCCTCCTGCTCACAAAACTAGTCCTGCACGACACGAGCAGTGTGGACAGAGCCTTCTCCTCTTGGAAGACAGGAACAAACATTAGACCATAGAATAAACCTCCTCAGCCAAAATGATCACATAATTCTTAGCAGTAATGCAACCTTGCAGAGTAACCAAGGGGCCCATAGACTACCACGAAATGGCAGCCCAATTCATCACTGAACCTCTTCGATCTTTCATTCTTGGGACGTAAACGCGGCCGAAAACTAGAAACAGTGATCAGAAAGACTCATCCAACCAAAGGTTTTCCTTCCATTGCTCTACAGCGCCGGTTTTACAGTTTGGGCACAACGTTTCCTTTTACCGGTGTTTGAATCATGGATGAGTACTTTGGAAACATAAAATACTAGGGCTCCCTCAGTTACCAAAGCACCTTCCACACAAAAACCAAAATTTTGCCCTCGTTCGAACTCATTTAGCTCCGACATAAAGCACCCATAACAACACAGGGCACTGTTCAAAGGTAAAATAACGTACTGGGGAGATTGCAAAGGTGCCGTTCATCTCAAATACAACAGCACTAGTATTAGCATTTACTGGGTGATCAAAAAGTCAGTATAAATTTGAAAACTTAATAAACCACGGAATAATGTAGATAGAGAGGTAAAAATTGACACACATGCTTGGAATGACATGGGGTTTTATTAGAACAAAAAAAAAGTTCACAAAATGTCCGACAGATGGCGCTGGACAGCAAGAGAGGATCAGATGCACCAGCAGTCGCAGCATGTTGACGTTACCTGAAAAGGCGCTTTTAGTGAAGCTATATTATCAGAATGGGGAATGTGCTAATTCAGCATTAGGATCCTATAGCCATAGGAAGGGGATTCGAACGGGTAAAGGTCCGTTGACAAATGCAGCTGTGGCGAGAATGATTTCGAAGTTCGAAGCCACGTGTTGTTTAGACGATAGACCCCGTAGTGGCCGACCGAGCACAAGGCGTAATGCTGCTGAGACAGTTCAGAAAGTAATGGAGACTGTAGCGGGTTCGTCTACCCACGGGGAAGGCAGCGCTCGTGCAGTCGCACGTCGCACCGGCATTCCATACACTACTGTTTGGTTGGCACTTAGGCGTACCCTCCGATGCTATCCGTACAAAATCCATCGGCATCATGAACTATTACCTGGCGATTTAGTGAAGCGGAGGGCATTTGCGTTGTGGGAGTTTAAAAAGATGGCGGAAGATGACGATTGGTTGAGTAACGTGTTGAGGACCGACGAAGTTCATTTCACGCTCCCACGGTCTGTCAACGCCCACAGTTGCAGAATTTAGGCTACCGAAAATCCTGGAACTGTCGTGGAAACTCCATTCCACGACGAGAAAGTCACGGTATGGGTTGGATTTATCACATCTACCGTTATCAGACCTTTTTCTTAGAGGAAATGCGTGATTCTGGTTTTGTAACTGCTACCATGACGGGTGAGAGGTACGCCGATATGTTACAGAATCGCATCATCCCCAGCCTGGCTGATAAACACCTGCTGGAACGTACGATGTTTATGCAGGATGGCGCTCCACCCCATATTACTAGACGCGTGAAAGATCTCTTGCGAGCGTCCTTTGGTGATGATCGTGTGCTCAGGCGCCACTTACGTCATGCTTGGCCACCCAGGTCCACAGACCTCAGTCCGTGCGATTATTGGCCTTGGGGTTACCTAAAGTCGCAAGTGTATCGTGATCGACCGACATCTCTAGGGATGCTGAAAGACAACATCGGACGCCAATGCCTCACCATAACTCCGGACACGCTTTACAGTGCTGTCCACAACATTATTCCTCGACTACAGCTATTGTTGAGGAATGATGGTGGGCATATTGAGCATTTCCTGTAAAGAACATCATCTTTGCTTTGTCTCACTTTGTTATGCTAATTATTGCTATTCTGATCAGATGAAGCGCCATCTGTCGGACATTTTTGAACTTTTGTATTTTTTTGGTTTCTAATAAAACCCCACGTCATTCCAAGCATGTGTGTCAATTTATACCTCTCTATCTACATTATTCCTTGATTTACTCAGTTTTTAAATTTATACTGATTTTTTGATTACCCAGTATATTCGAGCAAGCATCTATAACGTGAAGTAGCATTCGTGTATTTTTATCCATCTTGATATTCTGCTCCTGACCACAGCTACAGATGGATTGTTTGCTGGTGTGCCGCAGGTGGCCGCGAGGTAGAAGTGGGTTACGTGACGGTCGGCAGCAGCGGCAGCTCCCGCAGCAGTCCCCGCCACGAGGTCCGACTGGATGGAGAGTCCTTCCACTTCGGAAACTCGGAGATCGTCTTCCGCCAGGACAGGACGGCCCGCTGTGTCACTGCCCACCAGTGGATCAACTCGTCGACGACAGCAATCTCAGTGTGCCAGCGCCACCTGGGCAGTCACCTCTACGGTGGCATGGAGTCCACCTCCCAGCGGTGGCCCATCGAGGATGTCAAGCTCAGCGACTTCGCGTACGTGCCGCAGCAGACTGCTCACGCCGGGGTCGTCGTGCGTTATTGGCTCTTCTCTGACGGAAGGCTCGTTCACATCCACTCCAATGTGCCTCTCTTCATCGACCAGAACACCAACCAGACACTGGACAAAATATGTTTCACTGCCGAGAACAAAGCTCCGTACCCAGTGGAACGGCAAGGCAACGTAATGGACTGGGATCTGTGCTCGTTCGACGACGCGAAGCAGGCTCACGTGTACGCGCTTCAGAACTACCTGGGCAAGCCGACGGGCATTCCCGACGAGCGCATGGCCACCCACCCCCAGTGGTCGACGTACGGGCGGTTCAGGGCTGACATCAACGACACGACGATTAGGCAATTTGCCAGCGAGATAGTCGACAACGGTTTCCAAAACAGCCACATCGAGATAAGCGACAAGTGGGAGAGCTGCTACGGCAATCTGACCTTTGACACGACCGCGTTCCCCGACCCGAAGGCGCTGGTCGACGATCTGCACGCGATGGGCTTCCGCGTATTGCTGTGGGTGCACCCGTTCATCAACCGAGGCTGCGAGCCGCTCTACTCGGAGGCGCTGGCCAACGGCTACTTCGTAGCAAACACCGAGGGCGACACCCTCACACGGTGGTGGAGGGGAGTCGCTGGCGTCATCGACATCACCAACCCTGATGCAGTAGCTTGGTGGACGAATCGAATCTTGGTAAGTACTTCTGCTTTCAGAAAATCAGCTACAAGATTTTGGTACTTTGACAGCCACATCTGCGCCCGTGACAAAAACTCTAAATGAGTTACTGAACTTACTGAAACCCAGGTAACAGGCTCAGCATAGGAAAGGATCAAACATCAACACGTGGAAGGGAGACCCGTCAGATAGATCGTCGTTTCCACCAAATTAATATTTATTTAAGAAAAACATACTGATCTATTAAATTCCATATTAATAACAATCATGAAAGCCATCAGAATTATAGTGACATATAAAGTGACAATCTACTGAAATTCACCAATACAAGAAAAAGGAAACAGTATTCAATAAACACAAAGCATCTGAGTTTATAACAGTAAGAATGAAATTTGAATCGTAATTTACAAAAGTTCATGAGTTAATCGTGGCAAACTCCACAGCCTACAACCCTGGCGGCAGTCGCTCAACCCAGGTATAGCTCCAAGGAACAAGACAACAATTCAGCTTCAGCAAGGTATGACAGACGACGCGGCAAAGCGCTCCCGCTGCGATAACATCGACCTCGCGCGTTGGGCAGGATGCCGACATAAGTAGCGGCCCAGACGTCACGGCTGCAAACACGAACGTAGACTCGCGTGTTTTGCAATCAACATAAATCACAGGCGAGCACACGCGAGGCAGCACTCTCAAACAATAACAGAATATAAACTCACAAACGGTGAGACTCGCTTTAGCAAGAAATATAAAACTACTAACCTTACATAAAGCCAAACTTAAATAAACACACACACACACACACATATACACTCCTGGAAATTGAAATAAGAACACCGTGAATTCATTGTCCCAGGAAGGGGAAACTTTATTGACACATTCCTGGGGTCAGATACATCACATGATCACACTGACAGAACCACAGGCACATAGACACAGGCAACAGAGCATGCACAATGTCGCCACTAGTACAGTGTATATCCACCTTTCGCAGCAATGCAGGCTGCTATTCTCCCATGGAGACGATCGTAGAGATGCTGGATGTAGTCCTGTGGAACGGCTTGCCATGCCATTTCCACCTGGCGCCTCAGTTGGACCAGCGTTCGTGCTGGACGTGCAGACCGCGTGAGACGACGCTTCATCCAGTCCCAAACATGCTCAATGGGGGACAGATCCGGAGATCTTGCTGGCCAGGGTAGCTGACTTACACCTTCTAGAGCACGTTGGGTGGCACGGGATACATGCGGACGTGCATTGTCCTGTTGGAACAGCAAGTTCCCTTGCCGGTCTAGGAATGGTAGAACGATGGGTTCGATGACGGTTTGGATGTACCGTGCACTATTCAGTGTCCCCTCGACGATCACCAGTGGTGTACGGCCAGTGTAGGAGATCGCTCCCCACACCATGATGCCGGGTGTTGGCCCTGTGTGCCTCGGTCGTATGCAGTCCTGATTGTGGCGCTCACCTGCACGGCGCCAAACACGCATACGACCATCATTGGCACCAAGGCAGAAGCGACTCTCATCGCTGAAGACGACACGTCTCCATTCGTCCCTCCATTCACGCCTGTCGCGACACCACTGTAGGCGGGCTGCACGATGTTGGGGCGTGAGCAGAAGACGGCCTAACGGTGTGCGGGACCGTAGCCCAGCTTCATGGAGACGGTTGCGAATGGTCCTCCCGATACCCCAGGAGCAACAGTGTCCCTAATTTGCTGGGAAGTGGCGGTGCGGTCCCCTACGGCACTGCGTAGGATCCTACGGTCTTGGCGTGCATCCGTGCGTCGCTGCGGTCCGGTCCCAGGTCGACGGGCACGTGCACCTTCCGCCGACCACTGGCGACAACATCGATGTACTGTGGAGACCTCACGCCCCACGTGTTGAGCAATTCGGCGGTACGTCCACCCGGCCTCCCGCATGCCCACTATACGCCCTCGCTCAAAGTCCGTCAACTGCACATACGGTTCACGTCCACGCTGTCGCGGCATGCTACCAGTGTTAAAGACTGCGATGGAGCTCCGTATGCCACGGCAAACTGGCTGACACTGACGGCGGCGGTGCACAAATGCTGCGCAGCTAGCGCCATTCGACGGCCAACACCGCGGTTCCTGGTGTGTCCGCTGTGCCGTGAGTGTGATCATTGCTTGTACAGCCCTCTCGCAGTGTCCGGAGCAAGTATGGTGGGTCTGACACACCGGTGTCAATGTGTTCTGTACCACTGTAGGCGGGCTGCACGATGTTGGGGCGTGAGCAGAAGACGGCCTAACGGTGTGCGGGACCGTAGCCCAGCTTCATGGAGACGGTTGCGAATGGTCCTCCCGATACCCCAGGAGCAACAGTGTCCCTAATTTGCTGGGAAGTGGCGGTGCGGTCCCCTACGGCACTGCGTAGGATCCTACGGTCTTGGCGTGCATCCGTGCGTCGCTGCGGTCCGGTCCCAGGTCGACGGGCACGTGCACCTTCCGCCGACCACTGGCGACAACATCGATGTACTGTGGAGACCTCACGCCCCACGTGTTGAGCAATTCGGCGGTACGTCCACCCGGCCTCCCGCATGCCCACTATACGCCCTCGCTCAAAGTCCGTCAACTGCACATACGGTTCACGTCCACGCTGTCGCGGCATGCTACCAGTGTTAAAGACTGCGATGGAGCTCCGTATGCCACGGCAAACTGGCTGACACTGACGGCGGCGGTGCACAAATGCTGCGCAGCTAGCGCCATTCGACGGCCAACACCGCGGTTCCTGGTGTGTCCGCTGTGCCGTGAGTGTGATCATTGCTTGTACAGCCCTCTCGCAGTGTCCGGAGCAAGTATGGTGGGTCTGACACACCGGTGTCAATGTGTTCTTTTTTCCATTTCCAGGAGTGTATATATATATATATATATATATATGCTTTTAATCAGACCAGGGGAAACTCGCTAATATTGACAGAGATAATTAGAACGGATTTTTTCGCGCACAATAAATATATACGCCTCTGTCTTGGTAATATAATAAGCGAGTACATGTAACTTGCAAGGTGCTGGTACAAACAGAATAGAATCCTTCTGCAAGGTAGGAAATTTCACTCAGTGGTTGTTGTTGTTGTGGTCTTCAGTCCTGAGACTGGTTTGATGCAGCTCTTCATGCTACTCTATCCTGTGCAAGTTGCTTCATCTCCCAGTACGTACTACAGCCTACATTCTTCTGAATCTGCTTAGTTTATTCATCTCTTGGTCTCCCTCTACGATTTTCACAATCCACGCTGTCCTCCAATACTAAATTGGTGATCCCTTGATGCCTCAGACATGTCCTACCAACCGATCCCTTCTTCTAGTCCAGTTGTGCTACAAACTCCTCTTCTCCCCAATTCTATTCAATACCTCCTCATTAGTTACGTGATCTACCCATCTAATCTTCAGCATTCTTCTGTAGCACCACATTTCAAAAGCTTCTATTCTCTTCTTGTCCAGACTATTTATCGTCCACGTTTCACTTCCATACATGGCTACACTCCATACAAATACTTTCAGAAACGACTTCCTGACACTTAAATCTATACTCGATGTTAATAAATTTCTCTTCTTCAGAAACGCTTTCCTTGCCATTGCCAGTCTGCATTTTATATCCTCTCTACTTCGACCAGCATCAGTTATTTTGCTCCCCAAATAGCAAAAATCCTTTACTACTTTAAGTGTCTCATTTCCTAATCTAATTCCCTCAGCATCACCTGATTTAATTCGACTACATTCCATTATCCTCGTTTTGCTATTGTTGATGTTCATCTTATATCCTCCTTTCAAGACCCTATCCATTCCGTTCAACTGCTCTTCCAAGTCCTTTGTTGTCTCTGACAGAATTACAATGTCATCGGCGAACCTCAAAGTTTTTATTTCTTCTCCATGGATTTTAATACCTAGTCCGAATTTTTCTTTTGTTTCCTTTACTGCTTGCTCAATATACAGATTGAATAACACCGGGGAGAGACTACAACCCTGTCTCACTCCCTTCCCAACCACTGCTTCCATTTCATGACCCTCGACTCTTATAACTGCCATCTGGTTTCTGTACAAATTGTAAATAGCCTTTCGATCCCTGTATTTTACCCCTGCCACCTTCAGAATTTGAAAGAGAGTTTTCCAGTCAACATTGTCAAAAGCTTTCTCTAAGTCTACAAATGCTAGAAACGTAGGTTTGCCTTTCCTTAATCTAGCTTCTAAGATAAGTCGTAGGGTCAGTATTGCCTCACGTGTTCCGATATTTCTACGGAATCCAAACTGATCTTCCCCGAGGTCGGCTTCTACCAGTTTTTCCATTCGTCTGTAAAGAATTCGCTTTAGTATTTTTCAGCTGTGACTTATTAAACTGATAGTTCGGTAATTTTCACATCTACCAACACCTGATTTCTTTGGGATTGGAATTATTGTATTCTTCTTGAAGTCTGGGGGTATTTCGCCTGTCTCATACATCTTGCTCACCAGGTGGTAGAGTTTTGTCAGGACTGGCTCTCCCAAAGCTCTCAGTAGTTCTAATGGAATGTTGTCTACTCCCGGGGCCTTGTTTCGACTTAGGTCTTTCAGTGCTCAGTAGTAGCCCCACGTAATTCAGTTATGACTAAAACACATCAACGTAGGTTAGAATAAATACGCTTTACTAAATCACAATTAGATTTCAAATTCATACCCAGTACCTGATACAGTACCATGACATTGCCATCGGATACAGTGCCACTCACCGATGTTACCACTTCAATTCGCACCCCAAGCGGGTGCACACGAGCGGTTTACCAATCAACAGAGTCACGTGGCTTCAAAGAAGACACACTGACAACCACTGGCCACTCTCAAGGAAAGGCACACTGCAGAGCAAACAAATACGTATTATTCACTGAACAAGACACAATAATATTGTGCCATTTTTCCTTTAAACAATAAAATCACATGGCCAGAATGTCCACAGGCAGTATGTTACGGTGCACTTCTCCCAAGTCAGTTATCCTTTAACTCCTTTTGGAATAGTAGATGGAGGCCCCTGTTACCAGAGCACGACCTTCGCCATCTGCTTTATCGGCTGCCCAACATTCGACAAGTCTCCCGGCGATCCGGCTGCGTACATGCGTTGTCCATCCCAAATCTGCCCAACAAGCCCCGCCCCCAGGCACCGCTGCTCCAGCCCTCCCCCTTCCGTCACGTGTCGTCCGCCCCTCACTGCCGCGCCGAGCCTCCACACCTCAACCAGTAAACCAAAGGTAAATCACAATAGAGGTGACTATCGATATCGATGCCAGAAATAGTTAGGCCAGTAAACCGAGCCGCCACGGCTCACTTACTTCCATTTGAACTTCACTATCTATTACTGAGCATAAATCAAGAAGTTTCAGCATCACTGTGTTTCAGTCACAGTTTTATCGCTCTATGGATAGGAAAACGAAGATTGCGAAGTCAGAAACATTTAACGAGGAACTGGTTCGATGTCTGCCGTAATATTTACACCAAAACCAAAACAGTCATTCCTCAACACTTTAAGTTACCCATTACGCTGGGTAATGAAATACAATGATATTCGTTGACAGAGAACAAAACATAAGTTAAATTCTTCTTAACTTTCGCAGAAAGTCCTTCTCCGCGGCTCAGTGGTCAGTGTGTTTGGCCGCTATGCGGAGGAGCCAGCTTCGATTCCTGGTACAATCAGAGACCTTTCCTTGGTGGTAGAAAAATAACTGGTGCATTCAGCCTCGTTATCCCTCACGAGCGAGATGTAGCGGCTCCAAAATCAAGGAAGCCGATAGCGGCAGGGAGAGTTGCGTGTTCGTCCCACATTCCTCCATTTCGCCTCCAATGACGTCATTCGGCAAACGGTAACACGGTGATCATTCGGTCCAAAGTGACCCAACAGTACTGCAGAAAACACAGACATCAGTAACAATTGTGTGGAACATTAGTGTCTTTGATCTTGATCTCATCTCTCAGCCAGAAATACACTCCTGGAAATTGAAATAAGAACACCGTGAATTCATTGTCCCAGGAAGGGGAAACTTTATTGACACATTCCTGGGGTCAGATACATCACATGATCACACTGACAGAACCACAGGCACATAGACACAGGCAACAGAGCATGCACAATGTCGCCACTAGTACAGTGTATATCCACCTTTCGCAGCAATGCAGGCTGCTATTCTCCCATGGAGACGATCGTAGAGATGCTGGATGTAGTCCTGTGGAACGGCTTGCCATGCCATTTCCACCTGGCGCCTCAGTTGGACCAGCGTTCGTGCTGGACGTGCAGACCGCGTGAGACGACGCTTCATCCAGTCCCAAACATGCTCAATGGGGGACAGATCCGGAGATCTTGCTGGCCAGGGTAGCTGACTTACACCTTCTAGAGCACGTTGGGTGGCACGGGATACATGCGGACGTGCATTGTCCTGTTGGAACAGCAAGTTCCCTTGCCGGTCTAGGAATGGTAGAACGATGGGTTCGATGACGGTTTGGATGTACCGTGCACTATTCAGTGTCCCCTCGACGATCACCAGTGGTGTACGGCCAGTGTAGGAGATCGCTCCCCACACCATGATGCCGGGTGTTGGCCCTGTGTGCCTCGGTCGTATGCAGTCCTGATTGTGGCGCTCACCTGCACGGCGCCAAACACGCATACGACCATCATTGGCACCAAGGCAGAAGCGACTCTCATCGCTGAAGACGACACGTCTCCATTCGTCCCTCCATTCACGCCTGTCGCGACACCACTGTAGGCGGGCTGCACGATGTTGGGGCGTGAGCAGAAGACGGCCTAACGGTGTGCGGGACCGTAGCCCAGCTTCATGGAGACGGTTGCGAATGGTCCTCCCGATACCCCAGGAGCAACAGTGTCCCTAATTTGCTGGGAAGTGGCGGTGCGGTCCCCTACGGCACTGCGTAGGATCCTACGGTCTTGGCGTGCATCCGTGCGTCGCTGCGGTCCGGTCCCAGGTCGACGGGCACGTGCACCTTCCGCCGACCACTGGCGACAACATCGATGTACTGTGGAGACCTCACGCCCCACGTGTTGAGCAATTCGGCGGTACGTCCACCCGGCCTCCCGCATGCCCACTATACGCCCTCGCTCAAAGTCCGTCAACTGCACATACGGTTCACGTCCACGCTGTCGCGGCATGCTACCAGTGCTAAAGACTGCGATGGAGCTCCGTATGCCACGGCAAACTGGCTGACACTGACGGCGGCGGTGCACAAATGCTGCGCAGCTAGCGCCATTCGACGGCCAACACCGCGGTTCCTGGTGTGTCCGCTGTGCCATGCGTGTGATCATTGCTTGTACAGCCCTCTCGCAGTGTCCGGAGCAAGTATGGTGGGTCTGACACACCGGTGTCAATGTGTTCTTTTTTCCATTTCCAGGAGTGTAGAAAATACAGACACTACAAGTGTGAAGCGTTAAGAGTGTGCATATGTTTCCATCAATCTAGGTCCAGAATCGTGCTGCCTGGCACACTCTGGACTACAAGCTAATTCGAGAATTTTGACTACGGAAATACGAAACACACAATCATATATCTGCCAGTAGCAATGTGTACGTCAGCTGCTAAATAAAAGTCAGACTACAATCCAAAGGCTTGTTATCTGCCGCTTCTTTCATCCTTGATAACATTTATACACGTAAAAAACGCCAAGTTTCCGCCTGGTTCCGAGCTCACGCTCCGTCGTCTAAGCCAGCGGCCAGCCTAAAGCTGAGGAACGCAAATACCATGCCTGGGCAAGCACTTCGGTGCCAAATAAACCTTCATGCACGTTAGAAGCATCTGTAGATGATTTTTTTCTGGTAGTCTCCTTTCAGAAAGCATATACTTAAAAATCTGCAACAATGAATGAATCTTTCTTTCTGGCTGACAGGCAGATAATGAAATCTTATCATGGCAGTTTAGCAAACTGTCTGTAGAAAACTTTGTTGAAACAACTAGAATCATTACATTTCCAATTTTAACTGTCTTCTTTATTTGCTTCTGCGTGTTCGGCACCATACTCGTCTTCACTCACTGTCGCCTTGTCAGGACGCCTTCTTATCGGTAATAACTCCATTGTGACATACAGGCCTTATCGGACTAAAATAGGACGTTGCGTTAATTTACTATTCTTTTAGTTTAGGAGACCATTATTTACTTCCAATCATACGATGTGCAACGTGTAATAAATTTTTAGCTACTTTAGATTGCTACTATAATGTTACAGTTTAACTAAATTGACACTCTATTGTTATATTTTAACTAACTACTTAGAATATTTTAGATAATTAGTTTTCTTTATTTTGGAGAGGCTGACACATATTTTAGTCAGATCAGATGGTCGCCTACAAATCAAGACAACACTAAAGGACATGTGATGTTTTCCTTTTAAGCAGCCTGTCAGGGGCGTAATACGTGACGGACGGCATATTTAGTGGGACTTCTTCTTTTCCCAGTCGCCAATCTTAGGACTGAAACAAAGTTCGCAGCTTATCGCTACAACAGGATTATGTTACTATTTTTACAGTTCGGGAATTAAATCTCCACACGTATAATAAAAAAGATTTTGCGCTCTTTACACAGTTACGAGGCATTCCTTCTTCTGAGCAATCACGAGTTTAGAACACCTAGCAATCACTCGCAGCAACTGTCAGAATTCTCAGCGCCGAGATGCAAGTGGGAACGAACACAACGTGGTTGTACGGTTTCAAGCATAGCTTATCGGCAGTGCAGCCTTCGTGTCCTGGAGATAGATATCTGGTGTGTAGGCCATGCCTAGTAATTTCTTATACGTATTTCGACTTTTTCAACAATCAAATCTGCACAATATGTACACTACCGGAAAAAATGCAGCATTCTCAAGGACAAGATCATTTTATTGACAAGTGATGTGACACCATTGTGGGTGTATACGATAACAAATTCAGACTAAACGAAACACAAATGTTCTCTCCCCCCCCCCTCCCCCACCCACCTCGTGGCAATGTAGGCTTGTTGTGTTCTGACAGGCAAACGGTCATATAAGTGTCGAATGGCATCCTGCGACAGATTGTTCCAAGCATCTTGCGCCTTTTATTGCAGTTTGGCGAGGGTTCTTGCAGGCCCTGAAGAACGAGGCCTTCCTACTTAATTATGCACAATCCGCGTTTAATAGATGGAAGAGATGGGGATCTCGCTGGCCAATGCAGTTTTTGAGCACCACGAAAGCTCGTCGTGTCGCAGCAGACGTATGCAGACGTGCATTGTCCTGCTAAAAAAAGCACGTCACCTTCCTGTCCAACAAACTCCAGCATCACGAGGATAATGGCCTGTACAATGTAGTGGACACTGATTACTCTACCTTGCAGAAACAACAGACACGACTGCAAGCCGTAACTGATGCTCCCCCTCCCCCACATTCATCATGTAGGCTGTCATGGTACCTGTGTGTCGTGGGCGAATGCACTCTACAATGGACAGCTCTCCACCTGTACGACTGTCACTCGCGTATAGGCAAAACCAACCCTCATCACTTGAGACAACAGAGCGCCATTACACTCTCCATCAACTCTATCACGACACCAGAGTACCTATGGTTGGAGGTGTCGTGGTGACAGTGGTTGCCTGGTCAGAGGAACACGTGATCTTAATTCTAGCAATCAGACTGTTCCTAAATGTCCGTAATGAAACAGCAGGTGCAACATGTGCCAGGGTCTCATCCCACATAATGTTCCGTCAGCCAGTACTGCTCGCACAGTGCACCGGTCTTGACTTGCGTTTGTACTACGTGATCGTCCATAGCCTGGTCTACAGATGAGGGAATGTTCCACAGACCGCTCTGAAAGCACAGACACGCCACCGACATATGCGCAACAGTCCGCCGATGTGTTCATCCAGTTTCCCGTAGGCCCACGGTGCGTCCGCGTTTAAATAGCTGAAGCCGTTCAGTAGGCTTACATACTCGCCGGTTCTACCCTAGAACGTAGGTTACAAACACTGTTCAGCTCTAAACTCAGCACAGCTGCTGCCGGCCGAGTCAAAGCAGAGGGTTCATAGACAGCCCTCCTATACACCATCTGATTGCCGATGTCCGTAACAAATGAATCACTACATCACCTCAGCATGCACATATTATATAGCCCGGTGCCACTGAACACAGTCATTGAGGGTGTTACATTTTTTTTCCACCAGTGTAAATTAAGCCATAGAAGAATAATAAATATGTAGCATTTCACGGATTTCTACAGATAGAGTGTAGCGTGTCACAAGAAACCTTCACTAAAGAGCCTAAAGTTGATTTTACTTTCAAATTCAGCTGCAACGACTTAGCAAACAACACAAATCACATTCTTTGGAATAAAAGTATTGTTGTCCAGTGTCATGAGTTTTCTGGTGAGTGGGTGCGGTGCTTGACTTGTTCACATTAATCGCAAAGCAGCAAGCTTCGTCGCGCAGGTAGAGTTTTCATGTTCGATTTATTTTTCAGGCACTCCAAAACGCGACGGGCATCGACGCATTCAGGTTCGCCGCGGGCGAGACCTCGTTCCTGCCGCAGCTGCCGGTCCTGGAGCCCATCGAGCGAAACCCTGTGGTCTTCACGGACGAGTACGCGAGGATCGCCTCGTCTTTCGGCCCCATGACGGAGCTGGAGGCCAGCGTCGAGAGCCAGCACCTGCCCAACTTCTTCTCGATGGATGGTGTGGACAGCATGTGGAGCACGCGCAACGGCCTGGAGACGCTGCTGCCCAAGCTGCTGGAAATCAGCATGGTGGGCCACCCGTTCGTGATGCCGGAGAAGATCGGTGGCAGCACCAACCACGATGTTTACCCCACGTACGACCTCTTCATCCGCTGGCTGCAGGCCACCGTTTTCATGCCGTCTCTGGGCTACTCCATCGCACCATGGGACTTCGACACTGAGGTATGTTCACTGTCCACAGTACACACATCCGCCGCTCTGTTCGTTTATGCCCGAGTCTGCTAAGGAATGAACTATAGATTTTTTTTCGTAAACGCGGTTACTGGGTTGGGTTGTTTGGGGAAGGAGGCCATCGGTCTCATCGGATTAGGGAAGGACGGGGAAGGAAGTCGGCCTTGCCCTTTCAAAGAAACAACCCCGGCATATGCCTGGAGCGATTTAGGGAAATCAAGCAAAACCTAAATCAGGATGGCCGGGCGCGGGATTGAACCGTCGTCCTCCCGAATACGAATCCAGTGTGCTAGCCACTGCGCCACCTCGCTCGGTAAACACGGTTACTTCTTATCGTGATTAAAAGCGAAGACTACACAATTAGTTAATTTCAGAGAAGAACGTTCCTGTAACAGGGTTTTAAGGATTTGTAGCGTTTATTATGTTCAATTTACAAATACACTACTGGCCACTAAAATTTGCTACACCAAGAAGAAATGCAGATTATAAACGGGTATTTATTGGACAAATATATTATACTAGAACTGACATGTGATTACATTTTCACGCAATTTAGGTGCACAGATCTTGAGAAATCAGTACCCAGAACAACCACCTCTGGCCGTAATAACGGCCTTGATACGCCTGGGTATTGAGTCAAACAGAGCTTGGATGGCGTGTACAGGTACAGCTGCCCATGCAGCTTCAACACGATACCACAGTTCATCAAGAGTAGTGACTGGCGTATTGTGACGAGCCAGTTGCTCGGCCACCATTGACCATACGTTTTCAATTGGTGAGAGATTTGGAGAACGTGGTGGCCAGGGCAGTAGTCGAACATTTTCTGTATCCAGAAAGGTCCGTACAGGACCTGAAACATGCGGTCGTGCATTATCCTGCTGAAATGTAGGGTTTCCCAGGGATCGAATGAAGGGTAGAGCCACGGGTCGTAACACATCTGAAATGTAACGTCCACTGTTCAAAGTGCCGTCAATGCGAATAAGAGCTAACCGAGACGTGTAACCAATGGCACCCCATACCATCACGCCGGGTGATACGCCAGTATGGCGATGACGAATACACGCTTCCAATGTGGGTTCACCGCGATGTCGCCAAACACGGATGCGACCATGATGATACTGTAAACAGAACCTGGATTCATCCGAAAAAATGACGTTTTGCCATTCGTGCACCCAGGTTTGTCTTGAATACACCATCGCAGGCAATCCTGTCTGTGATGCAGCGTCAAGGGTAACCGCAGCCATGGTCTCCGAGCTGATAGTCCCTGCTGCTGCAAACGTCGTCGAACTGTTCGTGCAGATGGTTGTTGTCTTGCAAACGTCCCCATCTCTTGACTCAGGGATCGAGACGTGGCTACACGATCCGTTACAGCCATGCGGATAAGATGCCTGCCATGTCGACTGCTAGTGGTATGAGGTCGTTGGGATCCAGCACTGAGTTCCGTATTACCCTCCTGAACCCACCGATTCCATATTCTGCTAACAGTCATTGGATCTCGACCAACGCGAGCTGCAATGTCGCGATACGGTAAACCGCAATCGCGATAGGCTACAAGCCGACCTTTATCGAAGTCGGAAACGTGATGGTACGCATTTCTCCTTCTTACACGAGGTATCACAACAACGTTTCACCAAGCAACGCCGGTCAACTGCTGTTTGTGTATGAGAAATCGGTTGGAAACTCTCCTCATGTCAGCACGTTGTAGGTGTCGCCACCGGCGCCAACCTTGTGTGAATGCTCTGAAAAGCTAATCATTTACATATCACAGCATCTTCTTCCTGTTGGTTAAATTTCGCGTCTGTAGCACGTCATCTTCGTGGTGTAGCAAATTTAATGGCCAGTAGCGTAATACATCAAATGAAAGAACAATTCGGTGTTTTTTTACAAGCGTTCAATGTGAGCACCACTCATCACACCTAACACATCAATTCCATAGGCATGTTCTTCTCAAACCTCTGCCGGGCACTTAAGTGTGAACTGCAGAGTAACCATGTATATGTAGCTGTAGACCAGTGTGTCTGGGGTAATTGTTGCAACAGCTGCTTCAATGCTGTCTGTGTCTTAAATCGGGTAGGTTAGCTGGTAGTGGAGACACATGCACACGATCCTCTTCGAACTCCCAAAGTAAAAGTCGCCTGGCCTCAGATCGGGTGAACGTGGAGGCCACGCGAAGCAAGATCTGTCGTTTTGCCCGTTGTGCCAATCCAGCGGTCGCGTACAACGTCGCTTAAACAGTTTCTTCCTGAGTTAGGCCAGTAAGACGGGGCACCATATAGCTGCCTAATAAAATTCTGTGTTTCAGCTTCTTCCAGTTGAGGAAACAGCCATAGTTGGGCTGATCAAAATAAGAAATACCACCTACACTTGCATCACAAGAAAGAAGGGATAGTACACAAAAAACATTCAATTTGGGAGAGTCTCGCTGCAACTGATCGATCCCTTGGGGATTTTATGACGTCCAGCGAACTGTTCTCTTTTCCATCAACGTAAGCCTTTTCGATTACCACTCAGCTACGAGAAAAGTTCTAATTTATTTGCGCACCCTAACATGAATTCTGTCAATCCCAGAACTGCTCCAAAAATTTTTGAATAAGTTACTGTGGCTGAGAATGCTGGACGCAATGTGAGATCTTCAAACAATGCGCGAATTATGTCGCTAAAGTTGAACATTCGATGGCCCACCTATCGAAAAATGCTGCGAAGTATTGTGAAATGGTATTGGTACAAATTTCACATTACTCATCAACTTTTGCCACATGATGCAGACATTCGAGCAGATGTTGCTCTTACGCTTCTTGCAAGAGCTGAAGTTGACGACATGTGGCCTTGAACATTTTTGTGGATCGGTGAAGCACACTTGACCCTCGTTGGGGCAGTGATCACTCACAGCGATCATCATTGCCAAAGAATGTTCATGAAGTTCCCCTGCATAGTCAACGCGCCAATGTGTCGTATGGCCTCGACGCACAGTTAATGATTTGTCCAGTTTTGTTTGAGGAATTCGGAACCCAAGGACCAAGGACGTACAGCGTGAACGGCACACCTAATTGTGATCTGTTTCACCAACATTTGATCCATGCAGTGTCGGAGATGCGTGCTTTGGACTCAGGTGCGCAATGGAGCTCCATCCCACGTTGCTCCTGAGACCACTCGGTTACTCCGTCACACTCTGGAGAAAACCGAACCATTGGCCGACCGTTCCAAACCAAGATCACCAGATTTGAACCAGTGTGATTTCTTAATCTTCGTTGATCCATTATGGATCGTAAGACGACGGCTGGCATGAACTTCTTGATGCAATAATTTACCATTAGCCGTATGTATTGTAGAAATTTATTTTATTTTATGAACTTCTATGTGCTACCAGTTTTGGCATTACATTGATGCATCAATGTAATGCCGAAACTGGTAGTTCAAAGAAGTTCATAAAATAAAATAAATTTCTACAATACATACGGCTGTTGGTAAATTCTTGCATCAAGAAGTGTGATTTCTGGCTGTGGGGTCACCGGGACACTAACACACATTGGAGGCTGAAGATGAGCACAGCAGGGCAAGTGGCTAACATCCCAACTGAGATCTTCCGGGCAGCAGTGGAGCAATCTCTAGTGCGGTCCCACGCTGTCGTGAATGCACATAGTTGCCACATCGAGCAAATTTTGTAAACTGGAACGCAAATACGATACGCAATTAACAAAGTGGAAGTTTAAATAGTTTATTCGTTTTTCTGTTCCGCACGTCCTTACAAACGTTTCTAGAAATTCTATTCTCGTACGATCACTCGTTTTTCAAGAGGCCCTCTCAAGTAGTGAAAGTGTAATTATAACCACACTGTGCAGACAGATCTGAACAGTACTGAAGTCTGAGGGCGAACAGATATGAGGACATTTAAGCGTCTTCTCAACAGAGAGTGTCATGACTCAACGGATACGTATCCGTTACAGACGCGAAGTATGTTCCGTATTACACGCACCTGCACTTCTGCGCCGGTAGTTGCAGTTCGCTACACTCGTCTCCAGAATACAGACTCTTTGCCTATTTCACCAATGAATGGGGCGAGTAGACGAGACTAAACCAAGCAAATAATTCTCATTAACATAGGTCCAGAAACTAACTGTTTCACCGACATGACTTTTTACGACTGCGTACATGATCATCTCATAATATCACATAAAGAAGGCTGTATACATGGAAGAAGCCTGGAGATACTGACAGGTTTCAGATAGATTATATAATGGTAAGACAGAGATTTAGGAACCAGGTTTTTAATTGTAAGTCATTTCCAGGTGCAGATGTGGACTCTGACCACAATCTATTGGTTATGACCTGTAGATTAAAACTGATGAAACTGCAAAAAGGTGGGAATTTAAGGAGATGGGACCTGGATAAACTGAAAGAACCAGATGTTGTACAGAGTTTCAGGGAGAGCATAAGGGAACAATTGACAGGAATTGGTGAAAGAAATACAGTAGAAGAAGAATTGGTAGCTTTGAGGGATGAAGTAGTGAAGGCAGAAGAGGATCAAGTAGGTAAAAAGACGAGGGATAGTAGAAATCCTTGGATAACAGCAGAAATATTGAATTTAATTGATGAAAGGAGAAAATATAAAAATGCAGTAAATGAAGCAGGCAAAAAGGAATAGAAACATTTCAAAAATGAGATCGACAGGAAGTGCAAAATGGCTAAGCAGGGATAGCTAGAGGACAAATGTAAGGATGTAGAGGCTTATCTCACTAGGGGTAAGATAGATACAGCCTACAGGAAAATTAAAGAGACCTTTGGAAATAAGAGAACCCCTTGTATGAATATCAAGAGCTCAGATGGAAACGCAGTTCTAAGCAAAGAAGGGAAAGCAGAAAGGTGGAAGGTGTATATAGAGGGTCTATACAAGGGCGATGTACTTGAGGACAATATTATGGAAATGGAAGAGGACGTAGATGAAGATGAAATGGGAGATATGATACTGCGTGAAGAGTTTGACAGATCACTGAAAGACCTGAGTCGAAACAAGGCCCCCGGAGTAGACAACATTCCATTGGAACTACTGAGGGCCTTGGGAGAGCCAGTCCTGACAAAACTCTACCATCTGGTGAACAGGATGTATGAAACAGGCGAAATACACTCAGACTTCAAGAAGAATATAATAATTCGAATCCCAAAGAAAGCAGGTGTTGACAGATGTGAAAATAACCGAACTATGAGTTTAATAAGTCACAGCTGCAAAATACTAACGCGAATTCTTTACAGACGAATGGAAAAACTAGTAGAAGCCCACCTCAGGGAAGATCAGTTTGGCTTCCGTAGAAATGTTGTATCACGTGAGGCAATGCTGACCCTACGACTTATCTTAGAAGCTAGATTAAGAAAGGGCAAACCTACGTTTCTAGCATTTGTAGAATTAGAGAAAGCTTTTGACAATGTTGACTGGAATGCTCTATTTCAAATTCTGAAGGTGGCAGAGGTAAAATACAGGGAGCGAAAGGCTATTTACAATTTGTGCAGAAACCAGATGGCAGTTATAAGAGTCGAGGGACATGAAAGGGAAGCAGTGGTTGGGAAGGGAGTGAGACAGGGTTGTAGTCTCTCCCCGATGTTATTCAATCTGTATATTGAGCAAGCAGTGAAGGAAACAAAAGAAAAATTGGGATTAGGTATTAAAATCCGTGGAGAAGAAATAAAAACTTTGAGGTTCGCCGATGACATTGTAATTCTGTCAGAGACAACAAAGGACTTGGAAGAGCAGTTGAACGGAATGGATAGGGTCTTGAAAGGAGGATATAAGATGAACATCAACAAAAGCAAAACGAGGATAATGGAATGTAGTCGAATTAAGTCGGGTGATGCTGGGGGTATAAGATTAGAAAATGAGACACTTAAAGTAGTAAAGGAGTTTTGCTATTTGGGGAGCAAAATAACTGATGATGGTCGAAGTAGAGAGGATATAAAATGTAGACTGGCAATGGCAAGGAAAGCGTTTCTGAAGAAGAGAAATTTGTTTACATCTCGAGTGTACATTTAAGTGTCAGGAAGTCTTTCTGAAAGTATTTGTATGGAGTGTAGCCATGTATGGAAGTGAAAAATGGACGATAAATAGTTTGGACAAGAAGAGAATAGAAGCTTTCGAAATGTGGTGCTACAGAAGAATGGTGAAGATTAGATGGGTAGATCACATAACTAATGAGGAAGTATTGAATAGAATTGGGGAGAAGAGAAGTTTGTGGCACAACTTGATCAGAAGAAGGGATCGGTTGGTAGGGCATGTTCTGAGGCATCAAGGGATCACCAATTTAGTATTGGAGGGCAGCGTGGAGGGTAAAAATCATAGAGGGAGACCAAGAGATGAATACACCAAGCAGATTCAGAAGGATGTAGGTTGCAGTATGTACTGGGAGATGAAGAAGCTTGCACAGGGTAGAGTAGCATGGAGAGCTGCATCAGACCAGTCTCAGGACTGAAGACCACAACAACAACAACACGTTATCATCTCATAACATAGTCCCCATCGATGCAAACTACAGACATGCACCTGAGGACAAACACATTACAACGTGTTCTCCATATGGCCACCGTTCATGTGAAGGCAGTTTTCAGCACGCTCCTCATCGATCCTAGCCCACCGACTGAAGCTCTCCGTAGAAGGATAGCGGAGCCAAAGGCTTCCCCTCATCCAGGCACTTGCAAACAACTCCGGTCAGCCTCTCCAGATGTGTCGGTAGAGTTCAGCAATCCCTAGGAAAATAGACAATGGCCTCATATGGAGCTTGTCTTCAGACTTGTCAACAATTATATCGGCCTTCATAATATTCCTATTCACAACTACAAAAACGCACGCAAGAAGACATCTGAGTTAAGTCTGAAGTATTCCCCTCATGTTTTTGTAACAATCTTTTCTTCCAAGTGATAACCTTCTGTAATTTGTTCTTTTCTAGTGGCACTTATTGCCATCTTATGCATGAAGGACATGTCCAACATACATGCAGACAGTAAATGAGTTGTGCTCTCTGCGCTAGCCTGTATCTTGTGGTGGTGTTACAGACGCTGAACCTTTGCCGCAACCTGACCGAGCTGCACGCGCAGTTCGCGCCGCGTATCGTGGAGCTGATGCAGAAGGCGGTGGAGGACGGCACGCCGGTCAACCTGCCCGTCTGGTGGCTCGACCCCACCGACCAAACGGCGCTCACTGTCAACGACGGTATGTCCAACAGCTTCCTTATTCTCGTTCGGTAGATCTTTCCACATCATTTTTCGTACCGTGGTGCTCGTTTCTTTCAATTCATTCCTTCACACCACTACACACCAAGGATTTTTTCCTTCCGGAAGTGACACGCCCCCACAGCTATGGCCCCTTGTCTGACGCGCAGGAAGTGTACTGACTGCATTTCTGCCACTTAGATTTTTAATTCGCCAGATCAATATACACCGAAGAGCCAAAGAAACTAGTACACCTGCGTAATATCGTGTAGGGTCATGGCGAACACGCAAAAGTGCCGCAATGCGACGTGGCTTGAACTAGACTAATGTTTGATGTAGTTCTCGAAGGAACTAACACCATGAATCCTGCAGGGTTGTCCATAAATCCGTAAGAGTGCGAGATATCTTCCGAACAGCACGTTGCAAGGCAGCCAAGATATGCTGAATAATGTTAATGCCCGGGGAATTTGGTGGCCAGCGTCAGCGGAAGTATATTAAACTCAGAAGAGTGTTCCTGGAGCCACCTGTACCAACTCTGGACGTGTGGGGTGTCTCGTTGTCCTGCCGGAATTGCCCAAGTCCGTCTGAATGGACAATGGACATGAATGAATGCTGGTGATCAGACAGGACGCTTACGTACGTGTCACCTTTCAGAATTGTTCCTACACGTATCAGTGGTACCGTATCATTCCAACTGCACATGCCCCACACCGTTACACAGCCTCCACCAGATTGAACAGTTCCCTGCTGACATGCAGGGTCCATAGATTCATGAGGTTGTCTCAGTAGCAGTACACGTCCATCCGCCCGATACGTTTGAAACGAGACTCGTTCGACCAAGCAACATGTTTCCAGTCATCAACAGTCCATTGTCGGAGTTGATGGGCGAGGCGTAAAGCTTTATGTCGTGTAGTCATCAAGAGTGCACGAATGGGCCTTCGGTTCCGAAAGCCTGTATCGTTGATGTTTCGTTGAATGGTTCGGACGCTAACACTTGTTGATGGCCCAGCATTGAAATCTGCAGCAATCTGCGGGACGGTTAGACTTCTGCTACGTTGAACGATTCTCTTCAGTCGTCATTAGTCCCGTTCTTGCAGGATCTTTTCCCGGCCGCAGTGATGTCGGAGATATGATGTTTTACCGGATTCCTGATATTCCCAGTACACTTGTGAAATGGTCGTATGGGAAAAGGCCCACTTCATCTCTACCTAGATGCTGTGTCTTGTCGCTCGTGCGCCGACTATAACACCACGTTCAAACTCACTTAAATTTTGATAACCTAACATTGTAGCTGCAGTAACCGATCTAACAACTGCGCCGGACACTTGTTGTCTTATATAGGCGTTGCTGACCGCAGCTCCGTATTCTGCCTGTTTACATATCTCTGTATTTTAATACGCACGCCCATATCAGTTTCTTTCGCGCTTCAGTGTAATACAGGCAAGCTTCATCTACAATGAGATAATAAGGAGATGACAAAGTTTACCAAAACTCAGCCAGATTTGAACCGTTCTGAGAACACCACATAAACAGACATTGTTGCATTCGTACATCGAAAAAGCGTTAACGGACACAAAAACGGAAAGTCAAAAGCAATTCGCGTATACATCTAAGGTGTCTACTTAAATTTCCAAGTCAGATTTTGGTGAAAGATCTGCGAGAAAATTCTAGGAAGTAATCGTCCTACGTAAGTAAATGAATGGATAGAATCTTTTCCTCATGTCTCTCGTTGACCAGTCCGGAGTCGAAACTTGGAACAACAGGCAAAAGGCCGAAATACGGAATTCTGTGTTTGCAAATGTATTCCCTCACGAGAAATACACATACGTATCACTGACTGTCTGCCTCATGAACTCATGTTGAAATAAGCACTGCTCATAAAAAGCCACTGAAACCACTCAGACTGAAGAACGATGCAGGCCATGACAGTGTTAGGTTTCGCTCATAAATTAGACCTTTTATCGTAGCTCTCATCTCGATAATTGAAAAGGCTGACGTTGCGGGAGAAGAGAGGAGTTCGCTCATATGTAGACGAAAGAGAAAGGAACGCTTGCCCAGAATTACACACAAATGGTACATACATCGGTTTGTTGCGCGATTGTAGTGCTCATTCGCAGCTCGAATAAAGCGTGCAAGGTAAAATACGCGTCAAGCTTCCAACGAATCAGGAAATCAGATTCTGCTTCCCGATGTAACTACAAATCTTGTAGTCGTAAGTTAAGTCAATAATCAGACGAAAGCCTTCCAACCAGTCACTTAGTGATAAGACTGACAACGAAATGGAGAGTGAAAGAGAGAAGGTCTAAATATTAAATTTCATTGTCCTAAATTGTTTCACCTAGGAACATCGTATTACATACAGCCTCTTCTTATAATCGTCGCACGAACACGAAAATGACAGACATTCCGATGACTGACACTGTGACAGAAATTGAACTGTATCTGACACATTACCTATACGGTTGTACAAAGAGTATGTGAAAGAGCTTACCCCTTTCCTAGCAGCAGTGTGTCATCGATTGTTGGAGGCGCAAATGGTTCCTAGTGATTGGAAAAATGCGTAGGTCATTCCCATTTTTAACAAGGGACGTCGAACAGTTGTATGCAACTGTAGGCCTGTATTGCTAACTTCTGTCTGTTTTAGAAGGCTGGAACACGTTTTATGCTCGTGTATTATTAGCTTTCTGGAGACCGAAAATTTCTTCTCCTTGAATCAACATGGATTCCGGATTCTGCAAACAGCGATGATGTGAGACCCAGCTCACTCTGGTTGTCCACCATGCCCAGAAGGAGCACTGTAGAAGGGGTGACGGAGGAGATAGAGAAGATCCAAAGAAGAGCGGCGCGTTTTGTCACCGGGTTATTTGGTAACCGTGATAGCGTTACGGAGATGTTTAATAAACTCAAGTGGCAGACTCTGCAAGAGAGGCGCTCTGCATCGCGGTGTAGCTTGCTCGCCAGGTTTCGAGAGGGTGCGTTTCTGGATGAGGTATCGAATATATTGCTTCCCCCTACTTATACCTCCCGAGGAGATCACGAATGTAAAATTAGAGAGATTAGAGCGCGCACGGAGGCTTTCAGACAGTCGTTCTTCCCGCGAACCATACGCGACTGGAACAGGAAAGGGAGGTAATGACAGTGGCACGTAAAGTGCCCTCCGCCACACACCGTTGGGTGGCTTGCGGAGTATCAATGTAGATGTAGATGTAGATACCAGCGTTCGGGTAGATAGCGTCTCCCTTAACTTGTGGAAGGCGCTCGATATACTTCCATGCTGTTCCCCAGTGAAGCAAATAAGATCGTACAAAATATTACACCACTTTCGTGACTGGATTAAGAAGTGTCTACGAAATGGAATACAGCTCGTCGCTGTTGCCGAACGGAAGTCTTCAGGCGCTGAATTAGCTCAAGGGAGTGAAACAAAAGCATTACTGCCGCGATATTTGTAAGTTTTCTGGTGAATAACGTCGGCGGATCCATGAAAGCTGTTCGTGGGTGAATCTTCTCTATACAGAGAAGTTGAAACGCTAGAAATTGTAGATAAATGCGACACTTCAGATACTTCAGGAGAAGTTATTGTATGATTTTTCCTTTCTAGTTACTTGTCAGGAGTTTGGAGCTCCGTAGTAAGGGAATTATAAAAGGTCTACAGCAACTGAATAAGAAGCGCTTGTCTAACAGCGCCTAGTGTCTAGTGACGTGACGTAGACTAGAAGTGTGTCAGAGTTGTTTGAAGGACACTTAACGGACACGAATGTGGTGTAATGCCGCTCCTCCCCAAAGTAATCTGAGCTTGGTCTCACAGATCACATCCGAGGAGCCATCGAGTGGGATGGCTAGTTCATTCTGCACGAGTTGTGGGCAGGAGCAGCGGTTGATCGGTAAGATAATCGTATGTCTCTCCAGCGCTTTAGCTGTGTCTGGAAGACTGAGGTCAGGTTACCTACGAGGGAGAAGGAGGGAAAGGGGGGGGGGGGGGGGGGGGTTGGCACTGTAGCACCATCATGTCCATTAAGTTTTCCTCAAACCATTCTATGAGGCAGTCCTGAAAAGAAATACCTCCAAATTTTTTATTTGAAAACCCTTGGGGTTTTTTAAATAAAACAAATGTTATTGACATTCTACGTCTTTATTCTTCATATATACGTATCTGCTGCCCTCCGTTGCTAGAACGCTTCGAATTGTAGGATGTAACGTGGTGGTGTGAAACGTAACTATGTCGGCGCTGACGAACAGCGTGCAGTAATCGAGTTTCCAATTCGAAGAGTTCGTCCAGCACTCTCTGCTTCAGAACGACAATGCGAGACCACACATGAGCGCTGCGTCATCTGCAACAATCCGACGCTTTGGGTTCACTGTCATCGATCATCCTGACTTCGCCCCAACCGATTTTCATCCGTTTCCAAAACTTAAAATACGCATTCAAGGACTTCACTTAGTGATGAAGCAATGCTGGCAGAGGTGGCCTGTGTGTTTTGGTTTCGTGAAACGAACACTGCAACAACTGTACAATGAAAATCAAAATGCAACCCTGACAGCCTCGAAGTTAATGCATTTTCTACCCTTAGTAAATTGAAAGTTTGTGGTCCTTCCTTCCTCATGCAGAAAACTGTCACTGGTATTGTGTGTCTGGGTATGTTTGAAAACTTTTTAATTCCACGGATCGATAAAGATGACCAAGATGGGATGGTTTACTACCAGCCATATGGTGCACCACCTCATTTCCTCACGGAAGTTCGGTTTCCTCGATAGACGCTTCCCCGGTCAATAGATTGACTGTGAAGGCGACCTCGTTTCCCAGACACCACTGGATTTCTTTCTCTAGGGTTTCATTAAAGAGCGTGTGTATGTTCCTCCCGTATAAAACAATTTAACCGACCAGAAAAATCGAAACTACGCTGCAACGAGAGTGGGAAGAAATTGATTACCGGTGGGATGTTTTCCACATCACAAATGGTAGTCACATAGAGCCAGAATGACCCTTGACGCTTTCATGTGGAACTCGATATTGTTTGCTACAGAATGACACATCTACCTACTCTGTAATTATCTCAATAAATTTCTGTACTGATGAGCCAAAAGAGATTATGAGCACCTGCATGATTGTTTGTCTGTCTTTGAAACAAAATACATCACTCATTCTGCGTATCAGGGATACGACAGTATGATCGTGGATTTGTGGAGGTATGTGGCATTAGATTTCTATGCACAGGTCATGTAATTCGCCAATATAACGGGTTGTTGATTTGCGTACGCGGTGAAGGCGCCCAACAGCGATCCAGACCGGTTCCATAGGACTTACATCAGGCGAATTTGGCCACCGACACTTCAACGTGGATTCACTATAATGTTCCTCAAACCCCTGTAGCACGACTCTGGCTCCGAGACACAGAGACTTATACTGCTGACAGATGACGTTACCGTCGGGGAAGACATCAGGCATGGAGGAATGCAGGTCGCATGCAAGCGCAGTAGAACGTTTCCCACAGCATAACACTGCCCCCACCAGACTGCGTCTGTGGCGCGCTGCACGTTTGGAGCCGCCGTTCGCCTCGATGCCGGCGTTTGTGGAGACGACAGCGACTTGGTGTAGCAAAAATGTGATTCACCCGAAGAGCCGGCACTTCACCATTGATCGACGGTCGAATCCCGATTGTCCCGCGCCCACTGCAATAGTAATTGACGATGAAGCTGGCTAGCACGTAAACACGGAGACATGGTCTGCTGCGGAGCTCCATCTTGACCAATGTACGACGACCAGTGTGCTCCGAAACACTCGTGCGTGCACCAGCATTGTGCTCTTTCGGCAGAGATGCCACAGATCACCATCTACTCTACTGGCCATTAAAATTGCTACACCAAGAAGATATGCGGATGATAAGCGGGTGTTATACTAGAACTGACATGTCATTACATTTTCACGCAATTTGGGTGCATAGATCCTGAGAAATCAGTACCCAGAACAACCACCTCTGGCCGTGATAGCGGCCTTGACACGCCTGGGCATTGAGTCAAACAGAGTTTGAATAGCGTGTACAGGTACAGCTGTCCATGCAGCTTCCACACGATACCACAGTTCATCGAGAGTAGTGACTGGCGTATTGCGACGAGCCAGCTGCTCGGCCACCATTGGTGACAGATCTGGAGAATATGCTGGCCAGGGCAGCAGTCGAACATTTTCTGTATCCCGAAAGGCCCATACTGGACCTGCAACATGCGGTCGTGCATTATCCTGCAGAAATGTAGGGTTTCGCAGGGATCGAATGAAGGGTAGAGCCACAGGTCGTAACACATCTGAAATGTAACGTCCACTGTGCAAAGCGCCGTCAATGCGAACAAGAGGTGACCGAGACGTGTAACCAATGGCACCCCATACCATCACGCCGGGTGATACGCCAGTATGGCGATGACGAATACACGCTTCCAATGTGGGTTCACCGCGATGTCGCCAAACACGGATGCGACCATGATGATACTGTAAACAGAACCTGGATTCATCCGAAAAAATGACGTTTTGCCATTCGTGCACCCAGGTTTGTCTTGAATACACCATCGCAGGCAATCCTGTCTGTGATGCAGCGTCAAGGGTAACCGCAGCCATGGTCTCCGAGCTGATAGTCCCTGCTGCTGCAAACGTCGTCGAACTGTTCGTGCAGATGGTTGTTGTCTTGCAAACGTCCCCATCTCTTGACTCAGGGATCGAGACGTGGCTGCACGATCCGTTACAGCCATGCAGATAAGATGCCTGTCATCACGACTGCTAGTGGTATGAGGTCGTTGGGATCCAGCACTGAGTTCCGTATTACCCTCCTGAACCCACCGATTCCATATTCGGCTAACAGTCATTGGATCTCGACCAGCGCGAGCAGCAATGTGGAGATACGATAAACCGCAGTGGCGATAGGCTACAATCCGACCTTTATCAAAGTCTGAAAAGTGATGGTACGCATTTCTCCTCCTTACACGAGGCATCACAACAACGTTTCACCAGACAACGCTTGTCAACTGCTGTTTGTGTATGAGAAATCGGTTGGAAACTTTCATCATGTCAGCACGTTGTAGGTGTCGCCACCGGCGCCAACCTTGTGTGAATGCTCTGAAAAGCTAATCATTTGCATATCACAGCATCTTCTTCCTGTCGGTTAAATTTCGCGTCTGTAGCACGTCATCTTCGTGTGTAGCAATTTTAATGGTCAGTAGTGTATCTTACTTTACCGAGCAGACAAGTCTCCAATCCCGACGTTCCGTGAAGAGTCGTGGACGTCAAACAATTTAGCGCCTGGTGGAAGTTTCACTTCCCTTCTACCTCTTTCTTTAGATGCTCACGACAGTAACACGTGAACAATGGACCAGCTTCTCCGTTTTCGAGACACTCGTTCACAGGCTCTGGGTAATAATAATCTGTCCTTTGTCAAAGTCTCTGATCTCAATGAATTTTTTCATTTGAAGAGCATATCTTCGCTAGGGTGACCCGCCATCCGCGTCTGCTCCGCGCCACGTGCTCACAGCGCCACCAGGCGGCATCCAACGTCGCGGTAGGCAGTGTCCATAATGTTTTGGGTTATCAGTGATATCATTCCAAAGTTGTGAAGTCCTTTATGACGCTCTGTGTATGTGTTAGTACCGCGATCGCAATGCAACCACTGGAGCTTGTGTAAGTGTTGGCAACCCTGTGGGAACTGGCGCCGTGACACCGCATGGCCTTTGTTTGCAGGAATCGTTAGCGCTAGGATTTCACCCAGAACAAGTCCCGCCTACTCACCCCTCCGGAACAAGTCCCGTCCATTCACCCCTGGTTTTCCCGGTCTTTGTTCGGCGCCTGGGCATCGTTTCAGTTGACCCACGTGGTATACCGCATTCGGCTGCACTTGGAGTGAATGTTAAATTAAACAGGAAAAACCTACCCTCAAAGAATAATTTGCTTGGAGAAAGAGGAGCCACAGTATACTTGACACTTAAGGCTCAAAACTCAGACAGTGCATGTGAAAGGAGCACCAATGTTCACTATACTTCCAAATGGCAACAAAATTACTTTGTTCTTGCTAGATCGATCCAAGCTGTTCTTGCGTGTTATTCACTGGATAGTTTTGCTGTACAGATTTAGGGGTGGAGAAGAACTAGCACAGCATAAAGGACGTTCTACAGCTGTGAAACACTGCAGCATTTGAAACTTCCTGGCAGATTAAAACTGTGTGCCTGACCAAGACTCGAACTCGGGACCTTTGCCTTTCGCGGGCAAGTGCTCTACCATCTGAGCTATCAAAGCACGACTCACGCCCGGTCCTCACAGCTTCACTTCTGTCAGTATCTCGTCTCCCACCTTCCAAACTTTACAGAAGCTCTCCTGCGAACCTTGCAGAACTAGCACTCCTGAAAGAAAGGATACTGCGGAGACATGGCTTAGCCACAGGCTGGAGGATTTTTCCAGAATGAGATTTTCACTCATTGCGCTGGAGTGTGTGGTGATATGAAACTTCCTGGCGGATTAAAACTGGCAGTTCGAGTCTCGGTCAGGCACACAGTTTTAATCTGCCAGGAAGTTTCATATCAGTGCACACTCCGCTGCAGAGTGAAAATCTCATTCTGGAGACTGCAGCATTTATTTCCTCCATAACTGCTCTGTGACAAACATACACACCATCATTACTATTTTTAAAAAATGTTTTGAATGACATTTACGAAATTAATAAATCTTTTGGTTAAAAACAGACAGGACAAAGAATAACGACAGATTATTTTCCTGAGACGTTTGCAACAGCATATAGGACACTAATCACACAGAAACAGCCACAGTTCTTTATAACCTCGTCTATAACGCGCAGGTATGGCATTGGAAGAATTTACAAGTTAAAATTCACGCATTACCCATGCAAATACTAACGAAATATGTCATATAAGCAAATATCTTACTGTTTTCAAAGGGCATTTCTACTTTATGGCATTATTATATTCTTTAATTTTCGTGAGCTACTATGAGGGCCTACATAAACGAAACGAGTTTGACATTTCTATATAACGTTGATGTTAGACAACAGAGTTATTCGACTGCATCCATGGCTTTACTACCGACGTTACAAACTCAAGACCATTGTTTTCGCATTGTATGTTTGCTCTGCTGTTTCCCTCGAATAGACGTATTGTACTAAGTGAATTAGTTAATGAAAATTTGTCCTTATTGCCCTTAAATAACATTACGTTATTTTTTGTTTTCTATTGCTGGCGATACCCTCAATTCTCTATAAATATTTTTATTTCTTTAATAATGTACATTCATATTATATTACTATACAGAAGCAATATTTCTTATCATTACTGAATTTCATCACAGTCTAATATTTGTTGGACTGTGACGATAACAACTTTGATGTAGCTTCTTCCAGTTTGCGGAACTGGCGGCTGTTTAGGGTAGGGCCTTACACTGTGGATGGGCATGGAGGGAGGTGAATGGGCGGGACTTGTTCCGGGTGAAATCCTAGCGCTGAGGGCACGTAGGCAGTGGTCATAACCTTTTGGGTTATCAGTGATATCATTCCAAAGTCGTAAAGTCGTTTATGGCGCTCTCTGTATGTCTTAGTACAGTAGTCGCACTGGAGCCTGCGAGACGCGCTTGTGTAACATCTACTGTAAGTGTTGGCAACCCTGCGGGAGCTGGCGCCGTCACACCGCCGGGCCTTTGTTTGCAGAGTACCTGCTGGGCGAAGACCTGCTGGTGGCGCCGGTGGTCCGCCAGTGGGTGGACTCGCGCGACATCTACCTGCCCGTCGGCCAGTGGCGCGACGAGGTGGACCCCGAGCACCCCGTCTACCGCGGCCCGCGCTGGCTCTACAGCTACTCGGCACCGCTCTACAGCCTACCACGCTACTTCTCCAGGGTCGCCACTGCGTAGTCGCCGCCCAGCCGACGAGCCTCGATTCTGTACAGAGAGAAGCTATCTGTACGCTCTTCTCCCAATGCAGCAATGAATCAACGCTGTTCAGTTCTTACAGCTGACAATTAAATTCAATTTTTATCCACCAAACACTGCATTCACTCAAATTAATAGCCTTGTCCACCACTTTCTTGTCACTCCTCACATCCTTCCTGTCCATCATATCCTATGACCAGAGTTTTGCTGGTCTGTGAATTAAAACGCCATGAGCAAAATCGTTTCGAAGCAGTTATTCTAAGCATATAGCCATACCCGATGCTCTGAGTTTTAAATAGTGGGCAAACAATTCATTGATCGCTGATTACGTGCCCGGAAATGAGAACTTTTAATTATAAATTTCCTTTACTTCACGTCTATGGTCACAAATTTTTATGTCATCAGACAAAAATTTGTGATCATAGATGTGAAGTAAAGGAAATTTATTCTGTTTTCGAGTCACTGTTCAATTCGCGATCTTGTCGCAGCTTGTGAAACTCTTAATTATTTTATGTGATATGTGGTCTCACTACTGCAGTAATACCAATTGCTGTCATAAACTAAGCATTCTCCTTTTCCCTTTTCGAAATTTAAGGAAAAATCATTAGGCTTGTAATCTCCATTATATGTGAACGTGTCCCGGTATCTACAATAAACACTAACGAAATACATCCTTACGTTCAACATCAGTGACATCCACAACGCCATAAGTGCATTTTTTTAAGATATGACGTGTATTATTCTTACTGGTTCTTGGTGGCTTTTCCCTGCCCGTTTATAAACTGACCTTGGTCTTAATACGTGCTCATATTACGAACTCACTACCAAGCAGTTAACTTAGAGAGCAAACGAGAAGAATTACTAGGATACCTGTGGTATCAAATTAACAGGATACCATTACAATATGATCTTCTCATCCACTTGTTGAATACAATAAAATGTGATATCTCTGAAAATCTGTGCACATTATTTAATCCATCTACATGCATATGCAGATGATTACTTACGCAGTTACAGTAGCAAGTGCACTAATAATCGTATTTTTGCTCTGAAACTTTTGCTAAGATGAAAGTGAATGCATTGGTACAACACAGAAACGATTTAGCGCATACAGCAATCAACTGACATGACAGCAGAAATACACTACTGACCACTGCTACACCAAGAAGAAATGCAGATGATAAACGGGTATTCATTACACAAATATATTATACTAGAACTGACATGTGATTACATTTTCACGCAGTTTGGGTGCATAGATCTTGAGAAATCAGTACCCAGAACAACCACCTCTGGCCGTAATAACGGCCTTGATACGCCTGGGCATTGAGTCAAACAGAGCTTGGATGGCGTGTACAGGTACAGCTGCCCATGCAGCTTCAACACGGTACCACAGTTCATCAAGAGTAGTGACTGGCGTATTGTGACGAGCCAGTTGCTCATCCACCATTGACCAGACGTTTTCAGTTGGTGAGAGATCTGGAGAATGTGCTGGCCAGGGCAGCAGTCGAGCATTTTCTGTATCCAGAAAGGCCCGTACAGGACCTGCCGCATGCGGTCGTGCATTATCCTGCTGAAATGTAGGGTTTTGCAGGGATCGAATGAAGGGTGGAGGCACAGGTGGTAACACATCTGAACTGTAACTTCACTGTTCAAAGTGCCGTCAATGCGAGCAAGAGGTGACCGAGATGTGCAACCAATGGCACCCCATACCATCACACCGGGTGATAAGCCAGTATGGCGATGACGAATACACTCTTCCAATGTGCGTTCATCGCGGTGTCACCAAACACGGATGCGACCATCACGATCCTGTAAACAGAACCTGGATTCATCCGAAAAAATGACGTTTTGCCATTCGTGCACCCAGGTTCGTCGTTGAGTACACCATCGCAGGCGATCCTTTCTGTTATGCAGCGCCAAGGGTAACCGCAGCCATGGTCTCCGAGCTGATAGTCCCTGCTGCTGCAAACGTCGTCGAACTGTTCGTGCAGATGTTTGTAGTCTTGCGAACGCATTTCTCCTCCTTACACAAGGCATCACAACAACGTTTCACCAGGCAACGCCGGTCAACTGCTGTTTGTGTATGAGAAATCGGTTGGAAACTTTCCTCATGTCAGCACGTTGTAGGTGTCGCCACCGGCGCCAACATTGTGTGAATGCTCTGAAAAGCTAATAATTTGCATATCACAGCATGTTCTTCCTGTCGGTTAAATTTCGGGTCTGTAGCACGTCATCGTCGTGGTGTAGCAATTTTAATGGCCAGTAGTGTATAAGTCCTAAAGCAAATAATAAAACCACAACATGCATTTTTCGGTTATAGGAGGAGGGAAGAAATGTATCAGAGCATTTAACACTAACCTATCCTGTATAAGCACATTGAGGTAACAGAAGCCATGGGATACCTCCTAACATGGTGTCGGATCTCCTCTCATCCGGCGTGGTGCAACAACTCGACGTGCAGTGGATTCAACAAATCGTTGGAAGTCCCCTGCAGAAATATTGATCCATCCTGCGTCTATAGCCGCCCATAACTGCGGAAACCGTTGCCGGTGCACGATTTTGTGCAAGAACTGACCTCTCGATTGTGTCCCATACATGTTCGAAGAGATTCACCTCGGACGATCTGGGTGACCAAATCATTCTCTGGAAATGTTCAGAATGCTCTTGCAACCATTCACGAACAGTTGTGGCCCGATGACACAGCGCATTGCCATCCATAAGAATTCCATTGCTGTTTGGGACATGAAGTCCACCAACGGCTGAAAATGGCCTCCAAATAGACAAACATAACCATTTTCAGCTAATGATCGATTCAACTGGAACAGAGAACCCAGTCCATTCCATGTTAATACAGCCCACACCATTATAGAGGCACCGTCAGAATGCACAATGGGTTTTGACAATTTCGGTTCACGGATTTGTGGAGTCTGCGCTACACTGGAACCCCTCTTAGCAACTGAAATCGGGACTCATCTGATCAGCCCACCGTTTTCAAGTCCTCCAGGGTCCAACCGATATGGTCAAGAGTCCATGTGAGGTGCTGCAGGTGATGCCGTGCTGCTAGGAAAGGCACTCGCATCGGTCGTCTGCTGCCATAGCCCATTACCGCTTCCGCCACAGGTTCCTTGTCTGTTAGCACTGACAACTCTACGCAAATGTTGCTGCTTTCGGTCGTTAATGTGAAGGTCGTCGGCCGCTGCTTTGTCCGCAGTGAGAGGTAATGCCTGAAGTTTGGTATTCTCGGCACACTCTTGACACTGTGGATATCGGAATCCTGAATTTCCTGACGACATCCGAAATGCAATGTCCCATGCGTCTAGCTCTAACTACCATTTAAATCCCATTGTGCGGCGATAATCAAGTCCGAAACCTTTTCACATGACTCATCCGACTACAAGTGACAGCTCCACCAATGTACTGCCCTTTTATAGCTGGTGTACGCGATACTACAGCTATCTGTATATTTGCATGTCGTTGTCCCGTGACTTTTATCGCCTCAGTGTAAGATTCCAGTGAGTGGTTGCTACAGATATGGTACCAAAGCCGAGAAGAAAAGAAATAACTTGGAGCAGATGTTACGCTATAGTCAGGAACCAAACATTAAGACAACTGATTTTTAAGGGACACACTAAGGACAAACTTATCCTAAATTACTTCACTAGTCTATGGGTAAAACATTAACCATAGCTGACTGTGTGCAAAGCAAAATAATTCCCCGTCAATATACACATCAAAAATCAAAAAGAGAGACACGTGTTCAAAATTTAAGGAAAAATTCAAAACCTTGTAATCCTAATACTCATTAATAGCAACATCCAGATCAGTGACACATAGCTGTCGTAACTTACACACAAGTCTACTGTTCTAACCGTACAAACGTTATAAAAGCACAGTTATTTTTCCAACATCTAAAAAATCTGAAGATCGATGCAAAATATCATGCAGAATATCGGAGTACGACTCGGCTATCAGCATACTGAATTCAAACGGCAAGAGGAAATTTCGATACACAGCAATTGCACCAAAACAGTTTGCTTGGTTTGCAAACAAAGTTTTTCCTTTCGGTCAAAATCATCCTCCATCTTAAACAATCCGATCTTTGTCAAGGAAAGAATCTAAATACTAAAGTGTACTATGACAAATTTATCAGACAAGGAACAAGCGTTCTTGTTGTGCAAACCTACTAGCATATTCAGTAACGTATTGTACACAACAGGAGGAAGAATCGGCCGGCCAGTGTGGCCGAACGGTTCTAGGCGCGTCAGTCTGGAACCGCAAGACCGCTACGGTCGCAGGTTCGGATCCTGCCTCGGGCATGGATGTGTGTGATGTCCTTAGGTTAGTTAGGTTTAAGTAGTTCTAAGTTCTAGGGGACTGATGACCTCAGATGTTAAGTCCCATAGTGCTCAGAGCCATTTGAACCATTTGAGTCCCAGTGACTTGTACCTGCTTTGAATAATATAGATCCTGTGTTGTATTTGCGATGTGCGCATGGGTGTACCGATAAATAATTAGGCATTTCAACAAAGTTTCCAGTGTTATATCGGCTATACTACAAGGTGACCATATCCAGGGAGACCTCAGATGTCACCTCAAGTTCTCATTAATTTTTTTTTGGAGGAAGAATCAGTCAACTCTTTTCTACATAAGATGATATCATGAAGATAAGAAGAAAGAAAGCTAATGGCACCACAGTAAGCTCATAGCAGCACAATAAGCAGTTCGAAACAAAGCTGCCACTTGTTTACTACACCCTGTAGTTAGGTACATTATCACTGTCAACAACAGCGAGAAGCTGATAGTTCTTTAAATGCTGTGGACACGTTGAAGCCGTAACAACTAGAGGTAGTTTCGCAGAAATAAAGAAAAAGTGTTAGTTATAGTAAGGTTCTTAAGTTGCAGTCACCCTCGTGCTCGTACAACTTCAAAGTGATCTCTTCAACCATGAGAGGAAAGACGACCTAGAACTCGATGTTTATTGCGAACCATCATGTGCTTATAAATCAAGAAGAGTGAAGAATACAAAATGTTCTACATTTCGCTGCATGTCGTTCTACAGAAACTACGTGACTAAAATTTTCTCTCAACGACACAACCGCTTTTGACGTAGTCCTGACGAAGAACATCAGGAACTACATCACTCTGGTAACATTCTATGATAGCAGTAACTTTGTAATGTTGTTCGGATGTATTAAAGAGACACGCCTACCCCTTTTCAAAGACCGGCTACAGCTAGAAACTATGGCTGGTACAAAGGAGGAAATTTAGTTACATGCCGTCGACTACGAAGTTAATAGAAACGAAGTGCAAGGATACGCAGTAGTGGCATTCGTTTTATACCCCTATTGAAATGTTAATTTTCTTTAGCGTCATGAGACATCCGTAAGCTGCCGGCCGGGGTGGCCGAGCGGTTCTAGGCGCTACAGTCTGGAACCGCGCGACCGCTACGGTCGCAGGTTCGTAGGTTCGTATCATGCCTTGGGCATGGATGTGTGTGTTGTCCTTAGGTTAGTTAGGTTTAAGTAGTTCTAAGTTCCAGGGGACTGATGACCTCAGAAGTTAAGTCCCATAGTGCTCAGAGCCATTTGAACATCCGTAAGCTGTGGTATACGAGATCAAAGAATTACGCTCCTATTTTTGTTTACGATATGTATTCTAAATATCGTTTATAGAAAACTGGTATGTTATATTTTATATTAAACACAAATAAATATATATAACTTACAACGTATTTTTAACTCTTGTGCAACTGCAAAGCAAGTTCGTCATTTATTGTATTCCGATAAATCAAACAATGAATGTGTAGCATTGATTCATCCAGTACGAAAAAAACGTTCTGATAATTGTTGCGGCTGTGGTGATTAACAATAGACCGTTTTTGTTGAGGTGTAAATAATTGTTTCCAGGTCCTCCGAATTATCGGAAAACCATCCAATTTTTTGAATTATTCCAGGAAGTACAAAATTTTGTATAAATCTCCCGAAATTATCCGTTATTGCTTCATCGATAGCGTATTATGCTGCTATGTGAGATATACCTATCACTTTGGTGACAACGAAACATCGCGTTAACAGTTACTATCGCTGTACTATTACAGTACTGTTTGGACACAAGGCCCTGCAAAGCCATGAGAAACAAACGCAGCCCTGGTGGTGTGTATAAGGTTTTGCAGATTCAACAAAGAGCATGCGGGCAACAAAACGCGTGCAAGGGGTGGGCCATTCGTGGCTGTTATCAGGTGACACTAGCAGCTTGTGCGACGTCATGGAGTCCTGTGCTTATTTAGATATGAGTTCAAAGTTTGATTCAGAATCTGCTGTGAAAGTGCCCAAAGAGGTAAAATATGCTACGAAATACACTGATGAGGCAAAGAAATTGCCACGCCTGCCTAATAACATGTTGTTCCCCAGCGAGTACGCAGAAGTTTCACAACACGAAGTAGTGCTGGAGGGAATTGACACCATGAATCCTGCAGGGCTGTCCATAAATCCCTATGAGTACGAGGGGGTGGAGATCTCTTCCGAACAGCACGTTGCAAGGTATCCCAGATATGCTCAGTAATGTTCATGTCTGGGGAGTTTGGTGGCCAGTGTTTAAACTGAGAATTCTGTAGCAATTCTGTACGTGTGCGGTGCGGATTGTCCTGCTGTAATCCCCCAAAGGACATGAATGGATGCAGGTGATCATACAGGATGCTTACGTACGTCTCACCTGTCAGAGTAGTATCTAGACGTATCAGGGGTCCCATATCACTCCAACTGCTTACGCCCCACACCATTACAGAGCCTCCACCAGCTTGAACAGTCCCTATGCTGACATGGAGGAAACATGGCTTCATGAGGTTGTCTCCATACCCATAGACGTCCATCCGCTTGATGCAATTTGAAACGAGACTCGTCCAACCAGGCAACACGTTTCTGGTCGTAAACACTCTAGTGTCGGTGTCGACGAGTGTAGGCGAGGAATAACGCCTTGTGTCGAGCAGTCATCAAGGGTACACGAGTGGCCCTTCACTTCCGAAAGCCCACATCGATTATGTTTTTTGAATGGTTCGCACATTCAAAAAAATGGCTCTGAGCACTATGGGACTTAACATCTGAGGTGGCTCTGAGCACTGTGGGATTTAACATCTATGGTCATCAGTCCCTTAGAACTTAGAATTACTTAAACCTAACTAACCTAAGGCCATCACACAACACCCAGTCATCATGAGGTAGAGAAAACCCCTGACCCCGTTAACATCTGAGGTCACCAGTCCCATAGAACTTAGAACTACTTAAACCTAACTAACCTAAGGACATCACACACATCCATGCCCGAGGCAGGTTTCAAACCTGGGACCGTAGCGGTCGCGTGGTTCCAGACTGTAGCGCCTAGAACCGCTCGGCCACACCGGCCGGCTGGTTCGCACGGTGTGACACTTGTCGATGGCCAAGCACTGAAATCGGCAACGGTTTGAGGAATGGCTGCACTTCGTCACGTTGAACGATTCCCTTCAATGTTCGTTGGTCGCGTTCTTGGAGGATCGTTTCCCATCCACAGTGATGTCAGAGATTTGACACTCGTGAAATGGTCGTACGGGAAAATCCCCACTTAACCGCTACCATCGCACGTGCACCGGCCCCAACACCACGTTCAGACTCACTTAAATTTTGATAACCTGCCATTCTAGCTGCAGTAACCGATCCATCAACTACACCAGATACTTGTTGTCTTATATAAGCGTTGGCGACCGCAGCGCCATATTCTGCTTGTTTACATATCTCTGTATTTGAATACGCATGACTATACCAGTTTCTTTGGCGATTCAGTGTATAATCCCCAGTGGGAAAAAGAAACAGTGTTTAGAGGTTGACTCAGAAGCAGCAAGAAAGGTTCCTATAATGCCTAATGGTCTGCATGTGATTATGATCTAAAAATTACATCTAAGAAAAGTTGTGTGGTAAAGCACGCCAGTGATAAGAAGCACGTAAGTAACTGTGGTGCCCAGCAAAGACAAACTAAACTTACCGATATGTCATCAGTTGCGGCAACTCAAGATCATATGACAGAGTTTAGGCCAGTGAAATTCGGCTTGCTAATTTTGTTGCAGAGCATGATTTACCGCTTCGGATTATTGAACATTTACTGAAACTCATACAGGCAGTGTGTCGTGACTCACAAGTAGCAAAACATATTCATTGTGGCGGAAGAAAAGTAGCTGGAATCATAAATAATGTTACAGGCATGGCAGGTTTCGTGAAACTAATGGACACGCTTAAGACAAATAAATTTAGCCTCATTATTGATGAATCAACAGATAAGGAGTGCATAAAACATCTGTGTTGAGCAGTACCTGTTCTGCGTGAAGGAAACGAAAGAACTAATACCGTTTTAGGACTGATTCTACTTACTGCTGCTACTAGTGATGAATTATATCAGCAGATTTTCAAATTCCTCTGTGACAATAGTATTACTTACAAAGGAAATATGACTGGTTTCGCAGCGAATGGAGCGAATGCTATCTTAGGAGCCCATCGTACCTTATCCACTTTATTTAAGCAAGATATTCCAGATTTGTTCGTGATAAAATACATTTGCCGTTCATTTGTGCTATGCGCCTCCTATGCTTGCTTAACCGTTCCTAGAAGCATAGAAGACTTAGCGATGGATAGCTATAAACGTTTCCAGTGTAGCCCTAAACGTATTGGTAAACTGAGTTTCAGAACTTTGTAAAAGCGAAACCGTACAAATTACTTCATACCAGCCAAACTTGCTGGCTCTCTTTAGATATGGTTGTATCCAGACTTCTTGGGCAATATGATTCACTGAAACTGTGCTGTGGCTAACGACTGACTTCTGGCAAGCGACACAATTCTCCAGAAATCACATGATAATACTACGAGACGACGTTTTCTTAAGTTTTTGTTGTTTGTGTTGCTATTTAATCTTAATATTCAACCTAGAACGATAACGGACTTTTACATTCCAAAAGGAATGCGATTTTCTTATTGGCGCGGAATTTCTACATCTGATGACTAATGACATTTATAAGGATGGTGGGGAGAAAGAAGAGGAAACCTATATTGTTGAGCAAAAGTAATATAATATTCTCTCAAATGTTTGTTATATTGCTGTTTGTCATATTAACACCTAACTGGTATGGTGAGGGCATTTGAATTGGAATTTTGTTTTTTGTTTAGTTTTAATGTTTGCAGCACTGTAGCGCTGCAGGTCTCACAAGAGTACAGTCCAGTCCGACATGTCAAAACCCATTCCGAAATTTTTATGCAGGAAGAATACAATCAAAGAAATGCATTGCAAAACTTTTAGCCATTAACACCCTCTACAAGTATTTCAAAAATAATTATTTATGGTTACTCATTTTTGCCTCACGAGGAACCGCTGGTAACATACAGCCCTTCCTCTTATCGCGAGAATCAGCGCTCCTTCAGTGACACATGTGATTTTCTTCCAGTTTACAGGTTCCTTATGTGTCTTTTCCATCTTATTTTTAAATTTTTCAGCTGTATCGTCGTTCTTTAGTCTTTCTATATACCGCACTGTTTCTAAATGTAATATTACACTCACGTATAGATATATGTGTTCAATTTTGATGTCAGTATCAGTGTTTCGTCAACTACGTTTTATTTGGTTTCTGTATTTTTGTTTGACTGGAATATGCTCTACTTGGTATTTATCACTATAACCTGGTGCTTTCCACGTATTCATTATCTTGTCAGGAACTTTGAAATGTGTGTTCGTTACGACCATTTCATAGTGTTCACAGAATTCTTGTAGCCTTTCATCTCTACTATTCATGTTTCCGATCCAGATCCGCCAGACGACTTCGAATTGTGGTGGTTGCTCCACAAATGTCAAAGGTTCCCCTTATGATAACGTTGTTGTTTTTATTTGTTATTCCTGGCAGTTCTTCTATTTAATTGCACATACAGTATGTGATCAAAAGTATCCAGACGCCTGGCTGAAAATGACTTTCAAGTTCGTGGCGCGCTCCATTGGTAATGCTGGAATTCAATATGGTGTTGGCCCACCCCTAGCCTTGATGACAGCTTCCACTCTCGGATGCATACGTTCAGTCAGGTGCTGGAAGGTTTCTTGGGGAATGGCAGCCCATTCTTCACGGAGTGCTGCGTTGAGGAGAGGTATCAATGTCGGTCGGTGAGACCTGGCGCGATGTCGACGTTCAGTCAGGTGCTGGAAGGTTTCTTGGGGAATGGCAGCCCATTCTTCACGGAGTGCTGCGTTGAGGAGAGGTATCAATGTCGGTCGGTGAGACCTGGCACGAAGTCGACGTTTCAAAACACCCCAAAGGTGTTCTATAGGATTCAGGTCAGGACTCTGTGCAGACCATTCCATTACAGGAATGTTATTGCCGTGTATCCATTCCGCCACAGGCCGTGCATTATGAACAGGTGCTCGATCGTGTTGAAAGATGCAATCACCATCCCCAAATTGTTCTTTAACAGTGGGAAGCAAGACGGTGTTTAAAACATCAATGTAGGCCTGTGCTGCGATAGTGCCACGAAAAACAACAGGGGGTGCAAGCCCCCTCCATGAAAAACACGACTACACCACACCACCGCCTCCGAATTTTACTGTTGGCATTACACACGCTGGCAGATGACGTTCACCGGGCATTCGCCATACCCCCACACCCTGCCATCGGATCGCCATATTGTGTACCGTGATTCGTCACTCCACACAACTTTATTCCACTGTTCAATCGTCCAGTGTTTACGCTCCTTGCACCAAGCGAGGCGTCGTTTGGCATTTACCGGCGTGATGTGTGGCTTATGAGCAGCTACTCGACCAGGAAATCCAAGTTTTCTCACCTACCGCTTAACTGTCATAGTATTTGCAGTGGATCCTGATGCAGTTTGGAATTCCTGTGTGATGGTCTGGATAGATGTCTTCCTATTACACATTACGACACTCTTCAACTGTCGACGGTCTCTGTCAGACGAGGCCGGCCTGTGCGCTTTTGTGCTATATGTGTCCCTTCAAGTTTCCACTTCACTATCACATTGGAAACAGTGGACCTAGGGATGTTTAGGAGTGTAGAAATCTCGCTAGGTGGCTAGTCCTTTGGGCTTGTCTCTCTTTCATCTAACTGATCACGATTATGGACTGTATGCAGTTAGGCCACTAACGTTGCATTGAGGAGGCATAGTGACCAGTTCAATGAACAGCATAGAGGACTGGCACTAGTTAGGCATGGTGTTGGCTGTAAAGTAATTTTGCATGTAGTATTTTGCGGTGAAGGCTCATGGAGAACTAAGGCTGGGTGAGGAGACCGCCACCGGCGTATAGATCAGCCACTTCATTGCTGGCAGTTTAGAAAATGCAGAGGACCAAGCTCAGATCTTCTGACAATTCAGAGGACCTGGCAACAATTATTTACACTTCAACAAGAACGATCTAATGTTAATTACCACAGTCACAACAATTATCAGAACGCTTTTTCATACTGGATGAATCAATACTACACATTCATTGTTTGATTTATCAGAACAGAACAAATGACGAACTTGTTCTGTAGTAGCACAAGGGTGTAAAATAGGTTGTAAGTTATGTATATTTATTTGTTTTTAATATAAAAAATAACATGCCAGTTTTCTAGAAATGATATTTAGAACATATATTGTAAACAAAAATGGGAGCGTAATTCTTTGTTCTCGTATACCACAGCTTACGGATGTCTCGTGACGTTAAAGAGAATGAACATTTCAATATGTGTATAAAACCAATCCTACTACTGTGTATCCTTACGCTTCGTTTCTTATAACCTCGTAGTCGACGGCATGTAACTTTAAACTTACAGCCGGCCGGGGTGGCCGAGCAGTTCTAGGCGCTACAGTCTGGAACCGCGCCACCGCTACGGACGCAGGTTCGAATCCAGCCTCGGGCATGGATGTGTGTAATGTCCTTAGGTTAGTAAGGTTTAAGTATTTCTAAGTTCTAGGGTACTGATGACCTCAATAGTTAAGTCCCATAGTGCTCAGAGTCATTTTTTAAACTTAAATGGAGGTGAATTCCTCACTCAGTACGCCGTTCACCTCTGCAAACAGCAGCAATCATAGCTCCACATAGACACAACTCTAACGCGTAGTTAGAACTTTACTGTCTCTGTCAGTCCAGCGAACTGTAGTCAGATATCGTTATGTTAGGGAGTCCGACCATACCTGAATTTCTCAACTGCACAGCACCACTTTTTGTAAACTTCCTTATTAGAGAATGTCACCTTTGCGTTATTCGACAATAAATCTGTGTAATCACACTGGACACCTTTTAATTCAATATAAATTAGACCCTATAAACCTTTTTGAATTAAATTATGTTGGAGGTACTTAGAGTTGTTGAGAATACATTACGTTACATTCACTTCTGTCTCAATACTAGGCCCAAAATAGTAATTAGATAGAGTAAGATCTTCTTTGCAGACAGTTGCATAGTGGTGTAACTGAAGGGTGGTTCTGTCACATAAGGTATCACCTGTCAGAAGTAGAGAGGTATGCCACATTGTTGTTGTTGTTGTGGTCTTCAGTCCTGAGACTGGTTTGATGCAGCTCTCCATGCTACCCTATCCTGTGCTACCTTCTTCATCTCCCAGTACTTACTGCAACTCACATCCTTCCGAATCTCTTGGTCCTACTAACCGGTCCCTTCTTTTTGTCAAGTTGTGCCACATACTCCTCTTCTCCCCAGTTCTATTCAATACTTCCTCATTAGTTATATGATCTACCCATCTAATCTTCAGCATTCTTCTGTAGCACCACATTTCAAAAGCTTCTATTCTCTTCTTCTCCAAACTATTTATCGTCCATGTTTCACTTCCATACATGGCTACACTCCATACAAATACTTTCAGAAACGACTTCCTCACACTCAAATCTATACTCGATGTTAACAAATTTCTCTTCTTCAGAAACGCTTTCCTTGCCATTGCCAGTCTACATTTTATATCTTCTCTACTTCGACCATCATCAGTTATTTTGCTCCCCAAATAGCAATACTCCTTTACTACTTTAAGTGTCTCATTTCCTAATCTAATTCCCTCAGCATCACCCGACATAATTCGACTGCATTCCATTATCCTCGTTTTGCTTTTGTTGATGTTCATCTTATATCCTCCTTTCAAGACACTGTCCATTCCGTTCAACTGCTCTTCCAAGTCCTTTGCTGTCTCTGACAGAATTACAATGTCATTGGCGAACCTCAAAGTTTTTATTTCTTCTCCATGGATTTTAATACCTAGTCCGGATTTTTCTTTTGTTTCCTCTACTGCTTGCTCAATATACAGATTGAATAACATCGGGGAGAGGCTACAACCCTGTCTCACTCCCTTCCCAACCACTGCTTCCCTTTCATGCCCCTCGACTCTTATAACTGCCATCTGGTTTCTGTACAAATTGTAAATAGCTTTTCGCTCCACGTATTTTACCCCTGCCACCTTTAGAATTTGAAAGAGAGTATTCCAGTCAACATTGTCAAAAGCTTTCTCTAAGTCTACAAATGCTAGAAACGTAGGTTTCCTTTCCTTAATCTTTGGTTGGTTGGTTGGTTTGAGGAAGGAGACCAGACAGCGTGGTCATCGGTCTCACCGGATTAGGCAAGGATGGGGAAGGAAGTCGGCCGTGCCCTTTCAGAGGAACCATCCCGGCATTTGCCTGGAGCGATTTAGGGAAATCACGGAAAACCTAAATCAGGATGGGCGGACGCGGGATTGAACCGTCGTCCTCCCGAATGCGAGTCCAGCGTCTAACCACTGCGCCACCTCGCTCGGTCCTTAATCTTTCTTCTAAGATAAGTCGTAAGGTCAGTATTGCCTCACGTGTTCCAGTATTTCTACGGAATCCAAACTGATCTTCCCCGAGGTCCGCTTCTACCAGTTTTTCCATTCGTCTCTAAAGAATTCGCGTTAGTATTTTGCAGCTGTGACTTATTAAACTGATAGTTCGGTAATTTTCACATCTGTCAACACCTGCTTTCTTTGGGATTGGAATTATTATATTCTTCTTGAAGTCTGAGGGTATTTCGGCTGTCTCATATATCTTGCTCACCAGATGGTAGAGTTTTGTCAGGACTGGCTCTCCCAAGGCCGTCAGTAGTTCTAATGGAATGTTGTCTACTCCTGAGGCCTTGTTTCGACTCAGGTCTTTCAGTGCTCTGTCAAACTCTTCACGCAGTATCGTATCTCCCATTTTATCTTCATCTACATCCTCTTCCATTTCCATAGTATTGTCTTCAAGTACATCGCCCGTGTATAGGCCCTCTATATACTCCTTCCACCTTTCTGCTTTCCCTTCTTTGCTTAGAACTGCGTTTCCATCTGAGCTCTTGATATTCATACAAGTGGCTCTCTTTTCTCCAAAGATCTCTTTAATTTTCCTGTAGGCAGTATCTATCTTACCCCTAGTGAGATAAGCCTCTACATCCTTAAATTTGTCCTCCAGCCATTTTGCACTTCCTGTCGCTCTCATTTTTGAGACGTCTGTATTCGTTTTTGCCTGCTTCATTTACCGTATTTTTATAATTTCTCCTTTCGTCAATTAAGTTCAATATTTCTTCTGTTACCCAAGGAGTTCTACTAGCCCTCGTCTTTTTACCTACTTGATCCTCTGCTGCCTTCACTACTTCATCCCTCAAAGCTACCCATTCTTCTTCTACTGTACTTCTTTCCCCCATTCCTGTCAATTGTTCCCTTATGCTATCCCTGAAACTCTGTACAACCTCTGGTTCTTTTAGTTTATCCAGGTCCCATCTTCTTAAATTCCCACATTACCAAAACAAATTCGCACTGTGGATGGTTTACAAAATGGTAGGTATCAACCACACTGTTTTTCCATTTTGTCTTTAGAACAATTTGCTACAACACTTGATCCAGGATTCCTTTCTGTATTTTTTCTGAGCAAAAATAATTCCGTACCCATCTGATACAAAATCTTCCTTGCTATCCCATGTAGTTTCCGATACACCTTGCAGATCTGATTCATCATTTTTAATGATTTCCTCTAATTCTTATAGTTATACAGTGTTAAGCAGAGTTCTCACATGCAGTTTTGCTGTGGTCCCTCCTCAGCCGGATCCAGGGCTCTGATTCCATTCTGCTTATGGAACTTGGAAATGTCCTTAAGGGTCTTAAAAGGAATTATTTCTTCTTGCCTTACGCATTCTCTTGCAATTGATATCCAGCGCTATTCATCTGTCTTCTGGATCATTTTCTAAACCATAGAACTAAATATTCCCCTAACTTCCTCTTGGTGCTCAAGAGAAAGGAGACCTCTTGTACCAGCACTCATTTTCTCGCTGCACACGTTTGGCTCCCTATAGCGTTCGCCCTTTACCACGATTAAGTGTGAGAGTATCACCTAACTGGAACTGGACCTAGCGGCGTTTCCCATTTTCTCCCTTTATTAAGTGGATAACATTATATTAATCTTTATTTTTTGAGAGATATTTTAGAATTCTCCGATGACTGTGCTTGCAAAATATGAACATTTACCACCTGAACACTTGTACAATAACCACTCCTCTTAAAATGTACATGTTTTATTTTAGAAAGCCTTAATGTTCATTGACTATCATGTATGCTGTGGACAGACTACCCTCGTACTGTTACAGCTAGTATACAAATGTGTAGGTGCGATCTTAGGGACATCTTTCCAGAGATATGTCATTCTCTGCTAGATGTTATGTGTGCTGAACAGAATCACATAATTGACTGAACATCTAGATGTTTACAGTTTAACGCACTAGTATGCTGAATATTTAAGAAAGTGTGGCATACTTCCGTAAGCGTTGCTGCAAATGTAATGTATAGAGTTTATTTACATTAGCTCTGAGGACGGTGTAAGATATAGCCTTTTGTCTATACCTAATTAAGAGTATTATTCAATGTGCGGCGGCGCACTTATGTTTAATTATCACCTTAGATACGCTGTTGGCCATAGAGGTTAACAAGGCAGCGTTTTTAGCAACATTTGTCTCTGCAAGACGCCTACATTCGTCTGTCACAGCGAAATGGAGAAGAAACAGTTCAGTTGTTCTACTATTACGAGATTCTGGACTTGGTGGCATCTGGAGCGCTTGTGTAGCCTTATTAAAAATAAAACTTGAACAGGACGGCTCGGGAGGAGATATCTTCGTTTGTTGCTCGCAGCAGTTGTGTCTCGCTTCTTCAAAGCCGACAAACTCCTAGTCTCAGGATCACGTGTACGTGCCATCTTGATTAACCTATATCGCTTAAGCCGAACGGACTGAAAACAACTTTGTAAAGTACATGTCCGATTTGCCTCTTCAGTAATGGCCCTAATTCTGGACACTTAGAAGAGATCCACTGAATTGTGACATTACTGTCACATACCACTACGCCTTCTGTCACTATTTGGTGATTATTTTGTTGAGAGTATTGGACATGTGGATTTGGGAGGAAGACTTTGCGTTTCTCGCCCTGATAATGTGCAATCCCGTTGTGATCTCTGGGTTCTGTTGTCGGCAATCAGTGAAATTCATTAAGAGAGAAGAGACTCCTCATGGAGATGGTCAATTTTCACAGAAGAGGCTGCGGCCTTTTTTTCCTTTTCTGCACGAATGTCAAAGGTCTAGACGCCACGGCGCCGGCCGCCCAGAGTGAGAAAGACGGTTGCTTTTGCCCCAAAATTGCTGACATCCATTTGAATTGAGTCGCCCGGCGAACGTGATTGGCTCAAAGAGGCCGACCAATGGGAGACACACTATTCTAGGGCAGTACCAGCCTCTTGTTCGTTAATGTGCAGTTTTTACACCAGGTGTGGAAAGTTTCTGCTGCTTCCCCCTGTTTTTTCATTACATGAACGATATTCTCGTCCGTCAAACTGGCAAAATAAAATCGTGTCGTCTCGTCCATGGAGAGTTTTATGAAAGTAGAGTGTTGAGGAGGGAGAACTACATTTGGTGGCCACCGTACGGTTGGTCCTTCCGGCCATTGCCTGGTGCTGATGGATGCACGGTTCGATGATTTTTTGCGGTAGAGCGACCGATAGTCTAAGCAACTCGTTACTTCCTTGTCCTGGCATGCAATTTTAAGTGCTCATTTGTTTAAAGTTTGTCATTTGGAATCATTAATACTGCATTTGCAAGCTGTCCAACTTACTGAGAATTTTCATGCAGTCTTCCATATAAGTTTGTGTTCCCACAGTATTAGCGTCATCTTAGTGTGAATTCCTGTTACCCACTTGTGTATTTCGACCAATAATTAGAGCATACAAAAATATGTTATTCTCAGTGATTTGAATTGCAAGATCCTTTAAACCATCCCACAAATTTTCAATTGTTAGGCGATCCTCTAATGATAAATATATCCTTTTGCACACCTAAGCATATTGTTGTCACTGTGGCTTTGTTATCGTTGTCCTCAGTGGCTAATCATTCTTTGATTATTCAGTGTAGGTAACGAGCGTACCGCTCGTGTATCTTTTTTGATTATAAATCTGTTTATTGACCAAGGAGAGTTGTCGATTTCCCCTAGGTTCCTAGAGCAGTTTCGGTCAGCCCTGCTTCTTCATACTGCCTGTTGACTTTTCTCACACCCGACACTGTATCGCCTTCACCCACGCTTTTCTCTATTTCTACGTATATCAGTATAACTTGGTGCACAGAGTGTCTTATTCCCTTTAGCAGTGACCAGTCAGCAAGTTTCGGTACAGAACACATTGTTTTCAATACTGTCTTCTGTCTCAACTCAGCTGCCTTAAAATAAATCTTACACAGTATAGCCAGCTCCAAAATTTTTCAGAAAATGAAGCTTAAAAATTTCCGCAACATGAAGTTAGGAATGAAAACTAAACAATCTCGTATAATCAATTTAATCTTATAAGTTATTATTATTTTATGGTGATTATACCTAGAGAAACGTGACTTACAACGGACTGTAAACGTTTTCTTCTTAAATAAATACTTACAGTAACAAAAATTTTATGTACAAATAATTGACCAGTTTTTACTAGCACAAAATTGTTGAGTCGCTAATTATTAATGGGTTATAATAATAGGATCCTTAGCAATGAAATAATATGAATTATAAACTTCTTCAACTAGGAAGTAAACAGAGCCAATAGAATTTTATACACAGTTCCTACAAACGTTTTTTCAACAGTCACTGCATATTGGTGAGCTACAACTAAAACAGCAAACTTTTTTCCTGTCTTTTGACCTAGTTGCTTCTAACAACTCTTCATTTTAAATCTCATTTTCGTTTTTCTCTTTATCGCTTAACTCTGAATCACTGTCATGTGAATTAGTAAACGGTATGCTGTTTGATATTTCGTTTTTGTATATAAGATTATTTCGGCCTTATTGCCTTCAGCAGTACATCTCCAAACAATCGCATTTGTTTGTATATTATATAGCATATAATTTATAAAGTCTTTTTACCGTTGATTGTACTCAAGTCCTGAAGTTGTAAATGGAGATATATCAACTTTGAGTAAATTGTTACTGCTGTCTGTAGTTGATAGATGTAATACTTTTTCATTAATGTTTAAAGTTACCCGATGAGAGAAGTTGCACTACTAAATGAACAAATCGATTTCAAGCACAGACAGCGTTTGAAAAAGTTATTGATATTTTATGTAGGGATGGCGGATAACCAAAGCACCAGAGCGTAGATACACCACACAGAACAACATGAATGTCTTTGAGTAAACAACTGTCTGTCAAACTTGAATTTCTAAGACTGTCAAAATAATAAAAGACGTATACAATATACATGCAACGTCTAATCATAGGACAAGTGTAAAACGTTACCGAAAAAATATTACATCCAACAACTACAGACAGCAGCAACAGATTACTGAAAGTTGACTTATGTCCGTTTACAATGTCAAGACGTGAGTACAGCATCCAATTTAAAGAACCTTTATAAATGTCATAATATGTAAAATATAAATAAATACAACTGTTTGCAGATGTACTAATGAAGCCAAGGACCAAAATAAACTTATATATAAAAATGAAATATGTACCAGCATACTGTTTACTAGTTCTCCGTATAAGAAAGAAATTCGTCATGACATTTATTTGGAACATTTTAAGCTATGGTTGCGAAGTGTAGACTCTGGGGAACAAGGAAAGAATTAAATTAGAAGCTGTAGATGTGTGTAAAAGGGGGAAGAGCCAGAAGGACACCCTGGACTCAAGGGAAATATAACGACAAAATTCTAAAAGAAATTAAACAGAATAGGACTTCGATTTAGATGATGTTGATGTTGTGTTCTTCAGTACAAAGATTGGTATGATGCAGTTTTCCATGGTACTCTATCCTGTTAAAACCTCTTCATCTCTGAGCAACTACTGCAACCTACATCCTTCTGAATCTGTTTGTTGTACCTCTCTCTCGGTCTCCCTCTACGATTCTTACCCTCCACACTTCCCTCCTAAGTTGTTGATTCCTTGATGTCTCAGAATGTGTCCTAGCAACCGATCCCTTATTCTTGTCAGGTTGTGCCACAAATTGCTTTGCTCCCCCAGTCTGTTGAGTACCTCCTCATTACGTGATCGACCCATCCAATCTTCAGCGTTCTTCTGTAGCAAAACATTACAAAAGCTTCTATTTTCTTCTTGTCTAAAATGTTTATCGTCCATGTTTTACTTTCACATATGGCTACACTCCATAAAAATAGTTTCAGAAAAGCCTTCCTGACACTCAAATTTATGCTCGATGTTAACAAATTTCTCTTCTTCAGAAACACTTTGCTTTCCATTTCCTGTCTACTTTTTACATCCTCCCTACTTTGGTTATGATCAGTTACTTTGCTTCTCAAATAGCAATACTCATCTACTACTTTAAGTATCTCAATCCCTAATCTAATTCTCTCAGCATCACCTGATTCAATTCGACAATATTCCATTATTCTCGTTTTGCTTTTGTGATGTTCAACTTGTGTTCTCCTTTCAAGACACTGTCCATCCCGTTCAATTGCTCTTCCAAGTCCTTTGCAATGTCATCGGGAAGCCTCAAGGTGTTTATTTCTTCTCCCTGGACTTTTATTGCTACTCCTCTAAAGACGCCTCTGCTTAGTAACAGTGAACGCTACGTTTGCATTGTGTGCACGATTTCACCCGGCGCACATAACACCGTTCAAGCCCGACCTGTAAGGAAATGTGCTATTACTCACCAGGGATTAGACTTCAGAAGAATAGCTGTCATCAATGTTCTTAAAATATTCCAATGAGATATGGAGGTGACCTCTATCTTAGAATAGATAACAACTGGATTGTGACACGACATTTACAGTCTTTACCTTGTGTTTCACAGAATCGTCGGCTTGGCTGCTGCCATGTGTCGTCGAATCTGTAAATCTACCAAAATCTTGTACTGAACCTGGCTGATTCCATATCAGCAAACTTGCACCACGTTTTCGTGAAGCGAAACACGTTAACTTCAGCCTACTCTGTTTTTAATGGCTAAACACACGTCAAGGCTGGCGCGCCGTGTGTTACTATGCGTTCGCTGTTCTCGCAAGAACTTAACTACGTTGGCTCTCTTCGTTCTCTTCTCAGGAGGTTTACGAAAAGAATTCTGCCAGCTCTTGACTGAATTTTGAAGCCTGGTGAACAATGTGTTCCAAGCAATATACCTTCTTTCCCTGTCGTCAGGTTAGGGAGGGAAGCCCTCAGACCACACTCCATGACGTCTCAACGGGAAGTGCCCATCGGGCTGTACAGATGCGCGTCTCCTCAGCCTATGTTCCCTTCCCCCCTGTAGTGGTATTGGACACTAGATGGAACAGCCAGTGGCAGTCGCTCCTTCATTTCTAGTAGCCATGGCTGCCCAATTAGCAAACGGCTTAATAAGAAGTTCTCGTAAAATTGGCTAGTCTGTTACCCCCTTATTAACACTCCATCATCTTCCAAGAGTGGTAAGTTACGTACTCACGTGCAGCTCACGTTATACACTGCTCTTCCCCCAGTTCTCTGCCGTACCCGTCACCTGCGCTTGACCTTGACTAGGCTGCGGCTCAGCAGGCCATTGCATCAGTGTGTCTAACTAAAATTGGCTTCCCCTTCAGCGATGCATCCACCCTGTTTCTACCTGACTTAAATAAGCAAAATTACGTAAGGGAATTTTTCTCGTCACTCTCGATGCCGCATGTATTAAATCTCAAACATGATGCAGTTCTCCATGCTACTCTATCCTGTGCTACCTTCTTCATCTCCCAGTACCTACTGCAACCCACATCCTTCTGAATCTGCTTGGTGTATTCATCTCTTGGTCTCCCTCTACGATTTTTACCCTCCACGCTGCCCTCCAATACTAAATTTGTGCTCCCTTGATGCCTCAGAACATGTCCTACCAACCGAGCCCTTCTTCTAGTGTTGTGCCACAAACTTCTCTTCTCCCCAATCCTATTCAATACTTCCTCATTAGTTATGTGATCTACCCATCTAATCTTCAGCATTCTTCCGTAGCACCACATTTCGAAAGCTTCTAATCTCTTCTTGTCCAAACTATTTATGATAGTCCATGTTTCACTTCCATACATGGCTAAACTCCATACAAATACTTTCAGAAACGACTTCCTCACACTCACATCTATACTCGATGTTAACAAATTTCTCTTCTTCAGAAACGCTTTCCTTGCCATTCCCAGGCTACATTTTATATCTTCTCTACTTCGACCATCATCAGTTATTTTGCTCCCCAAATAGCAAAACTCCTTTACTACTTTAAGTGACACATTTCGTAATCTAATTCCCTCAGCATCACCCGACATAATTCGACTACATTCCATTATCCTCGTTTTGCTTTTGTTGATGTTCATCTTATATCCTCCTTTCAAGATATTATCCATTCCGATCAACTGCTCTTCCAAGTCATTTGCTGTCTCTGACAGAATTACAATGTCATCGGCAAACCTCAAAGTTTTTATTTCTTCTCCATGGATTTTAAAACCTACTCCAAATTTTTCTTTTGTTTCCTTCACTGCTTGCTCAATGTAGAGATTGAATAACATCGGGGAGAGGCTACAACCCTGTCTCACTCCCTTCCCAACCACTGCTTCCATTTCATGACCCTCGACTCTTATAACTGCCATCTGGTTTCTGTACAAATTGTAAATAGCTTTTCGCTCCCTGTATTTTACCCCTGCCATCTTCAGAATCTGAAAGAGAGTATTCCAGTCAACATTGACAAAAGCTTTGTCTAAGTCTACAAATGCTAGAAATGTAGGTTTGCCTTTCCTTAATCTAGCTTCTAAGATAAGTCGTAGGGTCAGTATTGCCTCACATATTCCGATATTTCTACGGAATCCAAACTGATCTTCCCCGAGGTTGGCTTATACTAGTTTTTCCATTCGTCTGTAAAGAATTATTCGCGTTAGTATTTTGTAGCCGTGGCGTATTAAACTGATACATCGGTAATTTTCACATCTGTCAACACCTGCTTTCTTTGGGATTGGAATTATTATATTCTTCTTGAAGTCTGAGGGTATTTCGACTGTCTCATGCATCTTGCTCACCAGATGGTAGGGTTTTGTCAAGACTGGCTCTCCCAAGGCTGTCAGTAGTTCTAATGTAATGTTGTCTACTCCCGGGGCCTTGTTTTGACTCAGGTCTTTCAGTGCTCTGTCAAACTCTTCACGCAATATCATATCTCCCATTTCATCCTCATCTACATCCTCTTCCATTTCCATAATATTGTCCGCAAGTACATCGTCCTTGTATAGACCCTCTATATACTCCTTCCATCTTTCTGCTTTCCCTTCTTTGCTTAGAACTGGGTTTCCCTCTGAGCTCTTGATATTCATACAAGTGGTTCTCTTGTCTCCAAAGATCTCGTTAATTTTTCTGTAGGCAGTACTATCTCACCCCGAGTGAGATAAGCCTCTACATCCTTACATTTGTCCTCTAGCCATCCCTGCTTAGCCATTTTGCACTTCATGTCGATCTCATTTTTGAGACGTTTGTATTCCTTTTTGCCTGCTTCATTTACCGTATTTTTATATTTTCTCCTTTCACCAATTAAATTCAATATTTCTTCTGTTACCCAAGGATTTCTACTAGCCCTCGTCTTTATACCCACTTGATCCTCTGCTGCCTTCACTACTTCATCCCTCAAAGCTACCCATTCTTCTTCTACTGTATTTATTTCCCCCATTCCTGTCAATTGTTCCCTTATGCTCTCCCTGAAACTCTGTACAACCTCTGGTTTAGTCAGTTTATCCAGGTCCCATCTCATAAAATTACCACCTTTTTGTAGTTTCTTCATTTTTAATCTACAGTTCAGTGGTCAGAGTCCACATCTGCCCCTGGAAATGTCTTACAATGTAAAACCTGGTTCCTAAATCTCTGTCTTACCATTATATAATCTATCTGAAACCTGTCAGTATCTCCAGGCTTCTTCCATGTATACAACCTTCTTTTATGATTCTTGAACCAAGTGTTAGCTATGATTAAGTTGTGCTCTGTGCAAAATTCTACCAGGCAGCTTCCTCTTTCATTTCTTAGCCCAAATCCATATTCACCTACTACGTTTCCTTCTCTCTCTTTTCCTACTGACGAATTCCAGTCACCCATGACTATTAAATTTTCGTCTCCGTTCACTATCTGAATAATTTCTTTTATTTCATCATACATTTCTTCAATCTCTTCATCATCTGCAGAGCTAGTTGGCATATAAACTTGTACTACTAAGGTAGGCGTGGGCTTCGTATCTATCTTGGCCACAATAATGCGTTCACTACGCTGTTTGTAGTAGCTTACCCGCCTTCCTATTTTCCTATTCATTATTAAACCTACTCCTGCATTACCCCTATTTGATTTTGTGTTTATAACCCTGTAGTCACTTGACCAGAAGCCTTGCTCCTCCTGTCACCGAACTTCACTAATTCCCACTATATCTAACTATCACCTATTCATTTCCCTTTTTAAATTTTCTAACCTACCTGCCCGATTAAGGGATCTGACATTCCACGCTCCCATCCGTAGAACGCCAGTTTTGTTTCTCCTGGTAAAGACGTCCTCTTGAGTAGTCCCCGCCCGGAGATCCGAATGGGGGATTATTTTACCTCCGGAGTATTTTACCCAAGAGGACGCCATCATCATTTAATCATACAGTAAAGCTGCACGCCCTCAGGAAAAATTACGGCTGTAGTTTCCCCTTGCTTTCAGCCGTTCGCAGTACCAGCACAGCAAGGCCGTTTTGGTTATTGTTGCAAGGCCAGATCAGTCAATCATCCAGACTGTTGCCCCTGCAGCTACTGAAAAGGCTGCTGCCCCTCTTCAGGAACCACATGTATGTCTAGCCTCTCAACAGATACCCCCCCATTGTGGTTGCACCTACGGTACGTCTATCTGTATTGCTGAGGCACGCAAGCTTCCCCACCAACGGCAAGGTCCATGGTTCATGGGGGGACAAACCCATCCCACGTCACAAAACCAGTGTCTTGCAACACTGTAAACTAAACATAAAACTGAGGCATCCGACATGTAAGGTGTCCAATACCTCGTCTGCTAACACTCCAAACTTTTGTTTTCTTTCTCTTACTCTTGCTCAATGTACAGATTGTATAAGATCAAAGATAGGCTAAAATCCTGCCTCACACCATTCTCAGTCACTGCTTCACTTTCATCCCTCTCGAATCTTAAAGCTGCCATCTGGTTGCCGTGCAAGCTGTGAATAGCCTTTCGCTCCCTGTATTTTACTCTTGCTGCACTCAAAATTTCAAGGAGAGTATTCAAGCCAACCATGTCAAACGCTTTCTTTAAGTCTACAAATGCTATAAACGTAGGTTTGACTTTCCTTAACCTCTCTTCTAAGATATGTCATAGGATCAGTATTGCCTCTGGTGTCCCTATATCTCTCCGGAATACAATCTCATCTTCCCGAGGACGGAAACTACTGCATTTTCAATTCTTTTGTAAATAATTCATGTTAATATATTGCAACCATAACCCTATTAAACTAATAGCTCGATAATAATAGCAGCTGTCAGAGCCCGTTCTCTTTGGAGTTGGAATTATTATATTCTTCTTGAAACCTAAGGGTATTTCTTCTGTCTCATACATCTTGCTCACCAAATGGAGTAGTTTTGTCATGGCTGGCTCTCCCAAGGCTATCAGTGGTTCAGAAGGCATATTGTCTGTCCCTGGGGCCTTGTTTACACTTAGATCTTTCATAACTCTGTCAAATTCTTCTCGCACTATCGAATCTCCGATCTCATCCTCACCTGTGTCCATTTACCTTTCTATAATATTGCCTTTAATTTCATCTCCCTTGTTATAACTCTCTATGTACGCCTCCCACATTTCATCTTTCCCTTCATTGCTTAGGACTGGTTTCCCGTCTGAGCTCTTGATATTCGTACCAGTGATTCTCGTTTCTCCAAAGGTCTCTTTAATTTTCCTATAAGCGTATCTATATTTTTTCCTAGTGTCATATGCTCCTAAATCCTTACATTTTTCCTCTAGCCATTTCTGCTCAGCCTTTTTGCGCTTCCTGTCAGTCTCACCTGTTACATTTACTGCAGTTTTGCATTTTCTCCTTTCATCGATTAAATTCAGTATTGCATGCATTGACCAAGGGTTTCAACTATCCCTCGTCTTTTCACCTACTTGATCCTCTGCTGCCTTCACTATTCCATCTCTCAAAGCTACCCAGTCTTCCTCTACTGTATTTTTTCCCCTGTTCTTGCCAGTCGATCCCTAACGCTCCCTCTGTAACCATCAACAACCTCTGGTTCTTTCAGTTCATCCAGGTCCCATCTGCTTAAATTCCTACTTTTTTACAGATTCTTCAGTTTTAATCCATAGCTTGTAACCAATAAATTATGGTCAGGTTCCACGTCTGCCCATGGAAATAACTTAAAATTTAAAATTCTAACATTCTGCGTGGTGTCTGTTTGTTCTAAGTCGTGTCTCCCTACCACTTTTGCGCAACGACGCTCTGAGCGTGTTTTTTAGGCAATTGACTAGTTTGAATCTGGGACCTGTTGCTGGTAAGGAGACGCCAGACCACACATGACATGTAGAGTCCAGAAGAGTTCAGTGAGACTAGCAATGATATAATTAAATACTTAATGATTTCAGCGTCAGCTCCACTGCACTCCCTGTAAAAGAATCTTAATACTAACTAAATTTAGTGGAAGGGGTTCAAGGCTTTCCTATTTTTAGTCAGCTGGTAAAATAACGTCGAAAAAGCAGTTAAGTTTACCATTGGAAATTTTATTCTACTCACAAAACGTTGTTTATAAATTGCACTATTGATAAAAGGAAATATTTTAATACAGGATGATAAAAACCAACTGCGTTCAACAAAAATGTGAACGAATATTCCCTGAATGGGTTTCCAAGTTCTACAATGGATCGAAGGATGACCTAAGCCATATCACATCTATAATTTAGATTTAAGTTAAGTTTCATAAAAAAGAAAACTATCAAAATGGTCTACAATGACCCTCAATTATCTTTAATTACTTATCTAACGTGTCGTAAATTACAGTGGCTGATGTGGCTTCTCAATAATTATATAACAGAAAAATCATCGCGTTTCAGATTTTAACTTACGTAGCAAATGTGAATACCATGAGCTTTAATTGACGATCGACACTAGTATTATGCAAAACGGGGATGTAATAGATGAGACTTCTGCAGTTCTGAGTGAAGCCTTATGCGCTCAAAAATGCGGCATCGCGTGCGTTCATTACCTTGTCGGTGTTTAGGCAGCGTCAGGGCGGCGCAGCTCCTCACATCTTGCCATCTCGGAAGCAACTCTTTCCTAACTTCTCCTTACTACAATTTACCGAAGTTGGTTTAAAAAAAACTGTCTGGCTGTGTTTTCATCTGACCAATCAGGGTCTCAATGTTAACCTTCAGGTCCGCCTACAAAAATTCTGTCTATCCAATGAGAATCGTTATACTTTTCGTGGTGGGGCAATGTTTTTAAAGTTTGCAACGTAACAGAGACGCGAAAAAGTCTCACGCTAAAACTTGCAGCTGGTGTGGCCCTTTTAGTGTTATCGTAAGATCTATACTGTTCTTCTGGAGGGCTCTAGCTTTTAACATGGTCTGGGGGTGGTCCTGGTAGTTAGCTGGTGACGTGGGTGTCCGTCTCTTATCGTAGGGCCTTCTAGCTTAACACGGTTCTGCTCTCGGCTTCTGTTCTCGTTTCTCCCCTCGGAACTGCGTCTGTCTCACGGTGGGAAGGTATGACATGCATTTAGGCATTCTTGTGTTAGTCTGTGGAATTCCATTTGCTCACTCGTTACTCGTATTACTTTGGTTAATTTAATGTCACGATTTTTTCGGAGCTATGTGACATACTACTGGATTTGCTCATCATGTCAGGGTTTTCATGGAAGGTGTTGGATTTGCCTGACACCTTACATATCACCACCTTTCGAACTTAATTTTTGCACTGAAGTTGGGCAATGATTGAATCGTTGTCTAGGTCAGTCAAAGATTATTCCTTTATCTAAATTTTGTTGCCTACTGTTCAGCCATGTTATTCTGGTTCTATGCTAGTTTGTATTACTAATTTATATTTTCATATTCTTCCACATTATTCTCAAAAATATGTTTATATTGACAAGAGAAGAGTATTTTTATGCTATTATTATTATTATTTATTTTTAATTATTTTCTTTCTTTATTTAAGTGTGAAGTTTGTTTTTTAAGAAGTTTGTTATCGAAAGTGAGGAGTCTTTCACATCTATTTTCTTAGAAATATTTTTTTAAAATGTAGTAATTAAGAAAAATCTATTCCTAACACATTTTCTAAATACCATGTACAAGTAAAAATGTTTTTGTTTCTAGACACTCATTTCAACATTGTTACACTAACAAATAAGAATTATTTCCAAGAATTGCTTTGACAAAGAAATATACATACACAAGTATTGAGATATTATCCTAACAAATGGTACAAATGTTAAAAAAAAGGGAAAACATCCAACAAGATAATTTTTTATTCTTTGTTTTTATAAGGAGAAAATAAGTAAAATATAGTTATTCTTTTATTTTTATGAGGAGAAAATAAGTGGCATATAGTTTTAGTGTTTATTATGCCTTACTTTTGTTCTTTATATACTGTCTATTTCAGAACTAATGACTTATTTTTATCGATAGCCTATTTTTTACTTAAGTCCATAGTCAATGACCGTTATTTTGTAGTTTATTAGCTGTCTGGTGTGCTTAACTTATTTAGTTTTTCACACGTTTCTTTTTCACAGTTCCTACATCACATAATTTGGTTCCACACATTCACACAATCCTATGAATGTTGAAGCATGAGGCTGGCGAATGTTTTTGCACGCAGGTGATGGACTTGAGCGAGATGGATGTGGGCAAGTATTTGATGTACAGCTTCGTTCATTGTTCCTTATTGGCTTTGCAAGTGTGTGATGCTATTGTGGAGGTCCCATAATGGAATGGAGCTGTGAGTGCAGAATCTCGTGGTTTACGGGCTTTGTATGCGTGAAAGTCATCGTTATGTGTCGCTGAAAGCTGTCGTTTTTCATTGTAATATTTTGCAGACGACTAGTTTACAATAGGATAGGGATTTGGGAAGGTATGTTGTCTATTCTTCACCCATCTTCTTTCTTGGTCTCAATCTTACGAATCTTCAACTTCTGTTCTTCCTGCTTTTTCTCTGCTTCTTACTTGCTTCTTGGTTCTTCTCTGGGCAGGATATGGAAATATTTATTGACAACTAGTCGCTTTGAAGTTCTCCTCTTAGTAACAGTTTGATAAATTGTTTGTGCATGTCATTTTTTACTTTGTGGTAGTTTTCTTCAGTTTCGTGCATGAGTGTGCTGTTTAATAGCAGTAGTGTGACTTTTACACTTTTTTTTTTTGCCAGTGGTGGCTTGCCCAAGCGGTCGTCGGGCCATTTTTTGCTCGCTCTGCTGAGTCGGGGCGTTCTAAGACCCTCTTGACCTTCCTTGTTCTGTCCCAGCAGGGTTCCGCTACTCTGTTGGTCTCGTGTTCTGTCCCAGCAGGGTTCCGCTTAGCGGGCAGATTTACTGCCCACTTCGGTTACAAGGGAGGGCCCTCTGTTGGTCTCGCTGTCCTTTCCCTTCTCTCAACACTTCTGCCTTGTAGGAATTGTGTCTTGCTAATTATGTCCTTTTCTTTCTTGATATTTCTCGCGTTGCAACTTGTGGGTCGTTGCATCTGGTCTTTGCTGGAGTTTTTACAATGGTTCTTACAAAAAGTTTTACTTATAATCATCTAACGTATGTCTAGTACCTATATTGTTTTACGCCTTCTTGAAATGCTTTACAAATTTCGCCGCCCTTTCCATGTTACAATTCTAAGATATTTTGAGTCTTAACTTCTACAAGAATCCTCGAACTCGTTTTTTATTTTTGTGTAGTGTCGTGGTGTATAGCATTTTAGTATTTCATGCTGTTAGACTATCTACACTTTATCCCTTCACCTTAATCAATGCTACTATTGGTGTCATTTTTGTTTTTGTTTTTATTGAAACTACTTTCTTTTTCCCACCAGCTGGCCGTGGTGGACGTGCAGTTCTAGGCGCTCCAGTCCGGAGCCGCACTGCTGCTATGGCTGCAGGTTCGAATCCTGCCCCAGGCATGGGTGTGTGTGATGTCCTTAGGTTGGTTAGGTTTAAGTAGTTCTAAGTTCTAGGGGACTGATGACCACAGCAGTTGAGTCCCATAGTGCTCAGAGCCATTTGAACAATTTTTCCCACCTTCCTCTCTCTTCATTCTTCTTTCTCCTGACGATCTTATCTGCAACATAATCTTGAAATATTGTGCTGATTATTTACCATCAATAAAAGTAATCTTCAAACTTGTACTGAAAGTGTTTAATACTGCCAGTCTTGGGTAAAAATACCTCTGCTTTATCTCGTAAAATACCCTCTAATTCTCTTTTACTGTGTTCCGAAATACCTTGAACTTCTTGCAACTTTTCGTCGATTTCTTTATGGGCTTCTAACATGAGTTGAGGCGATTCCCCCTTTTGTGCATACCATTCTAATTCTTCATCCTCTTTATCTCGCATCATTCTTAATTGTTTGTATTCTGGTATTTCTTCTAATTTTAGCTTTTGCTCAAAGAGAAGTGTGACATTCCCGATCGTTACGCTACCTTTCCCCATATCTATTATCACTCGTCTCTCATTTAAAAAATCTGCACCTGTAATCAAATCTACAGTTAGTTTAGGTATAATCACGAAGTTGGCTTCGATCTTTTGACCTTGACACGAAAGAGTTAACCTTGTTTGTCTCGTAACTTCTGCAGCATTGTTTCTAATAGGACCTCTTACTTTAATCTTACGTGTTTTCAGAACTGGCAATTCCTCATTGGCATTACACTGCATGAACAAATTTTCTGAGATCGCAGTCAGTTCACTTCCGCTATCAATTACAATATTGACTGGGATATGCTTTACCATGGCCTTCACAATTGGTTGAATTTGAAAAGGTTGGTTCTGTTCTTCTTCTTCTTGCATCAACGAATCCTCCACTGAATCATACATGAGTATTTTCAGGAATTTCCCTTGTGAATTCGAACTTTCTGTAGGATAAGCTTCGACTGCTACTTCTCTCTCTTTTATTTCCTCTACTCTATTTCTTCCTTCATTTACGCTTTCTTCAACATCCTATACTTTTTCCTCATTCTCGTCTATCTCCTCCTTCTTCGTCGCTACTTCCACATAATCGTATCTAAATGCTCTAATTATCGCTTCATAACTTCCTTCATGATATACATTGGGTTGTGTGCCCACTAGTTACTTATTTTCAACTTCTGTCGACTGTGCATTATCCTCATTGAATTCGCTTTCCCTGGTTTCCATTTCAAATAGCTCTGCAATACTCATTACTTCGTCCTTTCCTACTACATTCGTTGTGCATGCATCTGGTAATTCATCTTCCTCGTCAGTATTCTCCCAACTAATTTCGCCACAACACGATATTGTTATTTTCCTCTCATCGTTTTCATCAGGTCCCTGCGGATTTGTTTCTTCCTTCTTCTCTTCTCGTGGTAAGATATTTACTTCTCTGTTCAAGGTGCTGCAATTGTCCTGGGTCGGTGCGTCATTCTCTTTGGCATGGGCGCTTAGCTGTCAATTCGAACGTTTTTCGGAGTTTGGTGGTCTTACCTCCACCTCTTCTATCTGTATTCTCTTTTCTTGCTCCGCTTGTTGATATTGGTTTCTTTGTTGATGATTTGTCGGTCTATTGGCGCTCCAATACCCTTTCCGGTTGTCGTTATTCCCTCTGTAATAGTTGTTGCCGTTCCTGGGTGAATTATAGTTATTGCCATATTTTCTTCTAAATCCATAACCGGTTCTTTGTTGAAATCTATTGTCGTTTCTTGGTTCGAAGTTATCACGTGGTTCGTAATTATTGTTTCTTCGTACTGTGTCTTGTGGATTCCACTGCTTTTTGCTTTCGTTTTCACGTGCGCTTCGTCTTTTTCTTGCGTCATCTTCCGAAAATATGAACTCTAGTTCCTTAGAATACCTTTAAATGCTTCGACGTCATTGCCTCCGCGACCTACTAATGATTGCTGGTATTTCAATGGCAACTTCATCGCGCATAATTTAATCAATTCTCCGTCACTGTATGGTACATCTAAGCATTGATTTTTCTTTGCCATTAATTCGAAAAATTTCACGGGACTCTTCTCTCCTGAATTTTCAAAATATGGGTTCTGTAATAATTCGTACCTCACTCTGTTCTGTGCTTCACTGGACCAATATCGTGAGAGAAACTTCTCTCTGAAAGCTTCGTACGATCGGCATGTCGCTGCAACATTCTGCATGGTTTCTGCGACTGTTCCTGACATGTGTGCACATATAAAGTCTAATTTGTGTGCTAGCGTCCAGTGTTCTGGTCATCCTACTCGGAATTGATGAATAAAAGTTCGTGGATGTAATGAGTTTCCTTCTCGAAAGTGTTGAAATTTTCTGACTGTGAGGAAATGATCGTTGTCGTACTTCGTCATAGTTCCATATGAAATTCGCGATTCTTCACCACTTTTGTTTCTGATCATTTCTCCCGCCGTTCTTTCCGGTTGTGGTAGATACATTGGATATTGTCCACTGTAACTTTCGCGTACCCGCGGTGCAGGCTGTCTGATTTCACGTATGTTACTTTCCGCCTGTGATTGGAATCGCAAATGCATGATATCTTCGTTAATTGCTTGTTTTTTCCGGTGCTGTTACAGATACGGATGTGGTTGCAAACTCAGTGCTTGTTCAATCCTGTTCACTACGCTCTTCAATGGTTTGCAACACCTCTGTTCGCAATTTCTGAAATTGTCGCTTCGTTTGCGCTTCTATTTTGACTATGCGGTTATCATATCTTTTCAGCGCTGCTTTTGTGATACGTTTGCGTAACACACTGTTTTCAACAATTTCACGCGCTGTACCTGTTGCTTGTCTAGTAATTACGTTTATCTGTTTCTCTAGTTTCTTGACTTCTCCCTGGGTGTAGTTACGTAATGTTTTGATCTCGTCCTGAGTGTCATTACGCAATGTTTGTACGTCCGCTTGTACCTTGTCAATGTCTGTTCTCAATTGATTGTGACCTGTTACTAAGTTTCCTATCATTTCTCGAGATTCTTTTGCCTCGTCTTCAATATGACTTAGGTGTAACTGAATGTTTTTGTTTTGTTCTTTAATCTCACGCATTTATCTCGTGATTTCTGCAATTTGTTTCGTCGTTTCTGCATTCTGAATTTTAATTTGGTTCGCAATTTCTTTATTTTGTCTTGTCATGGTTTCCGTCATTAATTGTAATAATTCTGACAGGTTGGTGGGTCCTATTGCGTTTTCTTCCGACGTCCTACGCTCTGTGTTTTCGCCCAAGTGTTGGTTTGCAACCAATTGCATTGAACTGTGCGGTGACACGTTTCTGCTCGAATTCCTTGTACTCTGTGGTGGGGGAGCTCTGATTACTTGTTCTATGGGTTCTACGTATTCAAGACGCAAGTCAGAATCCTCACCGGCTGTCTCTCTACTTTCTTGCTCCTCTGTCGTATGCTGACTTACGTTTTCTGTGACTTGGCGTACATTATCCTCGTTACGGCGCGTTATCTGTCCTATTTCTCACGAGACTGCATCGTCTGTTGTACTGTCCTCTATTCTCTGTCCATCTTCATGTTGGGTCTCTACCTCAATTCGGTCAAGGTCTCGATGTGCCATTGCTAATATTTCCGAATCCCTTATTTTCTGTTTTAAAAGCAATTCACGCGCCCTACTTCGCGTCAACATACGCTCATACGACCTCACGTGTTTCATAAACTTTTTGCACACACGACTTGACAATCCATTCACTTACTTGTTGGGTGAGAACCAACTTGTCAACGATGTATCCGCCACCTGTGCGCTTGCATTGGAGAGAAAACTTAATTCTAACAATATTAAAATTCATAACTTAATCATGCTATTGTCTCTGCTAGAATGTCTCACATTCTATTGAATACTTTCCTACTATCTATCGCTGCTGCTACTGTTTTCGACTATTTATAACTTTAGAGAAAAAAAAGTTTTACTACGAAAATTTTCCAACAGTATATTTTTTTGACCCAGTTAGGCATGTGGTCGCCCTTCAATCATGGTATTTTACCATCCTGGCAGGGTCGCCATTCTCTAACATTCTGCATGGTTTCTGTTTGTTCTATATCGTGTCTCCCTACCACTTTTGCGCAACGACGCTCTGAGCGTGTTTTTTAGGCAATTGACTAGTTTGAATCTGGGACCTGTTGCTGGTAAGGAGACGCCAGACCACACATGACATGTAGAGTCCAGAAGAGTTCAGTGGGACTAGCGATGATATAATTAAATACTTAATGATTTCAGCGTCAGCTCCACTGCACTCCCTGTAAAAGAATCTTAATACTAACTAAATTTAGTGGAAGGGGTTCAAGGCTTTCCTATTTTTAGTTAGCTGGTAAAATAACGTCGAAAAAGCAGTTAAGTTTACCACTGGAAATTTTATTCTACTCACAAAACGTTGTTTATAAATTGCACTATTGATAAAAGGAAATACACTCCTGGAAATGGAAAAAAGAACACATTGACACCGGTGTGTCAGACCCACCATACTTGCTCCGGACACTGCGAGAGGACTGTACAAGCAATGATCACACGCACGGCACAGCGGACACACCAGGAACCGCGGTGTTGGCCGTCGAATGGCGCTAGCTGCGCAGCATTTGTGCACCGCCGCCGTCAGTGTCAGCCAGTTTGCCGTGGCATACGGAGCTCCATCGCAGTCTTTAACACTGGTAGCATGCCGCGACAGTGTGGACGTGAACCGTATGTGCAGTTGACGGACTTTGAGCGCGGGCGTATAGTGGGCATGCGGGAGGGCGGGTGGACGTACCGCCGAATTGCTCAACACGTGGGGTGTGAGGTCTCCACAGTACATCGATGTTGTCGCCAGTGGTCGGCGGAAGGTGCACGTGCCCGTCGACCTGGGACCGGATCGCAGCGACGCACGGATGCACGCCAAGACCGTAGGATCCTACGCAGTGCCGTAGGGGACCGCACCGCCACTTCCCAGCAAATTAGGGACACTGTTGCTCCTGGGGTATCGGCGAGGACCATTCGCAACCGTCTCCATGAAGCTGGGCTACGGTCCCGCACACCGTTAGGCCGTCTTCCACTCACGCCCCAACATCGTGCAGCCCGCCTACAGTGGTGTCGCGACAGGCGTGAATGGAGGGACGAATGGAGACGTGTCGTCTTCAGCGATGAGAGTCGCTTCTGCCTTGGTGCCAATGATGGTCGTATGCGTGTTTGGCGCCGTGCAGGTGAGCGCCACAATCAGGACTGCATACGACCGAGGCACACAGGGCCAACACCCGGCATCATGGTGTGGGGAGCGATCTCCTACACTGGCCGTACACCACTGATGATCGTCGAAGGGACACTGAATAGTGCACGGTACATCCAAACCGTCATCGAACCCATCGTTCTACCATTCCTAGACCGGCAAGGGAACTTACTGTTCCAACAGGACAATACACGTCCGCATGTATCCCGTGCCACCCAACGTGCTCTAGAAGGTGTAAGTCAACTACCCTGGCCAGCAAGATCTCCGGATCTGTCCCCCATTGAGCATGTTTGGGACTGGGTGAAGCGTCGTCTCACGCGGTCTGCACGTCCAGCACGAACGCTGGTCCAACTGAGGCGCCAGGTGGAAATGGCATGGCAAGCCGTTCCACAGGACTGCATCCAGCATCTCTAAGATCGTCTCCATGGGAGAATAGCAGCCTGCATTGCTGCGAAAGGTGGATATACACTTTACTAGTACCAACATTGTGCATGCTCTGTTGCCTGTGTCTATGTGCCTGTGGTTCTGTCAGTGTGATCATGTGATGTATCTGACCCCAGGAATGTGTCAATAAAGTTTCCCCTTCCTGGGACAATGAATTCACGGTGTTCTTATTTCAATTTCCAGGAGTGTATTTTAATACAGGATGATAAAAACCAACTGCGTTCAACAAAAATGTGAACGAATAGTCCCTGAATGGGTTTCCAAGTTCTACAATGGATCGAAGGATGACCTACACCATATCACATCTGTAATCTAGATTTAAGTTAAGTTTCATAAAAAAGAAAACTATCAAAATGGTCTACAGTGACCCTCAATTATCTTTAATTACTTATCTAACTTGTCGTAAATTACAGTGGCTGATGTGGCTTCTCAATAATTATATAACAGAAAAATTATCGCTTTTCAGATTTTAACTTACGTAGCAAACGTGAATACCATGAGCTTTAATTGACGATGGACACTAGTATTATGCAAAACGGGGATATAACAGATGAGACTTCTGCAGTTCTGAGTGAAGCCTTATGCGCTCAAAAATGCGGCATCGCGTGCGTTCATTACCTTGTCGGTGTTTAGGCAGCGTCAGGGTGGCGCAGCTCCTCAAATCTCGCCATCTCGGAAGCAACTCTTTCCTAACTTCTCCTTACTACAATTTACCGAAGTTGGTTTAAAAAAAAACTGTCTGGCTGTGTTTTCATCTGACCAATCATGGTCTCAATGTTAACCTTCAGGTCCGCCTACAAAAATTCTGTCTATCCAATGAGAAACGTTATACTTTTCGTGGTGGGGCAATGTTTTTAAAGTTTGCAACGTAACAGAAACGCGAAAAAGCCTCACGCTAAAACTTGCAGTTGGTGTGGCCCTATTAGTGTTATCATAAGATCTATACTGTTCTTCTGGAGGGCTCTAGCTTTCAACATGGGCTGGGGGGTGGTCCTAGCAGTTACTTTTCGTGGTGGGGCAATGTTTTTTAGTTTTTCAACGTAACAGAGACGCGAAAAAGTCTCACGCTAAAACTTGCGGCTGGTGTGGCCCTTTTAGTGTTATCATAAGATCTATACTGTTCTTCTGGAGGGCTCTAGCTTTTAACATGGGCTGGGGGTGGTCCTGGTGGTTAGCTGGCAACGTGGGTGTCCGTCCCTTATCGTAGGGCCTTCTAGCTTAACACGGTTCTGCTCTCAGCTTCTGTTCCCGTTTCTCCCCTCGGAACTGCGTCTGTCTCATGGTGGGAAGGTATGACATGCATTTCGGCGTTCTTGTGTTAGTCTGTGGTATTCCATTTGCTCACTCGTTAATCGTATTACTTTGGTTAATTTAATGTCACGATTTTTTCGGAGCTATGTGACATACTACTGGATTTGCTTATCATGTCAGGGTTTTCAGGGAAGTTGTTGGATTTGCCTGACACCTTACAAATCTAGATCCAAAATCTCTGTCTTACCATTATATAATCGGTCTGAAGCCTTCCAGTGTCTGTAGGTCTCTTCCACGTATACAACCTTCCTTCACGATTCTTAAACCAAGTGTTAGCGATTATTAAAATATGCTCTGTGCAAAATTCCACTAGGCGGCTTACTCTCACCTTCTATTTTTACTTCTTTTCCTTTCCCTACAATCGAATTCCATTCCCCATGACTATTAACTTGTTGTCTCCCTTAACTATCTGAATAATTTCTTTTACCTCATCATACATTTCTTCAATCTGTTCGTCATCTGCGGAGCTAGTTGGCATACAAACTTGTACTTATGTGGTGGGTGTGGGCTTTGTGTCTATCTTGGCGACAATAATCCATTCTGAACCATGATTTATTTTCAAAGAATATTCTTAAGAATTTATTTTATTTACTAGCGATTCATCAAGAACATTAACACATTTAATCACGCTCTGTAAGCGTGGAAGTAGTTGCCAGGGAGTAACTGATGAAATCATAACCAAATTCCTTTTAACAAATGGGAATTTTATTCACTTTAATAATGCCTAAAAGCATTCTTTTAAAAAAAACAGATTTAAAATTATAATAAGAAAGCACCCTCTAAATATCAAAGTTTGAATTTATTCAGAGGCAGAAAGAAACAAGTTTTGACTGTATGAGCTTTCAGGCAGAGAGCATTACTGCTGCCTTTTGACACGGCCGTAGTTACGACTACTCACAACAGCCTCTGAAAGACTACACTGGTGGAAATCGACAACACACCAGATAGCTTTAAACTAAGAGTTTTAAGAATTTAGACAAACACACAAACTATGCACCCCCTATAGGAGGGATGGAAATGATACAAAACACTAACAATTAAAAAATTAACCTTGCCACCGAAGGTACATCTTGATTTTAACTTCTAAGAAAAGTCTTACAGTGACAGGGTGGCAACTTTATACACTAAAATGATCATTTAAATAAAATCCCATGAAATGCAATCTTATATAAAATTCTACAAGGTTGGCCAAACAATAGTTATGATGCTCTACAGTACACAGATACCAACTCTCAAGATCAAAGGCAATAATATTAAAGTTTCCAAAGATCAAAACATATTTCAGGTACTAGGCTGTTACACTCCAAGCAACAAATTCGTTAACATACCAAATCCGACGAACATGACCGAGGCAGATACTAAAGTACAGTAGATGGATAGGGAGATTACCGAACAACCCGAACCGCAGGTTGCTCTAACCCGCCCCTACTCCACAAGGGAAAAATGGACCACCCAATTTATGAACAACCACCTTCCCGCGGGTGGGCAAACAGAGAAGAATGGTGGGACGACCCCAAAGCAAAACAGCTGGTGACCTCACCAAGAAAACAAGTAGAATTCAACAAGAGTAAACCAAACAAGATATCAACCATCACTTAACTTCTAATAAACTGCGATTTGTCGAGAAGACCTGGCGCAGCACCCCCAAATCGCACTCCCGAACCGTCCGCTACCAGCCGCTTCAACGGACGCAGGTACGCACACCGATCTCCCGTCTCACGGCGTCGCAACTCGCACCGGCCAGACTGATGTTGTGGGTTGACTCCTGTTGCTCTCGTGTCGACCGCAAAGTCACTACCCCTCGCTATACGCCGCGGCCCACTGGACTCACGTGGCGACCTCACATGCGCCGACGCTCAAGACGGACAAGTCATCTTGTGTCTCAGTGCGCGACCGACCAACCGATCGATCCAACCGCCAATGACCATTGCCTGAGCAAACTCGTGCAGCCGGCGGCCTAACGCGCAGACTCAGATGCAGGAACTCAGCCCCGACCGGGCGACCACTCACTGAGTTCTCTTACTGGAGGAGTGGAAAGACTCTCATTTTGCCAGCTTTAAAGATTGATCCGAACTACAGATATACTAGCACTCCAAACGACAGACAGACACTAACTGCCTAACAAATGCAGACGAGAGACAGACTAGGAAGCTGGGGACGAGAGACTGACAGAGACTGACCGATTGGCGAGGTCAAAGCACCCCTTAAATGCACATGAACAGGCAAGCTTTCCCCTTCCCCACCAGAGGGAGACACCAAAGCTGCTATTGCCACAGCAGCGCCACCGCCAGAAATGGAGGGTGACTGCTTCACACTAGCGGTGCGGCGCGCTCTTCAAAACAGCAATTTTTAACCATGGCTCACATTCACTGTGCTGTTCATAGTAGCTTATTCGCGTTTCTATTTTTTTAATTCATTATTAAACCCACTCCTGCATTACCTCTGTTTGATTTTGTATTTATAACCCTGTATTCACCTAACCAGGAGTTCTGTTCCTCCTGCACCGAACTTCACTAATTCCCAATATATCTGTCTTTAATCTATCCAGTTCCCTTTTTAAATTTCCTATCCTACCTGCCCGATTAAGGTATCTGACATTCGACGCTCTGGTGCATAGAACGCCAGTTTTGTTTCTCCTGACGACGACATCCTCCTGAGTAGTCGTCGCCCGATGATCCAAATGGGAGACTATTTTACCTCTGAAATATTATATCCATATAATACAGCTGCATGCCCTTGGGAAAAATTAGGCTGTAGTTTCCCCTTGCTTTCAGATGTTCGCGGCACCAGCACAGGAAGCCTATTTTGTTTGATGCTACAAGGCCAGATCAGTAAATCATGAAGACTGCTGTCGCTGGAATTACTGAAAAGGCTGCTGCCCCTCGGTCCAGCTACCTGTATCCAACAGCAACAAGGTCCATGCTTCTTATGGGAGAGATTAGCATGATACATAAAAAACTACATTGATTAGGTTCCTAATTCAACATCACAGCTCTGTATAAATCATCTAGGAAGAAAAATTCCTGGGAAAAAAACCAAGAGCAGGCCGAGAACATCCATTTTACGAAGTGTTATCAGTGGACTGAACTGCGGCAACTACAACCAAATGGCTACAACAACGACGCGTCGCCTGTATTGTCTAATGATGATGGTGACATGTCCTTAAGAAAGCTGAGTGAGAATAATGTTCTCAGACCGTCATCAAGAGGAAATCAGCTGGTTAGTATTTGGCCCCACGACATTCTCATCACTAGATTCTTCTGTTAGCCACAGTAAAACGAGCTGAGACCTATGGCAGACGGTCACTGCGACCGAGTAGATGAGATACAATGATTACAATGCCGAATATCGTCCTTATATAGCTGGTAATGTGACTGTGGTAGTCTACAAATGGGACCTCTTGTATCATGTAATCATACGTTTTGCGGTGGCTCTAGAATACATGAAAAATTTAATCAAGCGTGTATCAATGTTCCACATTTTACTTTGGCTTTCTGAAAAGGAAAGGATTTTTGCTGTGACAGGTCTGTTTACATGATCAGTGCATGCACTGCTGTTTCTGTTTTATTACAAAAATACATTATTATACAAGTATAAACAAAATTCTTGTATGTTATTGACAATGCACGTTTATCTAGCCGGAAAGGAAAGTAAAATAGTCAATATGTGGTTACATATATTTGTATTCGAGCATTTAATAAGCTAACATTCATTTTTCGCTCCTCTCTTTCATCACATCATTAACGTAATTTCTGTCAACAATGTCATCCGGGTTGCAAAGAGTCGACATTTTCACACCATTCTCGCATACCTGGTGTGCCAGTAATGCATGTCTCATTGTCAGATTAATATTGTCGTTCAAATTCAATGCAGTGTGTGAACGAGCGAAAACATACAGTGAGTTCACATTTCATAGCTTTCAACTCAAATTCTGCACAACGCATTGCAACATTAGGTTGCTGCAGCAAGCCGTTTTGCGTATATGCTGACGACGCCTCAGTCTTTACACGCAGGTCAGTGATTGACATTAATTGACTTGTTTCGTTGAAAATTATTATTCGGTGTCTAGTTAGAGACTAGCATTTGCATGTTAAAAATTTCTGGTTTGTGTTAGCAACTGTATATCCAGATCACTTAGCTGCCATAAACTTCCTTAACACGCCAAACAGATTGTAAACCTACATAAACTACCGAACAATGCGGTTGAAACAAACTTATCTAACCTGTAGGAATAATATCAAAGACAACATACGATACCTGCAAAACCATTTACATAAATCATTAAGTGGAGGTTTATTATCTTTCGCCCGAAAAAAGCATGTTCTTTGAGAATTTTTTTCTCGGGACGTGTTATAGATATCAATGTCGAATTTGGTGAAAATGTTTGTTGATGTTTCCTCTACAAACTGGAATTTTTTCGTTTCTGAAAATGTCTAAGAGCAAAGACGGAAGTGCCGTCGGAACGAAACAAAATTTCGATGTGGACCTCCACGCGCGGTATGTCACAGATCAGCCGGCTTGTCTGAAATCAAAATTGAGTTGACGTTAGCGAAGTATATCAGAGTCTTTAGCAGTTGTACCTCGCTTAAGTTATTTGAACCATAGGAAACAAAATGGCGGCCATTTGAAAAAAAAAGATTTTTTCAACGATTTTTCGACTTCGTCGACCAAGTAAAAAAATTTGTAGTTGATGGATCGTAATAAAAGTGGTAGAGCTCCTAGACAATTTAGTTATCTTCGTCGGAAACAAAGAATCATGCCAATCGGTTCAGCAGATTTGAAGTTACCATACAGCGCGATAAAAAAAAGTCATTTCGAGAAAAACTTTTGAAGTTTTGACTACATGTAAATGCAATATTATGCAACTTACGTCCAATCTGCTATTCCGGATCCATAAACTAGTCCTTCTTCTTCTTCATAGAGGGCGTTCTGCTCGATCTGGGCCATCCTGCGCTGCTCCAGAGCCGCTCGCACGGCCGGTGACAAGCGGTTTTCGGCCGCTTGAATCCGGTGGTCGTCCGAATGCTTGGCGAACTGCGTCGAATAGAGTCCCAGGGTGACGTCCATCGTTGTCATGCTCTTCAGAATTGCTGAATACCCTTCGCTGAAGCTGCTCACTGCCAGGAAAGTTGCAATCTCCACAGTCTTCGCACCAGAATGCAAATGCTTCGGGGCGAACTTCCAAACACATGCGTTCAAACCCTCATTTGAATTTTGCGTGTTTCCTCCCAAGCACCGGTACGATGACTCGTCCTCCGAAAGAAAAAAAACTGGTGCGTGAAAAGGCCGATTTCAGGCAGGTACATTTTTTTGTTCAACCTCGAATATCAAACATTTCCGTTCCGTATTCGGAAAAACCGTTTCAGGGCTGGATTCTGAACACTTTTATGGATCCAAAAATGCAAGTTAAAAAAAATCCATTTTTTGAATGAAAAGATAGTAAACCTCTCCTTAACAACTTACCTACTAATACAGAACAGGTCACATGCAACAACTGTTTGTATCACTTCAGTCTGCCACGTTGTATTAGGTTCATGAGATTCGTTCATGTCGTAAACAGCATTAGTACAGACTTACATGGTGAGTACATATGTCTTGACACAAAATCCAGTCGTTCTTATATGTCAGTGACAAATGTAAGTAGCTGCTATTTTTCTTGGCCCAGATTATGGATAGCTCGAATTGAAAATCAAAAGATCCGCCACTAGGTTACACAGGGTGAAGAAAATTCCTCATCCACATTCAAGACAAAAGTTTATTTACGATAGTCGATATTGCAGTGCATGTGTTATTCTGATTACGATGCAGAGTTCCTTTGGACGTGAATGCATGTCCAAAGGAACAGGCATTTCGGCGACTACAGCCGTTATGAAATACATTAAATTTATTCGTAATTGGGAATAGTGACAACTACCAGCCGTAGAACGGAATGACGACAGTGAAAATCTGTGCCGGACAGGAACTAGAGCCCGCATTTCCCGCTTATCGCGAGCGCTCACCTTACCATTCGGTTGACGACATATGGAAGTTTGAATGTGGCCGTGAGTCGTGCACGGATAGCCAGATGGCTAGGCGACCGCTCACCATAAGCCGGAAACCAGCGATCGAGTTCCCGTCCAGCACAGATTTTCACTGTCGTCAGTCCATTCTAAAAGGTATCAGATAGATTATATAATGGTAAGACAGAGATTTAGGAACCAGGTTTTAAATTGTAAGACATTTCCAGGGGCAGATGTGGACACTGACCACAATCTATTGGTTATGAACTGTAGATTTAAACTGAAGAAACTGCAAAAAGGTGGGAATTTAAGGAGATGGGACCTGGGTAAACTGAAAGAACCAGAGGTTGTACAGAGTTTCAGGGAGAGTATAAGGGAACACCTGACAGGAATGGGGGAAAGAAATACAGTAGAAGAAGAATGGGTAGTTCTGAGGGATGAAGTAGTGAAGGCAGCAGACGATCAAGTAGGTAAAAAGACGAGGGCTAATAGAAATCCTTGGGTAACAGAAGAAATATTGAATTTAATTGATGAAAGGAGAAAATACAAAAATGCAGTAAATGAAGCAGGCAAAAAGGAATACAAACGTCTCAAAAATGAGATCGACAGGAAGTGCAAAATGGCTAAGCAGGGATGGCTAGAGGACAAATGTAAGGATGCAGAGGCTTGTCTCACTAGGGGTAAGATAGATACTGCCTACAGGAAAATTAAAGAGACGTTTGGAGACAAGAGAACCACTTGCATGAACATCAAGAGCTCAGATGGAAACCCAGTTCTAAGCAAAGAAGGGAAAGCAGAAAGGTGGAAGGAGTATATAGAGGGTTTATACAAGGGCGATGTACTTGAGGACAATATCATGGGAATGGAAGAGGATGTAGATGAAGACGAAATGGGAGATAAGATACTGCGTGAAGAGTTTGACAGAGCACTGAAAGACCTGAGTCGAAACAAGCCCCCGGGTGTAGACAACATTCCATTAGAACTACTGATGGCCTTGGGAGAGCCAGTCCTGACAAAACTCTACCACCTGGTGAGCAAGATGTATGAGGCAGGCGAAATAGCCTCAGACTTCAAGAAGAATATAATAATTCCAATCCCAAAGAAAGCAGGTGTTGAAAGATGTGAAAATTACCGAACTATCAGTTTAATAAGTCACAGCTGCAAAATACTAACGCGAATTCTTTACAGACGAATGGAAAAACTGGTAGAAGCGGACCTCGGGGAAGATCAGTTTGGATTCCGTAGAAATGTTGGAACACGTGAGGCAATACTAACCTTACGACTTATCTTAGAAGAAAGATTAAGAAAAGGCAAACCTACATTTCTAGCATTTTTAGACTTTGAGAAAGCTTTTGACAATGTTAACTGGAATACTCTCTTTCAAATTCTGAAGGTGGCAGGGGTAAAATACATGGAGCTAAAGGCTATTTACAATTTGTACAGAAACCAGATGGCAGTTATAAGACTCGAGGGGCATGAAAGGGAAGCAGTGGTTGGGAAAGAAGTTAGACCGGGTTGTAGTCTCTCCCCGATGTTATTCAATCTGTATATTGAGCAAGCAGTAAAGGAAACAAAAGAAAAATTCGGAGTAGGTATTAAAATTCATGGAGAAGAAGTAAAAAGTTTGAGGTTCGCCGATGACATTGTAGTTCTGTCAGAGACAGCAAAGGACATGGAAGAGCAGTTGAACGGAATGGACAGTGTCTTGAAAGGAGGATATAAGATGAACATCAACAAAAGCAAAACGAGAATAATGGAATGTAGTCAAATAAAATGGGTGATGCTGAGGGAATTAGATTAGGAAATGAGACACTTTAGGGAGTAAAATAACTGATGATGGTCGAAGTAGAGAGGATATAAAATGTAGACTGGCAATGGCAAGGAAAGAGTTTCAGAAGAAGAGAAATTTGTTAACATCGAGTATAGATTTAAATGTCAGGAAGTCGTTTCTGAAAGTATTTGTATGGAGTGTAGCCATGTACGGAAGCGAAACATGGACGATAACTAGTTTGGACAAGAAGAGAATAGAAGCTTTCGAAATGTGGTGCTACAGAAGAATGCTGAAGATAGGGTGGGTAGATCACGTAACTAATGAGGAGGTATTGAAAAGGATTGGGGAGATGAGAAGTTTGTGGCACAACTTGACTAGAAGAAGGGATCGGTTGGTAGGACATGTTTTGAGGCATCAAGGGATCACAAATTTAGCATTGGAGGGCAGCATGGAGGGTAAAAATCGTAGAGGGAGACCAAGTGATGAATACACTAAGCAGATTCAGAAGGATGTATGTTGCAGTAGGTACTGGGAGATGAAGAAGCTTGCACAGGATAGAGCAGCATGGAGAGCTGCATCAAACCAGTCTCAGGACTGAAGACCACAACAACAACAACAGTCCATTCTACTGCTGATGATTGCCATTAATCGCAATTGCGAACACATTCAACGAAAAGTTTATTTAGTAAAATCAGATAGCGTGCACATATACGAAAACGAGGAGATGTCAATACTGTCACACCGTTCAGCACATCGGAATGTACAGAGGAAAGTGTACCACACTGTTCTACCGTAAAAACCATCATAGACTGCTGGGATACCAATCCTACATCCTCCCTGGCGCTATGGTTCGAATACTCGTCTGGCTCTTTTTCTTGTTTTTAGACGTCATCTCCCTATTTCTCGTCGCTTATAAGTAGTATATCATTTTGTCACATGACAGTAGCCTATCGTATGACAGTGGGAACAATTAAACTGCATTATGTGTCTAATAGCTGTGCAGTGCTCGACCATAGCTTGTCCTGTGAAGTTCATGCAGGGCGGCTTCCGAGCAGGGTACGCACACGATGAATAAGTCGATGCGCCTTGCCGTCTGCATCTGATAACCAAACTGCTGCTGTACATGTGTATGTTTCTCGTCGCCTGGAGCAACGCCTTTGGGAAACCGGTAATCTTCATCCACAGGCAATAGACAGAGGTCGTCCAAGGAATAGACGTGCTCAACAAATAGAGGACGCAATTCTTCAAACCATTCACCATTCGCCTCGGTAAAGTACCCACGATACTGCAAGGCAGCTCCACATATGTCAAAGACTGGTTGTTGAAGCGTTGCACGATGAAGAACTACATCCATATCATTACACGTTAACTCAACACCAGCGGCCAGAAGGCCGCATTCGACAAACGAAAATTTTATACATAACACGATGTGGGCTGACTGTCAACCTCCACATCAGCCATTATTGATCGGAACACAACCCACTTGTCACCGGTGAACGTGGCTTTCAGGAACGCTTTGGGCATAAACCTGTGGGCTGGAATTGGGGGGAGGTGTGCTTTTGAGACCTTACGTATTGTTGGACAAGTTGAATACGCCCCTATATCAGGTTACCTTCCATTAGGTAAGTGGATGGACTGAGCGACTGTTAAGTGATTTATAAATTATAGAGCACAGCAATCAGTTGTCCTTTTTTTGCAGGTTTTATTACGCAAATCAAGATTTCGGCTAGTGCCTAGCCATTATCGATGCACTATTTTCTAGTCTCTATGTATGTCAGTTCCCTGTTGTTCAGGCGTACGTCACAGTTCCTTGAATCCTACTCATTGCATTGATAATGGCTAGGCACTAGCCGAAATCTGGATTTGTGTAACAAAAGGAAAAGGACGAATGATTGCTGCGTTCTATAATTTATAAAATTATTCCCCCTATATCGTAAATTTCTTTGCAATACTTTGTCGCATTAGAAAACATTGAGCCGTGACCAGTTCTTGTTGATGCCGTTTGTTCTTTGGCATTTTGTCGCAATCGAGTGGCGTCTTATTTCTCCCTGTGTTACTACCATAACGAGTTGCTGACTTGCCTCTGCCAGTGGCAGCAGCAGCGCTTATCGATACTAGTATTGCTGTACCATCTTTGGTGTGATCAATATATTTCCGTGTAGTCGTGCGTGTGGCAGTCGGTCGGTTGGGAGAGAGCAGCGAGGAACTCTCCGCAGCGTGTTGTCAGACTTGGACTGCTGGCGGCGTGCACACGCAGTCGGATCGTGAGGCGCTAGCTGCGAGAGCTACAAAGTTCATTTCCCACCTAACCTGGACACTGAAGCTGAGTGATCAGTTAACGTGTTATGAAACGTCAGTTGCTGTAACATCTCTTTTTTCATTGCCAGTTGTTGCTTCCTCGGCTGTTCCGGCTAGCAGCAACGTATGATGTGTTGGGGTTGGCGAAATCTTGCAGCCGTCTTACTACATTGTGATTAATTATTAAATTGACTGTTACTTGCAAGTGAAGTCTACCAACGGTATTTTCTGTCCTGTGGCCGTTAACACCCCAGTTACCTGCCCTGGTCGTTAGCATAATTATCTGGTAGTGTGCCTTTCCTCATCTGGTTGATGCTGTCCGATATAGGGTGTAGTTTGACAGCCTTTTAAGTTGTTTGGTTCATATTTTACAAAGAGTGGTTATTGTTCCCTCGGCTGTTTTTAGACGCCAATTTCTGAAGACATAGTGCTGGTAGTATCCTCATCCTTGGCCGATATTTTCCATCATTGTGCTGTTGGTCGGACAGAAGGGAATTGGTTAATTTGTTGGTCGATCCTTTGGGCCATCCCTAGTTTGGGTTGACATCCGATTATTTAACTTCAACTTTTGGCTGCCTGTCTCACCTCCATTAGCCGGCCGAAGTGGCCATGCGGTTCTAGGCGCTGCAGTCTGGAACCGCGTGACCGCTAAGGTTGCAGGTTCGAATCCTGCCTCGGGCATGGATGTGTGTGATGTCCTTAGGTTAGTTAGGTTTAACTAGTTCTAAGTTCTAGGGGACTAATGACCTCAGAAGTTGAATCCCTTAGTGCTCAGAGCCATTTGAACAATTTTTTTCACCTCCATTACATTTGAGCTACCTTCTCAGGCCGACCCTTAGAAACACTTCTGAGCACCACTTGTTCTGTTTGTTTTAGATTGTGATTTTCATTTTAGTTTGAAGTATTGTTCAAGGCCTTCAGCCGTGTATTAATTCAGTTCTTTTAAAGTTTACATAAAGCCCTTCAGCAGTGTAAATTAAAATTATGAATACTGATTTTATTCTAAAAAAGGAAAATTTTTTTCCTTAAAATTGGTTCTATCTGAAATTGTTTGTAATCCAGGCCCTAAGCCGTTATTTGTTCGGTGTGTTATGTGTTGCCTTCGGGCTGAGGATTTACGTGAACCCCTTTTAACAAGGCCTTCAGATGTGTGTATCCCTTAAACGATAATTTTTTATAGGAAGGAAGGGGTTTATTTTAAATTGTTTGTATGACTTGTTGTTCAGGCCTTCAGCCTTTGTTTCAAATTTGTTTGTGGCATTCGGCCGTGCAATAAGTTAATATTTCTTTAATTAGGCTTTTGACCGTTCTGTTGTAAGTTTAAAAAGAAATTTCTTGGTTGGAAAAATTGTTTATTAATGTGTTTTAATTATAATTGTCCTTCAGACGTGGAGTGTAGGCCTTCAGCCGCTAATCGTTTTCAAATTGCATGTTTTTTTTTAACGAAAAAAAATTTACCTTTTATTTTTAATTGCCTTTGATTTCTAAGCCAGGCCTTCATCCATTCTTTTTTTGGGTTGGCTTTGGGCCTTCAGCCCAGAGCGCATCTCAAGTTCTTTAACTAGGCCTTCAGCTGAATTGCTCAATTGTGATATTTTAAAGCAATGTGTAAATGAGTGGTTCTTGGAAAAATAAAGTTGTGTGTTTGATTGTGCAACTCACAGTAACTGTTTACGTCCCCACCCACGATCATAACCTTATCCCCTCTGAGTACCTACCAACCTGATTCCAATCTCCCAAACAATCATGTTAGAAATAGTTCCTGCGTGTATTACGTTTCTCATCTCGCGCCGTATGAGCGTTAAGTCCAGAATAACTACTCAGATTGAATCTGCTAACATCCGAGGAGAGCACGCGGCTCCCCACCTTGTTGGTAGAGTCTCAACGCTCTTGACACCATCGCAAATGCCGATGTTGTTGTCCACAGAACATAACATGCCGTTCGTCGGAAAAAGAGACCGCCCCCCTGCAGTCGCCTTTCCACTGCAGAGCGTGAAATTGCGTGCCTTGCAGTCCTATTAAATATGGTTCAATTGCATCTGCTGTTTGCTGTGGGTCCCTTCTTGTTTGTTGCACAATGTTGCGGTCATCTGCTGTTGTACTTAGCCGTGGTCGACTATCTCCTCTCCTTAGGGTAACAATACCTGTGGTTCGTAACGTTTCCCACGTGTGAAACAATGCTGTGAGTAATACAAAACTCCTCAAATACATTCGTCACACTTCATCTTTATTCTAGTTTCCCGGTCGTTCTTCCTCATGTGGAGTCATCCAGATGTTGTCTTGGGGCCATGTTGTAATGAAAGACAGCACGGCAGTACACCGTAACGGCGATGGACACACACCTATATTTCCTGTTCCTTCGCCTTCCTACAGTTGCGGGCGCTATTCACGCTGACTTCACGCCTGCGACATCCAGCTCTCTCTCTCTCTGCATTACTTGGCGACCTCTGGCAACATTATGACTCATTTTCATTAATCTCCATTAAGTTGTTGATATGTTACTTTATCTATCCCGTCTGTAAGTTTTGCAGAGCACTGAATGTGTTCGACACAGAGCATAAAAATAAAGGTACCACCATTACTTTTACATTAAGCTGTTATATTTCGAAGACCAACTGCTATGATAAAACTTATTTCACTTAGATAGCACAAACAATAAAAATACAATCTTTTTATGTAATCATATGTATGACATGGCTCATATTTAATGGAACAGTTAGCCGACCGTAGTGGCCGTGCGGTTCTAGGCGCTGCAGTCTGGAACCGAGCGACTGCTACGGTCGCAGGTTCGAATCCTGTCTCGGGCATGGATGTGTGTGATGTCCTTAGGTTAGTTAGGTTTAATTAGTTCTAAGTTCTAGGCGACTGATGACCTCAGAAGTTAAGTCGCATAGTGCTCAGAGCCTTTAATGGGACAGTTGTTTAGTATTATGGCGTTACTCAGTATTGCTTGGACTTTTTTTTAGTTGACTTATCTACAGGGTGACGCACGAAATGTTTTACCATTTTGTTTTTGAATACGAACTTTATTGTCAATACAATCTGAAAGGAACGTATACTACAATGAAGAGCCGTCCATCGAGATTTGTTCTAACTCAGCACATGCTCAATATGTCCACCATTTCGTTTCCTAATTTCCTTCAAACGAACACTAAAGTTAGTGATTACCCTACGGCACATGTCTTCCGTAATTTCACTGCAAGCTTGAAGAATAAGTCTTCTGAGCTCCATTAAATCATGTGGACGTTTCGGGAAAATTTTTTCCTTTAGGTACCCCCAAAGAAAAAAGTTACATGGATTGAGGTCTGGACTATTGGGGGGCCAATTTTGTCCGTCGTTGAAGCGACCTGGAAACCTGAGCATGTCAAATTCTCGAGTAAAAACTCCAACACAGTGTTTGCAGTATGTATGTGGCCTTGCTCCATCTCGCATGAACCACTGCGTGTTGAAGGGCAAGGCAGTAGCAAGAAGCTGTGAATGAAGCTATTGCGAAGCATGCTCAAATAACGCTCACTGTTCACAGTTTCTTCAAAGAAAAAGGGTCCAATAAGTCCGTGACTGGAAATTGCTGGCCACGCTGTAATCCTCGAAGCATAATGTTGTCGTTCATGAAGCACTTGTGGGTTTTCAGTGGCCCAAAAGCGTACATTTTGTTTGTTAACCAAACCGTCTAAATGAAAATGCGCCTCGTCTGAAAACCAAACGTTGTTGAGAGTTTCTTTCCTATCCTCCGCCCACTGAGCGAACAGTAGTCTCTGCTGCTTGTGTTCTTCAGTTAGCTTCTGTGCACAGGTCATCTTGTATGGGTACATATGGAGGTCACTTTTAAGAATGCGTTAAACGGAGCGTCTGGATATTCCCAGTTGCACTGCTGCCTTTCTACACGATTTCCCGGGACTTCTCTGTACAGCAACTCGTATCGCTTCAATATTCTCCGGCGAACAAACAGGCTTAGGCCGAGGTCGCTTCGCTTCCAATACTGTTCCTTCCTGTACAAATGTATCGTACAACCTGTGGATGGTCTTTTTGCAAGGGACCCACCGTGTGTTAAACTGTTGTCGAAAACGCCTCTGAATCACAACAAGGTTTTTCGTTTCATGAAAAAGTAACACAACTGCAGATCGTTGCTGTGTCGTCAGTCTTCCAGTGTCAGCCAATGCTGATTACTAGTCTCCTAGCGGCAGTATCGTGAATTACACGTCATTTCGTAACTCATTTGTTTTTCCGAGCTCTGCTGGTACTGCTGTAGAGATCCCAGCGGGATATCTAATGTGCGTCGTAAGTTGTGAAAGAAACAATTGGTAACACATTTCGTTCGCCACCCTGTATATGCCTTAATAAAATATGCTTTTCACATTCAAGAAATTTAAGTTGTTACTATCTAGCTTATCGTTCAACAAGTTGGAACTATGTAATGTGTCATGAAAGAAAATTTCTGGCTCTTCATACAATTTCATTTGATGTTCCTAGTCCATTTTATGTAATATATGATCATTCACAATGGCGTGGAATGAGTGGCCAGTGTCTTTTATGTGGGTGGCTGTTGTTCAATTAGTATAATTGTTTGTGTGATTGGCATTTAAGCATTCGTTGTCTCTTTTTTTGGAAGTTTGTCTTTGTATGTACTGCACACTAGTTTGTAAAATGCCTTATTGTGTGTATTTATCTGTGTTTTTATTTTGTCTCAGTGTGTGTTGTAGTTTGTGTGTTGTGAAAGCGATTGCAGTATTGCGTGGTCTTAAAATATTTGCTATTTTGTGGCAGGGTTTGCTTTTGAATGATACGCAAGCAATGGGACTCTCTTTCATTTTCTGTGTTTCATTAGTTTGTTAGTGTTTTCCTTTTCTGTCTGCAGTTGTAGATGGATGATTGTAGACATCTGCTTCAGCTACTTGTTTGGTCATATTCACATTTATCTAATGGTGCGGTACAGGCTCTGTCAATTAACGCTCTGTGTGTAACATGTTTGTGTGTTGTGGGATAACAAGGTGAGCTGTGTCTGGTGCTGTCGGTTGTCGTGGTTTTGCTGTGGACTTCGAATGCCTGCTCATTGTTTTCTTTCCTGATGTTCAGGTCTAGGGCGTTGATGCTACCATTGTTCTCATTTCAACAGTAAACATTAAATTTCTATCTTGTTTATTACGTGAATCGAGTATGTTGTTAATTTCATTTGTTAATATCATTTGTGTCACCATCTACCTAGTTTAATGTATCGTGAACATAAGCTTTACAGTAAACAATTACATTCATAGAGGGAATGTATTAGAAATTTCATCTACTATACCTGAACCCATTAGAACACTTTTTTTTTCTTTGCCTCTATTTGAATAATATTATCAACACAAAGAATGTAGATGAGTACTACAGTATAATTCTTCTGGAGTTGACAAAATAAGAATAAAAGCCAGCTGTTGCGCTATGCATGAGAAACTGGTCCTGCTCTCCTAAGTACATTAAGATATATAAAAAATAGCAAATCACAATTACACTTAACTGTAATAAAATAAGACAACTTCAGGTTACATTAGGCTGGCGAACGTTCATAAATAGTCTTGAACACATAACAGGCCTGGTGTTATTGGTCTGAACCCTGATTACCTGTAATATTTCTCCATTCTGGAATCACTTCAGGATACGAGCTAATGGTCTGATAATTGTATCCATTACAAATACACCACACGTTCAAATAAACTCTTAAAATTCCTTTAAAATCGGTAACGTTAACTTAGGTATGTACGATTTAGAAACTACTTTTTATACGAATTCTTAGAGAAGGCATTGATTCGAACATCCCGACAGGTGGCCACTTTTAGAAGAGAAATTTAATTGGTACTCTTACACTTGGCTATGTGATGGGACGTTTTAATGTTAAGTGCTGAAGTTAAACTCACGAAAATTTGTTGAGAAAAGTGAGGCTGAACGAAAAACAAATTCCTCATAACTTTTAATGGTCCTACATTTAACACATTAGTGGAAATAGTTCTTCCCATACACGGGCGACTCCATCCCCATCATCGAAAATCAAAATAACACAATAACAGACGCAGTTCCACCAAGTCAGCGCTAATCTTTTACGCTGCTATACCTTGCTACTGTCAATTGTTTCGAAGTCTTGAAATTTACAGGTGCAGTTTTACTTCACAGGATTTGAAACGCAGTTATGGGAACGTGCCACGCAATAATGCGTACGCTAAAGGATTATACATGGGTAATGTATACACTGAAATAAATATCTAGATATATTTTTGTTTATAACTTTGGGATCTAGTGTAGCAGGGGATACAACCCGTCGGCTTTGAACAATGACGTCATTCCTTAGTCATAGATAGTAATGTCTTCACTTCGAGGCATAGATAATAAAGCAGTTCTGTGTTTTAATAAGCGCTATCATTAAAATAATTGAATGTGAATCTAAAAGCGATCGCTTGATATTAGATACAGATGCTTCAGTAGCTGATAAGTGTTTTTTGGCTTTTTTTTTAAAAAAAATCTCACGAGATAGAATAAACTGATCCTACTTTATTAAGCAATCAATAAAAAAACTAAACTAAAACATAACAGCAAAAGACAAGTGAAACACAAAGGTTAAATAAACAATCAAGACATATAAAATGAAACAGGTTGCAAATGTAACGTATGTGTATTTCCACCTATTCGTAAGTAGGATCAGTTTATTCTATCTCATGAGATTTTTTTTTTTAAGCCAAAAAACACTTATCAGCTACTGAAGCATCTGTATCTTAGGATCAGTTTATTCTATATCATGAATTTTTTTTTAAAGCCAAAAAACACTTATCAGCTACCGAAGCATCTGTATCTTCTAATGGGTGCGGGAGTTCCGACTCACACCCACCCACCTCCCCAGGAGTCGGAACTCCCGCACCCATTAGAAGATACAAATGCTTCCGTAGCTGATAAGTGTTTTTTGGCTTTTTAAAAAAAAAATCTCACGAGGTAGAAAAACTGATCCTCTTACAGATGCTTCAGTAGCTGATAAGTGTTTTTTGGCTTTTTTAAAAAAAAAATCTCACGAGATAGAATAAACTGATACTACTTTATGTTAGTAATAGCGGAGACGAAATAAGCAGCACATCTACAATTTGTATCCCGTGTTCCACTTAGGGTTTACTGAAGCGGAGGATACATCGTTCAGGTGAAGAACAGGACAGTAATGCTAGTGAAAACGAAGAAATCGCCTTACGACAAACTCGTATTCCGGACTGTACTTAAGCAACACACTTCGAATGAGATTTTAATTTCTATTGGGTTTCATTTGCGATTTAGTGAATCAGGGGATACATAGTTCAAGTGAACAACAGGACAGCAATGCTAGTTGAAACTAAGAAATCGACTACGCTGAACTTGAATCCCGTACTGCACTTAAGCAATACAGTTCGAAAGACTTTCGAGATACAACTGACATACATGTAACGTGATGTATTCTTTGCTAGTAACTTCATTCATTTCTTTCCATTGTATTTTGCGGAGAAATACTAAGATACAAACACGCGATATCGTTAACGTGAAAATACTACTGGCCCTTACATATGTGAAATAAAGTTTATCTCTCTCGCATTCCTTTGTTTCTCAACATTCTCCTCAGCTCTTTCATCTTTGTAATACATGCTCTCTGGCGACTTGTGACGTCATTGTTCAAAGCCGACGGGTTGTATCCACTGCTACACTAGACCCTAACTTTGTATTACTTAAATTTTTTAAAACATCTTCCTGCGTTGTTATTCCCTCTATTTTCTGAACGACAAATCGTACTATTCATCATTCTTCACACTTCTGTTTTTGCACTGATCTCCCTTAATATCCCACAATACCGGCGATGATTTATACATTTCAATACACACTTTAGTCTTGTTTTGAACTTACTTTTCACAGAACAAGAAGAAACCTAACCTAACAAATACCTCCGTAGTCCGTGTAGCACGTGAGACTATTTAGAAAAATGAAGGAACCGCCGGACAGTTGCTTAATCCACAATCTTTTATTGTGTACAGTTACAGTTCCATCATCTGACTACTCGCGGCTGGTATTTACGACTGCACAGTTTTTCCTCTTTGTCTTCCCAGTCGCACAGCACGGGGGAACGGCTGTTACGGAAATTTGTTGCTTTTACCTTTTGACACTGAATCTTTGGTTCCACGACAACATTGGTATGAGGATGACGTCAGATGATTGATTTTATTTTTTTCGCCACATAATGGAATTTCAAGAATTCCGAAACCGGCCGTACACACACTAAAATATAGTGAATTAAGCAACTGTCCTGCGGTTTCTTCATTTTTTTCAAAATGGACTTGTACAGTTGCAGCTGCCCCATAAGAACAACTCTTTTCGCGAGAGACTGTCAAAGATATTGTCACACCCCTTTGCGGTCAGGAATATTGTGCATCCTGGAAATATTATAGATTTTATTGACCGTCTAGGGCCCGCTTATAAGCGCGAGCATACGACCTGTTTACCGTTGCACCGTGGACTGAAGAAACAGTGGACGAAGTGTATTTGAAATGTACATGTCTTGGATTAATCTTCCACACAGGAACAGTGCAGATACACGTTTATTATCGGGACGATTTACGGTGCACAACGCCGACTGCCGAGTTAAAATTCCAATGTGTCAGTGTGCCTTTTGTGATAACCTAACGTGTCGTGGAGTGGTAGGAGAGTAGTGACTGTTGAGCGACAGAACACATGCAGTACTACGAACTGTGTACGACTGACAACGTTCGCCTTATCGTACTGCAGTATGAACTGCGTACCAGTAACGAAGTGCTTCTTATCGTGAAGTAGCATATCGTGTAGAAATATGAAAGTAGTGATAGTAAAAGAATACGTTTATGGAGTGAACTATTTTCAATATTGAACACATACTCCGAATTGGGTACATATACAGAAACTATTACATTCGAACAGTGGTTAGATAGGCTTATTACATGCAGCGACGTTGGCAACATTACTTTGCTCATTACGGATTACATTTGTTTTGAATCGTTGACACCAACGCTTCTACCAACAAGAACAGGATACGCATCTTTTATTGCATCTTTGCATTCACTATCATTTTCAAGAGGAAAGCTGGAGCGACATTACTTTAGAAGGATTACAATAACTGGAATGTGTTAGCGTGTCGCAAACGTGGTCAATTACTCGGCGTTTCCCACAGCTAAGTTTCTTGCTTGGACCATGGTAATGGTTAGGCAACTCCCCTCTCTTGATTATATGCTTTTTTAAATAATATATTAAATAAAACTTCGCTTGGATAAGTTTATCTGCAATTTTTCTCACTGTTATGTCTCACGCAACTTTGTGACAGAATCATTTAAATAAATCTTTCAGTAGCTCCGAGCACTGTACTGAAACTGAATTCACTGTGTAATGCTTTTCACAGTAAAATTTTAAATACAGAAAATACCTGTTTTCGTTAAATTCTTTTAGCACTTGCAATTATTACAAATTCTTGGCTTCCTGCAGTAATAATAAATATTGTACTTTAGTGTTGCATTATTATATGTAGCTTGTTGGTCTTTCGTTGGTATCTTTAGCAAGATTTTGCAGCTGTTTGTGCAATATTTTATTGAAAGTGTTAGCGATATAGGCAAGTGGCCGCCATTAAGCCAGAGACCTTCGACCAATAACATTAGAGTAGCTTGATTTTCATTGGTAGAGCGGTTACTCAGCGGGAAAGCTTTGGACTAGATATACTTATAAAACATCATACAGTATTGTTATATTCCAAAGTCACTGAGGGAACTTGTATGTTGTATTAATGAATAGTATTCACTATTCTACTATACGTGGTATTCGATAAATTCCGCGCAACGGTCAAACTTTATAAACTTTTTTTACTGTAGGTTATTCGTCTTCAGCTGACGGCAGTTTAATTAAAAAGAACTACACCAGACGCGTCTCGCTTTTATTTATAAAGCATCTTCCGTGGTTATTCTGAAAATTGCATATATACATTTGTACATTTTTTATTGTTTTAGGCTAAAAACAGTGTTTTGTTCATAAAGTTGGTTTGCAAGTTAATTATGGTGTTTTTAAATATTCTGCTCCTTCCCTCCCTGCTAGCAGCGGCTGGCGCTGAAAGGCTTCGTTTCACATTTGCACACGGCAGTTATTGCCATTTAAACGATAACTGCTCTTAGCATGGAGGGAAGAAGTAGAATATGTAAAGAAACGCCGTAAGTAGCGTATGGATCCAATTTGCAGAATAAGCACGGAAGATGCTTTATAAATAAAAGTGGAACGCGTCTGGTGTAATTCTTTTTAGTTAAATTGCAGTCAGCTCAAGACGGATAACGTATAGTAACAGATTTTAACAGCTGCTGCGGAAGATGGCCATGCAATCAAACGTATTACTTGCAAACATTTTTGTTATTTCTATATTACATTTGATGGACTTTTACTCGTTTTATTAGTGAACAATCAGATTTCTTCTGTTTTTGCACCAGATTTCACTTTTATTTAACAGATCAATTAATTGTTGTTAGAATTTTGCACGAACACAATCATGAGTGGTAGGAAAATTAATGGGGTATCCTGTTTCGCTACAAGGTCTGTTTCCAAATTTCAAATACCTTCCATTAAATTCTTCAATTCAATGTTGAAGAGCACTATAGTACCATCAGCGGAACGAAGGTACTCCCATTCTACTTCTGAGACTCCCCACCTGGCGAATCTGAAAACAACATCTATGACTGACGAAAATTGTTTTGATGACACGAAATCTTGTTGGCTTATGTTCCTCCATCGTGTGGCTTAAACTCATCTGCAGACAGTACAAGTGAGCTAGCTGACCGAGTTTCATTCAACACAATTGACGAAACGTGAGGCAGCCACCTCGTCTGCAGACATTCGCCCCCACGGTGCTTCGATGTTCTGGCGCCGCCCGCGTTATCAAGGCCGTTCCACGTCTGAGTGTTTGCCTGGACCGCAATGGTGTGAAGAGCCGTCTGTCGTTTCCGGTGGTTACGTGGGAGGCTCTCGATCCTCCTGAAACCTTGTCTTGATGAATTATTGTCATCGACAATTCTTGGGGAATTCCGTGGCTTTTCTACACCATCCGGAGGAGTGATGTTTGCAGATTGTCCATTCTGACATCGAAAAGCAGTCCTCCACAATCCACCTCGATAAGAGTCCTTTCTAACCCTATCTCACTGAAGCACGTATAAATATTGACCGGTGCGAATCCGCATTATCAACAGTACTTACCAGTTTATCCTTAAAGTGGCGAGATCGTGTTTACTATTCCCGCACCAAGAGAGCAGCTGGCGCAACACCGACTTACGCCGATAGGCCGACCTCTCCGAGTCAGTCGTGTTCTGGAGAGAGAGCTGTGATATTATCACCCAAGATGGGCTAGGCGTGATTCTTCTTTTTTATCAAGTTTTTGACCGGTTCGATGCGGCCCGCCACGAATTCCTGTTCGGTGCCAACCTCTTCATATCCGAGTAGCTCTTGCAACCTACGTCCACAATTATTTGCTGGATGTATTCCAATCTGTCTTCCTCTACAGTTTCTCTCTCTACAGTTCGCTCTAGTACCATGGAAGTTGGGAATTTGTCTTAACAAATGCCCTGTTATTCTGTCTCTTTCCTTTCCTTCTCTCACCGATTCTGCGGAGAACCTCTTCATTTTTTTTAAATTGCAGTTGTTTCAAAGAAAATGGCTTTTTTGCATGCTGCACATCGAAATTTTTATTTTTATTTATGCACCCAGACGCTTTTCGCCTTTTTTACAAGGCATCTTCAGTGAGTGTCCTGAAATATTACATGATTTGTCCATTTTTACACATAGGTTATGATTTCACATCTAGGTTATACGAGGTGTGGCTAGAAAAAAACCGGACTAGTACTGGTGAAACAATAAAACGAATGCAATAAGGCTGAAAGTCGCGTGGCCTGTCACGTGACTCTCGCTCCGCCTACTGCTCGAGTTTCATCTGCCTCCTGCACTCAGTCTGCCCGTGGCGTCTGTTTTAAGTAGTTGACGTTTTGTCTGTGCGTCGGAAAATGTTGAGTGTACAGAAAGAACAGCGTGTTAACATCAAATTTTGTTTCAAACTAGGAAAATCTGCAAGTGAAACGTTTGTAATGTTACAACAAGTGTACGGCGATGATTGTTTATCGTGAACACAAGTGTTTGAGTGGTTTAAACGATTTAAAGATGGCCGCGAAGACACCAGTGATGACACTCGCACTGGCAGACCATTGTCAGCAAAAACTGATGCAAACATTGAAAAAATCGGTAAACTTGTTCGACAAGATCGCCGTTTAACAATCAGAGCAGTGTCTGAGTTAACAGGAGTTGACAAGGAAAGTGTTAGGCAGATTCTTCATGAAAGTTTCAACATGAACAAAGTGTGTTCAAAAATGGTTCCAAAGTGTCTCACAATTGAACAGAAGGAACGCTGAAGAATGATTTGTTCTGACATCCTGGAAAACATTGAAAGTGATCCCACCTTCTTACAAAATCGATGCATTGTAAAACTCCTGGTTCTCCACGACAAAAAAAAGCACGAATGTCAAAATCGAAATTCAAGGCAATGATGATTGTTTTTTTTTTGACATAAAAGGGATTGTGCACATTGATTGGGTACCAGAGGGACAAACAGTGAATCAGCATTACTACATTAGCGTCCTGGCTACCCTACGTGAGCGAGTACGGAGAAAACGGAACGATTTGTGGAGAAAAAAGTCATGGATCCTTCACCAAGACAATGCCCCAGCTCACAGTGCGTTATCAGTGAAGATGTTTTTGGCAAAACACAACATTCCCATCTTAGATCATCCACCCTACTCACCTGATTTGGCCCCCTGTGACTTTTTTCTTTTCCCTGAAGTCAAGTCAGCTTTGAAAGGAACTAGATTTCAGACTGTTGAAGCAGTAAAAGAAAAAGCGACGGAAGTAATGTATGGACTTACCGAAAATGATCTGCAGCATTGCTATGAACAGTGAAAAATTCGTATGGAGCGGTGTAGAGACCGAGGAGGAGAGTACATTGAAGGAGATAACATGAAATTGTAAATAATTGTAAATAAATGTTTTTTCCAGCATCAGTCCGGTTTTTTTCTAGCCGCACCTCGTAAATTTAAAAACAGTTCTTTAACGTTTTCTTATGAAATGGAAAGGTACTTTCAGGTAACTTCTAATTCATTGCAGCTAAGCAAACTGCTTTTTCTCATCTGGCAACCAGATGGACATCTTGCAGTTCACTTTCAGTTCACTGTTTACGTTACACATCACTGTAACTACCATCTTTTTAATATAGACTTTCATTTGTTTTTCTAAGTTTTACCAACATTCTCAGTTTTCTGTCTTCAACTGTTTTGTGCATGTGTGTGTGTTTTTTGCCTTATCAGTCCATCTAATTTTCAACATTCTTCTGTAGCACATCTCAAATGCTTCTATTCTCTTCTGTTCCAGCTTTCCCACAGTCCGTGTCTCACTGTCACACAATGCTGTGCTCCAGTCGTAGATTCTCAGAAATTTCTTCATTTTAAGACCTACGTTTGACATTAGACTTCTCTTGACCAGGAGTGCGCTTTTTACTAGAGATAGTCTGCTCCTAATTCCGTCCGTCATGGCTTATTTTTCTGCCTACTTAGCAGAATTCCTTAACTTTATCTACTTCTTGAATACCAATTAAGATGTTAAATTTCTCACTGTTCTCATTTCTGATAGTTCTCAGTACTTTTGTCGTTCTTCGATTTACTCTCGGCCCATATGCTATACTCACTTGAATGTTCATTCCATTCAGCACGTCCTGTAATTCTTCTTCACTTTCACAGGACAGCAATGTCATTACTGAATCTTATCACTGATACATTGCTACATTCCCATATTATTCTGTGTTGTGGGTGAGTGAGACAGTTCTGTTTCCTGTGCGTTGCCCGCAGTCGAGGCCCCGCTGTTAACTTTGTGAAGCACCTTGAGAAGGAAGTTAGCCTGAGTGGATTCAGTTTGGGAAACGGCATCGAAGCCTATGAATCCGTTACTTCAGGACGATCACGGAGGAAAATTATTCAGTGAAAACTTGTTACTGTCGTCGCTTCGGATCTCGTCCAGACACTGGCACTGAACGTTTAACTTTCTTTTCAACTACTGTAATTTAACTTTTCTGCTTCCCATGGTTAACATCTTACCTGTGCCTTAATCAATAATATTAAATATTACTTTGAGTGATGACGTTTTACCGGTATTTTATCTTCCTCTGGGTCGGTTGCTAACGGTTGAGCACCGCGTTCAACGTTTCTAACTCATTACCTCACAGTCTTTTTTTCCTTAATTTATTGTGATAATTCAGAGACTGCCAAAGCTGAACATGGTTTTAGCGTTCAAATGTTTTCAAAGTATATCTGGCATTTTAAGCCTAGTGTTGTTTAATCAAGTACTGCATAACGGGCATCTCCCGTGTTATTTTGTAACCAAATGTTATTAGTTATCTAAATTGGTATCTTAGGTATCTAACTACTGTGTTTATTTGTTTCTCTCTCTCCGTTAAAGTTCTGATGAATGTAAAAATTGTTATTGCTATTCCAAGGCTCCAATTGCCTTGTAAAGAAGCAACGTATGATCATGTTGCCCGGTTTAACATTCATGTCGACGCCTCTGAACTTAATTACTTCAGAGATCAGTCTGTTTTACTCAAGCATTATCGGCATTCTACTTTAATTGTGCAGAGGTAAGAGTTATTTAATTAATTGAACCCATCATTCCAAGATCTTCATTGCTTATTTTCACAAATATTTTTTAACAAATGGACTGAATAAACGTTTTTCTATTCATTTAGTAAATGAGGAGACGTAATTTCAAGAAAAACATTATTTCAGCAATTTCTGTGTTGAGAAATTCTATTTTGAGTAAGGTCTAATTAATTTCGGCTATTAAAATGAATTGTGCAAATATCGCTATTATCAGGTGTACTTCATTATGGTGTGGTAAGTAAGCACTACAAACTAACTGTGTGCTCCCTATGAACTACGAAAAGCACTTCTCCGGCGCTGTGTTCAGAATATTCTCCATCACACTCACAAAACACCCGGCAAGGAACGTCGGGTAGTTGCAGCTGCAGGTTCGAGGCTAACCATCATAGCTTGCAAGGCTCTCCGTAAATCTTTTAAGTTCCACTGTGTGCTCAATATACACTGAAGCGAAAAGAGTTATGAGATAGAGGTATGCATGTATACAGATGGAGACAGTATCGCGTACACGCGGCACACACGGTATAAATGGACAGTCTTCGAATAAAGCACATGGCATTCCGGTTTTGAATTCACGACTGTATGACAGTATCGTTTATTTTTTAGAGATGCATATGGCGCCTGAAGATGGCATGGTGGAATGCCGAAACTGGAAGTCAAAATAAAATAAAATATCTCAAAAAATGGTTCAAATGGCTCTGAGCACGATGGGACTTAACATCTGTGGTCATCAGTCCCCTAGAACTTAGAACTACTTAAACCTAACTAACCTAAGGACATCACACACATCCATGCCCGAGGCAGGATTCGAACCTGCGACCGTAGGGGTCACGCGGTTCCAGACTGAAGCGCCTAGAACCGCACGGCCACACCGGCCGGCCTTGCAGCATCTCTGCATTACTGACGCTGTTGATACCACACGTCTGTTGGCGAATTTCATTGATAATCATTTGGCCACCTGATGTCCCCTGTCCATGATGGATCAATAGAGACTTGAAAGTACATAGTTCTCGGACTTGTCGCTGGCTCAGGTTTCGCGTATCCTACAATATTTCCCGGTGGCAATTGCCCGACATTGTCAGCTGACGTCTGTGGTTACCTCTGGCGAGAAGCAAGTGCTGATGGATGCAGGCTTCGTCTCGAAGAGGTTCAGTATTGAACATACCCGTCGGGAAAGCTTGACGAGTCATAAGATTAAAAAATTTTGGATGTAAAGAGAATATTCCCCCTAAATTTATATTCATTAAACTGCTTCATATCGATTTTTCTGTAGGTCTTTTCCTCCTCCGTTAACGCTGTCACAAATGCTTTCAAAATGTTCTCAATGTAACGTGCTGAATTAAGCGTCTGATGAAACAACTTGGGACCAACAATGTAGCGTGCAGACACTGCACGCCAAACCTCAACCTTCTGAACATGCAATGGTGTTTCGTGAAAGTTATGCGGATTCTACGCTGCCCAGAACCTGTGATTCTGTGAGCTGACATAGCGACTCAGGTGAAACCAGAATTCATCAGACATAAAGAAGAGACCCATGACCAAGCCATTCATTCTTACCTCAGTGAACAGCCACTCACAAAACTGGAGGCGCTGAGGGCCATCTGCTGGTTTTAATGTATGAACATCGGACACTCGGCTGGGACGCATGTACAAGCGGAGTATACGTCCGCATGCTGGACGTAATAAAAAAATGGCTCTGAGCACTATGGGACTTAACATCTGAGGTCATCAGTCCCCTATAACTTAGAACTACTTAAACCTAACTAAGCTAAGGACATCACACACACCCATGTCCGAGGCAGGATTCGAACCTGCGACCGTAGCAGTCGCGCGGTTCCGGACTGCGCGCCTAGAACCGCTAGACCACCGCGGCCGGCCTGGACGTAATATGCTAGTCTCTTGCGACAGGCGTTGGATTGAGTTGGTAGGACTCTGAAGCATTTTCTAGTGAACAGTAGCTACATTTTGTCGTGTGCGGGCACATTTCGGAATGTTTTTTTATTTTCTCATAATGAATCCTGTCTCATGCCATTTTCGGACTACGCGTTGCATGGCACTCCTTGCCGTCACTTTGAACCATTAAACTTCTCAGCAAACATCTGCCCACACAGTTTCCACGAGTTTATAGTCGCGTAATATTCCACAACGAGAACCCGCTGCTCCACAGTGAGTACCATCGTCTCTTTGCACTGCTCCACTCACTGGCAGAATCCACACAACGCTCTGAACCGGTGTGGATCACGTGGCCGGATCACACATGCGCTTCATGGGATGTAGTTATATGCATACATTCACACCCCATCGTATCCATTCGTCAAGGCCACTTTTATATGCTCTTCTCTGTATTTCTGTATCCCTGAATTCCCCTGATCATTTTGGTACTTCCCTCTTTCAACTGAAGTATTTCTGCTGTTACCTGTGATTTCTTCGCAGTTATCTTCCCTGTAACTGTGTTTGTCTGCCGAACATATATGATTGCCCTTCTTACAGATGTGCATTCCCCTTCAACTGAACTGCCTACTATTGTATTCCTTATCTTAGTATCCACATCATCAGCCAACTTCAGAAGCGTCTCAGCTTCCTTAGTGCTTCAGTGTCCAACTTCCTTCCACATTCATTCTTCCGGAAGATTCTCTTAAACTCCGGTCTACTCTTCATAATTACTTAATTGTGATCTGAAGCTATATGTGCTCCTGGGTACAACTTACAATCCAATATCTGCTTTCGAAATCTCTGCCTGATCATCAAGTAATCTAACTGCAATCTTTCCGTATCTCCCGACCTTTTCCAAGTATACCTCCGCCTCCTGTGAAACTTCCGTTGGCAGAACTTCTTATACGGGAAGTTTTCGGCTGCCATTGCTGGTGATTTTTATTCAACATTTAAGCAGTGACGAAGTTCGAACCTGGGTCCCAGAACTTTTTGATTACTAATCAAATACACTATCCCTAGACCACGGCTGCAGGTAGCCACCTATGTTTGTTAAGCAGATCATGCCACGTGTTACACAATTACCTCATTATCCATAGCACACATCCATAAAATTTTCATCTTGCAACCACATTCTTTCCAATATATTTACTCCCGCTCACGTACACTCTGACTTCACAATTCTTAATGTTGACCTTCTTATTTACAAGACATTACAGAGATTTTTTTTAAAAGAATCATAACCCCGTGAAGTAATGAAATTCTATGTGATTTTGAAGACTCTGATAGCGGTAGACGTGTTGTGATGCTGTGAGCTCCCCTGCATCCCAACTGGAGCAACAGATGAAGGGCGGTAGCTTAGATGTTCTCAGATATGTGATGTTTTGTTGTGGACAATGCTTCTTCATCAGAGACAAAGTTATCGTCAGGAGTGCCCCCAGTGAAATACGATGGTAGCGCTCTTGTTTTCTGTATACATAAACGAACCAACGGATAGCGTGAGCGGCAGTGTGCGACTGTCCGCTGATGGTGGCGCTGTACATGGTTAAGTGTCGTCTTTGATCGATTGTGGGAGAATACGGCACGACTTGTACAGTGTTTCTATTTGGTGTGATTAACGACAGCTAACTGTAAATGTTGGAAAATGTAAGTTAATGTAGATGAGTAAGAAAAACGAGTTATGTTCGAATACAGTATTAGTGGTATGCTGTTTTACATAGTCAGACGGATTATACAATATCTAGGCGTAACGTTGAGAAGCAACGTGAAATGGGAGAATTCCAGGAAATTCTAACACACCTATAAAGGAGACTGCTAACAGAACACTGTGCGTCTTATTCTTAAACACCGCTGTAGTGTTTCGGTTCCCCGCCACGTTGTATATGAGTACTACGGAAATGCTCCGTGCACTCAAATGAGAATGCCTTGAGGGAAAAACATTCAGTCATTTTCCCCTCGTTCCATTTACGAGCAGAACTGGAAAGGGGAAGACTCGCAGCATTACAAGGAACCATTCGACTTGTAACGTATGGTGTCTTTCGGAGAATGTATGTAGATGTGTGAAAAAGTCTGCAGATGGGTAAAACAAGGATAATTTCGGCTCCATGTTGTCCATTTTGCTCTCGGTGAAAATAAGTCGTCGTAATAGGCATGTCAGTGACATCCTCACACAAAATGACACTCATGGTGAGGAGGTACTTATCTGATTATAACTAATTACAAGGTGTTAAAGCTCCATAGGAAAAGATATTAAATCTGTCAGTAGTCTAAGTTTATTTGTATGCTTAAAAATATAAATACATTAAACAAATTGCAAAGCAAAATATTTTACACATTCACTGTGATATTAATTTAACACGAAACTAAATTATATGTAACAATATTATGAAAGAAAAGTTGGTATTCACCATATAGCGGAGATGCTGAGTCGCAGATAGGCACAACGAAAAACACTCTCACAACTATAGCTATCGGGTGTTAAGGCCTTCGTCAACAATACACAGACATACACACACATACACAGACTCTCATGCAAACCAAACTCACACACACGACTGCAATCTCAGCCAACTGAAACCACACTGCAAGCAACAGCACCAGTGCATGATGGGAGTGGCGACTGGATGAGGATAAGGAGGAGGCTGGAGTGGGGAGGGGGAGGGATAGTATGGCGGGGGTGAAATGCTGCATGTTAGACTGAGGTCAGGGGAGAGGGGGGGGGCGAGTACCGGAAAATGAGAGAAGTGGTATCACTGGGTGTGGTGGTGGATTGACGGCTCAGTATTGCTGGATTGGGAACAGGGAATCGGCTGGATGGTAAGGACAGTGACTAACGAATGTTGAGGCGAGGAGGATTACGGAATTGTAGGATGTATTACAGGGAAAGTTCCCATCTGCACAATCCAGAAAAGCTGGTCTTGGTGGGAAGGATCCATATGGCACAGGCTTTGAAGCAGTCAATGAAATGGGTATCATGTTTGGCAACATGTTCAGCAACATGGTGGTCTACTTGTTTCTTGGCCACAGTTTGTCAGTGCCCTCAGTCTAAGCTGCAGCACTTCACTGCCCCCCCAGCCCCCCTCCACTCCAGCCTCCTCCTTACCCCCACCCAGTCGCCACTCTCATCATGCACTTGTGCTGTTGCTTGCAGTGTGGTTTCAGTTATCTGAGACTGGAGTCGTGTGTGAAAGTGGTATTTGCTTGTGTGTGTGTGTGTGTGTGCGCGCGCTAAGGCCTTCAACAATAGACAGACATACACTGCACACACACACACACACACACACACACACACACACACACACATATACATACACATACACACACGCATGCCCACATATGTGTGTGTGTGTGTGTGTGTGTGTGTGTGTGTGTGTGTGTGTGTGTGTGTGCGTGCGTGTGTGTGCATGCGTGCGTGCGTGTATATGTCTATTGTTGATGGCCTTAATGGCCAAAAGCTATAATTGTGAGATTCTTTTTGTTGCACCTATCTGCAACTCAGCATCTCTGCTGTATGGTAAGTAGCAACTTTCCTTCTCATAATGTTGTTACATTCCATCTTGGATTTTCCATTGTTAAATTACATGTAATATCCTTAGCTTATCACCCAGCTGCAAGGATAAATAATTCACAGGTAAAGCCACTGTTGAATAACAGAATTTTTCCTTACATAAAGATTTCTAAGTCCGGTTTACATTTCTCCAAGTGTTCCGGAGTTTAAATTTACATGTCACCCCTCCCTTCTCCTAACCCCAGTCTCATCCAGTACCACAGCATTTTTTATACACCGAAGAGCCAAAGAAACTGGTAGACCTGCCAAATATCATGTAGGGCACCCGCACGCACCCAGAAGTGCCACAGTGCCACAGCACGATGTGGCATGGACTCGACTAATGTCTGAAGTAGTGCTGGAGGAAATTGACACCATGAATCCTGCAGGGCTGTCCATAAATCCGTAAGAGTACGAGGGGGTGGAGATCTCTTATGAACAGCACGTTGGAAGGCATCCAAAATATGCTCAATAATGTTCATGTCTGGGGCGTATGGTGGGCAGAGGCAGTCCTTAAACTCAGAAGAGCGTTCCTGGAACCACACTGTAGCAATTCTGGAAGTATGAGATGTCCCATTGTCCTGCTGGAATTGCCCAAGTCCGTCGGAATGCACAATGGACATGAATGGATGCAGGTGATCAGACAGGATGTTTACGTAGGTGTCACCTGTCAGAGTCGTGTCTATCAGGGGTCCCATGTCATTCCAACTGCAAACGCCCCACAACATTACAGAGCCACCACCAGCTTGAACAGTCCCCTGCTGACATGCAGGGTCCATAGATTCATGAGGATGTCTCTGTACCCGTACACATCTATGTGTTCTATACAATTTGAAACGACACTCGTCCAATCAGGCAACATGTTTACAGTCTTCAATAGTCCATTGTCGGTGCTGATTGGCCCAGGTGAGGCGCAAAGCTTTGTGTTGTGCAGTCATCACGGGTACAAGAGTGGGCCTTCGGCTCCGAAAGCCCATATCGATGTTGTTTTGTTGAATGATTCATACGGTGACATTTGTTGATGGCCCAGCATTGAAATCTGCATCAGTTTTTGGAAGGGCTGCACTTCTGTCACGTTGAGCGATTCTGCTCGGTCGTCGTCGGTCCCGTTCTTGCAGGATCTTTTTCCGGCCGCAGCGATGTCGGAGATGACATTCACGGTACACTCGTGAAATGGTCGTACGGGAAAATCCCCACTTCATCGCTACCTCGGAGATGTTGTGTCCCGTCGCTCGTGCGCCGACTATAACACCACGTCCAAAATTTTGATTACCTGCCATTGTAGGAGCAGTAACCGATCTAACAACTGCACGAGACACGTGTCGTCTTATATAGGCATTACCGACTGCATAGCCGTATTCTGCCTGTTGACATATCTCTGTATTTGGATGCGCATGCCTATACCAGTTTCCTTGACGCTTCAGTGTAGTACGGCGTATGTGAGTTGTCACATGAGTTGACGAACTCTCAGAGGTACGTCTCGGAACTATGCAAGGACGTGCTGGAAGAACGTTTTATACTCGACTCCGTTGAATTTATCGAGAAGAACGTAAGATCTAATCATTTAATCTTTGATAAGACCAGTGCCCGAGGGTTTTCGTCGTCCCATACATGTGTATTCCTACTATTAAACGTCCCCTTTCTTGTAAGCATTGCCTCTTCTGTAAAGGACACTAAATCAAGAAAATTGTTGTTTTCTGCTTACTGCTGTACAGTCCAACTTCCAAACTCCACTCCACATGGAAAGTCCGCTGCCTGCAGTGGCTGCATATTCCGTGGATGATGTGGCTACAAGTGCTATTCACTTAAGACTCAAACACATTTGTTTGGCTTGCGTTCTGAACACAAGTGCATCGCGCCAGTTGCTGGTGGTACGACTGTCACCAACCGATTGTTAACACAGAGCTCTATCCCATGTTGGGTGTTCTCGCATGACCAGTCCTGTGTGCAGGACGCAAAAGTGATGCGGTTATCGTCGCCGCCGGAACAGTGCAGCATATCGTCGTCGTGCCGGTCTTTCACTGCATTCAGGTGCATATCGACCAGCTTTTCATCTGTACACTGCTGTATATCGCTGTTAACACGTTGCTAACATTGCTAGGAAACAAGCCCGAGACAAAATCTTGAAGGTAAAGAGGAAAGTGGAATTTCTCTTGTCAGTATCAAATAGTGACACCATGAAATAAGACTTCCTGGCAGATTAAAACTTTGTGCCGCACCGAGACTCGAACTCGGGACGTTTGCCTTTCGCGGGTAAGTGCTCTACCAACTGAGCTACCCAAGCATGACTCACGCCCCGTCATCACAGCTTTAATTCCGCCAGTACCTCGTGTCCTACCTTCCAAACTTCACAGAAGCTCTCCTGTGAACCTTGCAGAACTAGCACTCCTGGAAGAAAGGATATTGCGGAGACATGACTTAGCCACGGCCTGGGGCATGTTTCTAGATTGAAATTTTCACTCTACAGCGGAGTGTGCGCTGATATGAAACTTCCTGGCAGATTAAAATTGTGTGCCGGACCGAGACTCGAACTCGGGACCGTTGCCTTTCGCGGTCAAGTGCAACGCTCGCAGGAGAGCTTCTGTGAAGTTTGGAAGGTAGGAGACGGGGTACTGGCAGAAGTAAAGCTGTGAGGAGGGGGCGTGAGTCGTGCTTGGGTAGCTCGGTTGGTGGAGCACTTGCCCACGAAAGGCAAAGGTCCCGAGTTCGAGTCTCGGTCCGGCAGACAGTTTTAATCTGCCAGGAAGTTTCAAATCAGCGCACACTCCGCTGTAGAGTGAAAATTTCATTCTAGAACCTTGAAATAAGTTTGTTTCCAAGCAAGACACACAGGTCATGCTTTCGCTATTGGCACTTCTGTGCGGATACGATGGGTGTTTAGTGAGTAATGCAACACATTTTTTTTCCTCTGCCAGTTTCGGTTGAAACTTTCTGAAATTTCATCCTGGAATATGCCCATAACTGTTTCATAAAGATGAGGGGTGCGCGCAAATCCGAGTTCTGCCATTGAGTTTCTTTCAGCGAAAAACAGAGCATCCCAAATATTCAGAGGCGCTTGCAGAATGGCTACCGAGACTTGGCTGTGATCGAAACTATGGTGAGTCCATGGGCGAGGCGTCTGTCATCTCCGCAACAAGTTCGCGCAAACCTGTCCGATTCTTGAGTCACGGCCGGCAGTCCACACGCTCAGGAAATTTTAGGAACGGCTTCAGCGTGTTCGTCGCCACAAAAATGCAAACTAACGTCTCTTTCGCAATGAGAACGGAAGGCCTCACACAAGTCTACTCACACGAGAGCAGCTCACAAAACTTCATTCGAGTGTTTCTACTCATCCACCCAACAGCCCGCATCTCACACCTTCCAGCATTTCTACCAGAAATCGTAACACTACAGATCTGAAAAGCCAGTGTAGAGGTCATAGGATCTGGTACATTTCCTACAACTTCAATCAGCTCCCAAAGGGGATGATCTCCACATTTACTCTTCCCGTTCACAGTGACGGAGTAGCAGATGTGGAGCTGTTCCATTTCAGAGACCAAGAGCATCCATGTACGTGATCACTGTTTCGGTGCTGGCCATCCACGGGAGGTGTTGCTCCCAACAAGACTCTCTCCATCTCAAGTGGTGTCAGTCAATCGTTATGCGGTAATTAACAGCGAACCAGTGGACAGGTGGGATGGAAAACTCGATGCGTAGTCATCTACCAAAATTCTGAATCTAGTGTATGGTACACCCAAAGTAGTGGAGGGGTGGTTTACCGATGATGAAGAAATTGAGAAGCATGCTGCAATGCCGTTGGCCGGCGTTGAAACTACGGAAAACCTGGCGAAACTGCTGAAACTGACCGCACTATCAGTACATCGAAGTTGTCTTTTCCATCCCAATCGTCCGCTGGTGTGCTGTTGATTATCACGTGATGATTGACTGACACCACTTGTTTGAGATGGAGAGGCTTCCAAATTTCAATTATACATGCTTTATAAATCGATGTATGGTATTGCTTTCGAATGAAGCGGTCTTCCACACGAATGCCGCAACACTGAATGTAGACTGTGATCGAGGAGTGTGTATTAACACACCAAAAGTGCGGACGCGCGTCGCCAGCGGTGTAAGCTCTTAAAATACCACCCTTATCACCGAATTTAGAAAATGATTCGCTTAAGGAACGTGGTATTATGCCGATATTTTCAACTCCCTCTTCCCGCTGACAGGTATTTCCCACGCTAACAAGCAATATTTCTAGCGCATTCCATCTCAATACCATGTAGACAATGTAACAGAGGTTCTACGATATATCCTCAGGGCCATAGGCGAGGGAGAAGATGGTTTATTGAGAATGGTCACATACAGTAGACGTTGTACTATTTGAGGAATCACTGAAAAAATGTAAGGCTAGATTGTAGTCGTAAGAAATGTACAAAATCTAATGACCAATACACTGGCTTTTCAGGTCTGTAGTGCTATGTTTCTCTTAGAAATGCTGTCTGCAATTTGGAATCAAGTCTATCCACATAACCACAGACTTGCGTTGGATCCTATAGAGACATCTTTTAATGATTGCAGCCACTGCTGAATCATATTTATTGCACGCTCATACCTCGAAACTAGCCACCTTTTTCGATACTGTATGCTAAGGATCGCATACAGAAAAACCCCAGCCTGGCTATAGACAGTCCCTCCCCATCTCGTAACTCTTCCTCAGTCTCTGCCCCACCCACCCTACAGCTTAAGTCGGAACTGAATGGAAGTCAGAGAGCGCTATATCTAAGACCTTCTGTATCCTGTGGAGAAACAGGGGAGATGAGTTAATGCGACAGGACAGTGTCTTGACCGCTCGATGGAAATGAGGACAGGTCGTAATAGCTCCATGGGATACAGAACGTCTTAGATATATCGCTCTCCAACTTCCACTCAGTTCCGACTTAAATGGGACCGATCATATGGACAAAGCTGCAATGAGGGCGGGGGAGAGTTAAAAGAAGCAGAGGGGCTGTTTAAAACCATGCTGGAGTTTTGCTATATGGAATCCTTAGCAGATAGGTTCGAAAAAGGTGACTCGTTTTGAGATATGAGAGTAGCACATGGATCTTATATTACGAAAGCGTGTGACAGAAGCAGTGGAACGACTTAGATGGTTGTTATTTCTGTAGAATGTAGACAATCTCGTTACGAATATTGGGAATATAAATCATATCGAAGATATTATGCTCTTTAGCAGGGTGTGTTACGGCGTAAAGTTAGCGCCGGCACACCAATCGGGAACGACAGAAGAGACGGCTGTGACAATAGGTCAGCCAATCACACGCTGACCGACATCCCTCCAGTAGTGGCTCCTACGTGAAGACGTAGAAGACGTGAAGACGCGCCCGACTGGTGGCGGCCCAGTTCAGTAGCAGCTTCAAGATTAGCCACTTCTATAGCAGCGCCAACGCTACCCACTTCTCTTGTACTCTCCATGAATCACAGACCTGAGATTGTTTATACTGAAGAAGATTGATTATTTTGTATGTCGCCCGTTGCTTGCAACACGTCTGTGTAGTTGCCAAAGTTAAGTATTGTATCTCTTCTTATTGTAATAAAACTCATTAATACGACTTGCCTGATTGTTTGTCTAGTAAACCGAGTATGCAGGCTTCCTGGACGCTACATATTTGGCGACGAGGTTGAACGAATACCATAGCGACAACCCAGAGCCTGCCTGCCACAAATTTTGTTTTGTTATAGGTTTTGTGCTTTGCTGACACCTTATTTCTACCTTGTTTTTATTTTATTTTATTTTTTTTTTTCAGTGGTGTGTCTGAAACGCCTGCGCTAGCAGGACAGAGCGGATTAAGTTGTGGAAAGGGGCCAAAATGAGTTTATATCTGTTGCACTCAACATGCAAACTTTATTTATCAACACACAATGTTACAACAAGGATGCAAAACACTTAAAAACCTTAGTCGACCACCCTTGATTAACCTTAGCTCTGTATGCCACACTCAAAACCCAAGACACAAGGCCTAAGCAAGAAATTGAAATACAAGGTTCTTCTGGAGGTTTCCCCCTTTTATGTTTTCAATCTCAAGAGGCTGAAGGCCTTAGCAATTTAATGTTAATGGAACTTGGCTGGAGGCCGCATATTAAGCAATAAGAAGAGTTAAAATCAAAAGGCAGAAGGCCTTATCTTAAAATATTTCATTCCAAAGCGCAAGACGAGAACATCAATTTAAGAGAAATTAAAACTCATCTGAAGGCCACATAACAACACGATAATTTAATGGTTTAAGACCGTAAAAGATCTGATGTAAAATTCGACTGAAAGCCGCATATAAGGAATAACAATCTTATGCCTAAAGGGCAAGACAGGAACATTAATTCAGGACATAAAAACTCGACTATAGGCCACACATCAACCAAATAACTAAAACTCAAACAGGGAAGTCACTATGTAACAGACACGGAATGGCGCTCAGAAGTTTCCAAGGGTCGGAATGGAATTGTAACACTAACGCCCGTTTAGGCGAGACAAGTAGCCTGACCAACAATCTCTAAATCGGAAGGCAACCCAACCGACAGACAGCTGATGAATCAACCAACTACCTGATTTCGGTCACCAGACCAACGGCACTACAACCAAAATGCCAGCGAGGTGAAGATACCAGTAACACTTGTCCCCAAATATTGGTGTGTTAATAAGCCAAGGCACAGTAACTACTGACATACATGAACATCGCAACGGCTGTGGAACTACACGCCATGGCGGACAGCATCAACATGGTAAGAAAACACTCACTCGCTGCTCTGTCGCAACTGACCAACTGGCTACTGCAGTACGCAGACAGCATTAAATCATTTAAAGCATTGCTCAGTCGAACTGACACTGGGTACACAGTGTTCCACGAAACACTTCCACAAGAAACTCGAACACTCGTCAAACGAATCCCTAACGAACATGTAAAACAATTCACAGGCAGACACACATACACAAAACAGAAAGATGCTCGGTGACGAAACACACATCGTCTGACCAGACGACCGACCAACAAGCAATCAAGGTTGTTGCCACTCAAACCATGTGTGTCAGCAATGATCAGGCGTGTCTTGAATATCTGGAGCTCACTGCAGCTCCAACTCGACTCAACCCGATGTCCGTCCGGAACTGGGAGACACGGCGATCCAGGCACACTGGCTCGGACCCAGTCATGCAGAGGTAACTCTTGCCCATTGGCCATGACGTCTCCACAAAAGAAGGAACTGAGCCACGTCCAGCAATATGATCCAGTGAAGAGGCCCAGAAACGGTCAAAAGACCAAACACAGGTCGCCCAAAGAGGCGACCAACTGAACGACCGACCAATGGTCGATCCCACTGCCATCTCCGTCTGTCGGACAGTTCATCCTGTGCCGCGAGAGGTCTGTGAGTACTGGCTGTCCGCGCCTCCCCTAGCGCTCCTTCCCCGACTGCTCCTACGTCCCGACTGCACTTCTGCCTCTTTCCAACTCAACGACTCCAGGTCCGATCTCCAACTGACTGCCAGACACACGACGACCCGGAAATACTATCGATCGCCCAGAGATAGTATGACAGTGCACTTATCGATATGCGCTGCTGCTGCCGCTCACGGGCAGACAAGACGGCAATTTTGTAACAGCAGTGATTGAAATTAAAATGACGTGGCAGCCGTACGGTAAAAACAAGATTTTAAATGAAGATGGTATGAACACGAGCCACGCACGGCTCAGTGCTTACATGTATTAACAGTGTCTCTTATAGTGTTTTCTCTATTCAGAGTTTTCAGATGGGTATTGCAGAAATTTTCTTGTGTGCTTATTTTTATTGCTTGCATTTTCTGTTTATTGCATTTGCCTACTCCAAAATGAGCAGCCCACCTCTCCCACCCCCTGCGCAAGCGCCACAGCTGCAATCGATAGATGCAACGCAGCTAACACAGATGTTTGTTTCAGACGCAGCAGATTCCCTCCCTTCTCAATGCAGTACAGCAGCTACTGGCGAATCGCACAAATGCTGTGCAACAAGCAACAACTGTAGCTACTAGTGACATACTGACTTTTCGCTAGTTTAATGAAAAAGAAGAGGTATGACTGAAGTGGCTGCAACAGTATGAGACCCTCATCATCGCTCACAGAGTATCAGGTACTGTGAAACTACATTACTTTTTGTCGATGGTAGGAAGTGCAGTGTTTCACATCATTCAGAAATTGTTTCCTAACGCCGTTCCGAGTGAACTTTCCTCTAGTAAGATTGTAGATTCTTTAACTACTATGACTAACAAGTGAATGCAGTAGCAAATAGGTACCAATTCTTTAATTGCAAGATAAGACCAGAACAAAGTTATCGCAAGTGGGTAACAGATTTGCAGGGTATGATGAGGAAATGCAAGTTCAAATGTGCTTTTGGTGCTTTACATTCAGATGCTATGTTGCGTGATGCAATCGTGTACAATGTAACTGATGTCAACCTTAGAGAACAGATTTTGAAACAGTCAGATCCATCTTTCCAGCACGTAGTGCAAATTCTAGATCAGTATGACTGAGGTGCCGTAGCGGCCAATAAATTTGAGCTGCCACCAATTTGTCGGGTTGCGTCGTCCCTTGCTTATGACTGCCCCAGTAGGCAGCAACACCACGCGTGTGCCAAGCCGTGTAAACAGTTCTCCAAACAGTCGAACAGAATTAAGTCATGCCCTCGGTGACATTCACAACACAAACGCCAAGGTTGCCCATCCAGACAAGCACAGTGTTACGCTTGTGGCAATGAAGGTCACGTACAATCCATTTGTTTGCAACGCAACCAACATAAGAATTCTGCTAGCTCACAAAATTCTCGTCACAAGGCCCATGTAATCAATGCGGTGTACTCAAAGCCTACTGCGGGCATTAGCAAAACTAGCAAGAAAACAGTTCCTTCAGTGCCACGCCAGTCCAACAAACTTTTTGTTCATTTGCATATTAGTGGAAAACGTGTCAAATTTCAGTTGGACACGGGTGCCCCTGTTACATTGCTCAATCATAACACACATGAACTGTTAGGCTTCCCCCACCTGTTTGAAACTACCTTGCATCTTACGACATATAATGGACAAGACATTCCTGCTCTCAGACAATGTACTTTGCCTGCCATTTATCGCTCGCATACGTGAACTGCCTCTTCCACTGTGCTACAATCGCAAGATTGTGAGAATATATTTGACCTTTATTCATTTGATATGTTTGACTTTCAGATTCAGCACAATGTGTTCTCAGTGACTGCATTCAATGCAAAAGACAGTGCAGCTAACTTGCAGAAAGAATTCCCTGAACTCTTCTCTGAAGGTTTTGGCAAGTCTAACAATTTTGTTGCACATATTACTATGAAAAACAATGCTCAGCCGAAATTTTGCCAGGCCAGAACCAGGGACAGCGCAAGGCACGGGTGAAACGTGCGACCGCAAGGGGCGGCACTTTCTGAGGGGCGGCAAATCTGCCACCCTCATTTTTTATTTTAAGAACAAACACAACATTCATGCCCAAGAGGGGATTTGAAACCAAACCTCGGAGGGAGCGGCTTCAGGAACTGTGGCATGGCGCCTCGACTACCTGCCGGCCACCCCTGTTGGACACGGGGAGGGAGGAGGACTGACTTCTTCCTTGCCACCGTGGCATCACCGTCGTGTTTACATCAGAGGAACAGAGAGGGGGAAGCAGTCTGGCGTACACGCCAGTATTCCTATGAGTGGAGCACTGCCAGCCTGTTCAGGCCGGTTCCCACTAGGACTGCCGCGTGGCAAAACCCCGTGGCAGCGGCGTGGTCCCATGGAAACGCCGTCAGTGGCGCGGCACAGCGATGTCTGCGTCGCGGTTTGCGCATGTCGGACCGCTGCCACGTGCCACGCTCCAGGTCTGTGCCGCCAATCACAGCACGTGCTGAGCGTGACGTCGGGCACGGAACCCCGGGCCACACGAACTTTCGCCGAACCGCTGGCACGGACGCGGCGGCAGCTATGAAATACTTATCATCTGATTTCAAGGAAACTATTTGGTAGAAAAATTTGATTCTTGTGCATGTTACAGCCTGATATCTTCTCACGATAAAGGACCGAATTTCTTTTCGTTACTCGTCATGGTTACTTGCCGTATCGCATTTATGTAAACCATTACAGGAAATTTTAATGAGTGTGCAGAGGTAAAAACGCATTGCGTGGGCTTTGCGTACAGTTTATTTTAGGTAATACATTATTGCATACGAAATTTAGTCAACATGTCGAAATTGTTTTTAAAGCTGAGAGCAGAACGTTAGCTAGCACCGTTCTCGAGATATTGAATGATATATCGGCAGACGAGCTGTGTGGTGACCGCGCACGGGTCCCTCGCGATGCGACAGAAACAACCATGTCGTTGTATCAACTGCAAATTTTGCAAATGCTTCAAGAAATCGAAACGTATTTTTTTGCAAACGATAACTTGTAAAAAGTCATGTATTTCGCCGCATGATAAATATCCAAAATCTATTTATCTACCGAGATATGAAAGTAACTACAGTTGTTTAAAAAGACGCGTTTCACCTTGTACTTCAAGGCATCTTCGGTGGAATCTAGAATGATTCAGTTTTGTTTTGATACTTGATAGTTGCAGATTATAAAACAGTTCACATCTTTTTTTACGTGAATAACTGATTACTTACAGTTAATCGAGTTTTTGGCGGACATCTGCATTTCCCCTCACCTTGTCACATGCTGGAGGTTGAACTAAAACTTAGCTCATGAAACATAAGCACATTTTCGTTTTCGTTTTCTTTTTCTTCTGTCACTAGCTGCAGACATTTTACCGAAAACTCTTATTTAAAGTCGTAACTACAGTGTGTTCACCTCATGTCCCTTCCTGTTTTGTTTGTTTATATACATGTTGCCAACCTAAAGAATTATATGCTGAGAACTAATGTTTGTTTATTTCTGTTCTCCTTATATATGTATGTGCGTGGTTAGCCAGTGATAGTTATAGGAAGTTGAAAGTGAATGCAGACAGTGGTTGAAAGGTTTGGTGTTCAGCTGATTTCAGTTTTGGCTTACATTAACAGATAAAATAGTAGAATAACATTTCAACAGCTGATTATTATCAGAATACTAGCACCCAACTCCTTTTTCCTCACTCTTACATGAACTGCTCCACAAGATATTTAAATCAAAACTCGAATCAGCTGAACACGATGACTTTCAACTACACTCTGTCATATATTACGTTCATATTCAATTTCTTCAGTTCAGTCTGACTAACTACATGCACACATAAAGAGATATAAAGAAAACAGAATGAAGAAACTTTAGTTTTCCGTATATGCTTCGTTAGGTTGCCAACGTATACATAAACAAACCAAATAAGAAGAGACATAAATTGAACACATAGTAGTTACGACTCTAAATCAGTTTTTGGTCAAATATTCGCAGCAAGTGACAGAAGAATAATTGTGGTCCACACCAATTAGCACAAAGAACATAAAAATTGTTAAGGAAAAAGTTTGTAATGTGAAATTACTGTGCGTACGTCGCGTAAGTGATTTTATAGTGCGATCTACAGCCTGCGACCAAATGACTGGAAACGCATACGCCAGCCAAAAATTCGATTGACTGTCAGTAATCACTTATTCACGTAAAAAAAAATAAGACGTGAATTGTTTCATAATCTAGAAATAACACAAAGATTCCATTGGAAGTGCCTTAAAGTAAAAGGCGAAAATCGTATAGAGCAAACAAAATACGTCACAGGAAAAAAATGGCGTTAGTTGTTTACAAAACGAATATTTCTGTGCTTGCTGCAGGTGATGGCCAAGTAAACAAATTTCTTATTTATTATTTCGTTTTCCCTAAAAATATTTTGTTTATTTGTAACGTTTAGAATACTTTATAATTACATGTCATAACACTTGATTGCCAATTACTCTTTCCAGCATCGCTAAAACAGTCTTTACAGTCAGATGTATAGTCTTTGATAAGTCGATTTCTTTTACCGAAAGATTTTACGTCCCTGATCGAATCTTTGTGTCAAACACCTTGGCATAAAGCACACAATATAATATTATATGAATCATTTTCGATATCCATAAAGTCTCACTGATCACAGTCTTGCAAGTAGTTATGAAGGACCAGTCATAATAATTGGTTTCACGGTTACCACTTTAGGCGTTATAATCCAATTGCCGATTCCATATTTGGTTGCCAAAATACCGTATTTATTTTTTGTTTAAACAGCTTTCCCAGACAAAAACGGTACTTAAAAGTGGTGTCATACGAAGTTCGTGCGTCATTTAATATGCCTGAGAATAGTCACATGATATCTGAAGTCAGCAGAAAAGCCTCCACTGCACAAAAAACGTATGCCAGCATATGTAAAAGTGCATTACGATACATTTGCACTGTTGACTTCTACACAGTTTGAGATCTGCCAGTGCATTCGAAAGTCATAGAGAATACCAGTCATTGGTTGTTGTTTCATGAAGGAATACATGTCATATGGAAAATGCTACTAATGGCAGAGTGGCCATAACAGTAATTACACTTCATCATTTGCTGACAGTCGCCATAAGAAAAAAAATGGTTCAAATGGCTCTGAGCACTATGGGACTTAACATCTGAGGTCATCAGTCCCCTAGAACTTAGAACTACTTAAACCTAAGTAACCTGAGGACATCACACACATCCATGCCCAAGGCAGGATTCGAACCTGCGACCGTAGCGGTCGCGCGGTTTCAGACTGAAGCGTCTAGAACTGCTCGGCCACAACGGCCGGCTCACCATGACAAAACTGCATTCAAGTTGTAACTTTTCCCTAACATAAGGCTGTCCGCAGATATTATGAGATATATACACAAGTACATAACAAATATATGTGCTACAGGCTACATTAAACAAATATTCTGGCAATAAATACGCTACTGACCTACCTAATGAAAAGTGATGTTATGTGCTAGAGGCTACATTAAACAAATATTCTGGCAATAAATACGCAACTGACCTACCTAATAAAAAGTGATGTTATTTGCTGTTGGGCTGCATTAACAAGAAATACAATTCGTCTGTGTGTTGATACATGTTCCACAGGACTCTATCGTCGGCAGGCCTCTTCATTTCTACATACTACATCCATTGTAATCTGCTTACCGTTGGTAAGTCTTGGTCTCACTCTACCATTTAGCCTCCATTACCAAACTGACGATTCTTTGACGCCTCATAATATGTCATATCAAATAACCAATCTTGTAGTCAAGTTGTGCCGTAATTTACTCTTCGTCCTCTATTTAATTCAGTGCCTCTTCTTCAGTTACACGATCCTCGTATCTAATCATCAGCATTCCTACGTTTCACCACGTTTTGAAAGCGTCCATTGTCTTCTCGACAGAATTATTCATCGTCCACGTTTCACTTACATACAAGGCTACACTCCACACAAATACCATTGAAACAATACCCCAACCATTAGAATTTATATTCGATGCGATCAAATTTTCTTTTTCAGAACACTTTTCTTGCTATTGACAGTCTTCATTTTATATCCTCTCTATTTCTGCCTTCTCAATTACTGCTTCTCTTTCAAGTCATTGAAGTCTTAGAAATACAGTTTGCTTTCTGTTCAAGTTGTAGATAATCTTGTGTCCCTGTGTTTTGTTGATGACATCTCCAGAGTTTCAAAGAACGTTTTTTCAATGAAGATTGTCAAAACCTTTCTCTAAACATGCAAATGCTATAAACACAGTTTTGCAGTTCTTCAGTCTGTCTACTTAGCTAAGTGGTAGGATCAGTATTGCCTTGCATGTTCAGTCATTTCAGAGGAATCTAACATTGTGCTTATGTTAGTTTGTATAACCCCTTCCCCTCTCCTCTCTACATATTCCGTCCACTTTCTAGCCTTCTCTTATTTACTTAGTTCTGGCTTGCCAAATGAGTTCTTGACAGTTGCTTCTACTTTGAGCAAAGTTTTTTTCTTCTTTCTCATTTTCATTCTCCTATGTTTTTCAAGTGCAAAATCGTGTTGCTATTTTGGACTCCCTGCTATGTTTAGACATTTCTATTTCCCATACCCTACTTTATTTGCTGCATTTTTATATTTTCCTTTTTGTCAATTAAATTTAATATATCACTTTTTATCCAACGATTTCTACTGCACCTTTTTCCTGTTCACATACTCTGCTGCATTCACCACTTCTTCTCTCAAAGATATCCATTAGTATTCTCGAGGATTCCTTCCTCTGTTTCAGTCAGTTGTTGGATTACGGTAACTTTAAGATTATCGAAAAACTGTGGGTCTTGACTTATTCAAGTTCCATCTCCTTAATTTGCTACCGTTTACCGTCTCTTTAGTTGTAAATTGCAGCTCGTAACCAATAAATTATTGTCGGTTTGGCTCTGCACCAGGAAATGTCTTACAATTTAAAATTTGGTTTCAAAATGGCTCTGAGCACTATGGGACTTAACATCTGTGGTCATCAGTCCCCTAGAACTTAGAACTACTTAAACCGAACTAACCTAGGGACATCACACACATCCATGCCCGAGGCAGGATTCGAACCTGCGACCGTATAAGCCGCGCGGTTCCGGACTGCGCGTCTAGAACCGCTAGACCACCGCGGCCGGCAAAATCTGGTTTCGAAAACTCTGTTCCAAATATGTATTATTCTTTCATGATCTTAAGCAAGGTGCTGGCGATGATTACAGTATGCTCTGTGCAAAATTCTATCAAGTGGCTTCCACTTTCATCCCTTCCCTCAAGCTTTTGTGTTCTTATTGTTTTCCTGTACTTACTAACGTATCACATTTTAAATTTTTGTCTTGCTTAACTATCAGAATAATCTCTTTTATCGTATATTGTTTCAATGTGTTAGGAGATAGTGAACAATCATGAATTGTAGTCATGAAATCTGTTTATGGTGAAATGAGAAAACATGAATAATGAAATATGTGAAAGATTATGTAACGCTATTGAAAATATAATACTGCCATTAATCTGTATACTTTAAAATTTTTTTGTTTGGTAATAATTTTGAAAAATTAAGCAAATACTATAACGAGAGTAAGCTTTTGTTAAGTGTAGTTTATCTGTTTAAAGTAACCTCTTTGATGTAGGTGGAATAAATGTATTAAACATATTTTGTAAATAATTATGTAATATTTCAAGTACAACTGTAATTAATTATGTCAATTTTGTATGTATATGCTGTCATGCAATTGTAGATGGTTCATACTTAGGGTTTTTGTAAGCAGAAGTGTAAATCGAAAAGGTGTAGGGATCATAGGTAGAATGGAACTCCATTCTGTCATGTAATGGAAAAGGTGGTGGGGCGCACGAGTGAGAATTGGCGCACAAGTGGCTCAGACAGTCGGTAGCTGCCCTGCAAGTGGTGAACACGCATTACGGTGGTCAAGCACTAGAGGCCCCGAATTTACCTGCAAGACTGGGTTTTGGACTCGGACGTGTTCTACATGATTGGCACAGTACGGCAATAAATTAATAGCTCAGAAATTTGAAATTTTATTGTCGCCACCAAGAGGCAGACAGAGATTTGTATATCAAGAGCTGTACCTGTGCAATGTTACTACACAGCAACGCCTCACGCCACCCTCAACATCAGTAACATGCAAAGTCCTTTATTTAGAAGTGTATCATAGTATGAACCGTCCATCTTCAATCAGTGGAATATAAGTGTTAGTGTTTAACCATAATTTTCCTATTTCATTTACCTCAGTAGGGTCCTTACCTAAACGAATTTATTCCTAGTATCGTTATATTTATTGAAGCTTGTATAATAGTGAATTACTGGCAATAGTACTGTTTTGATAGCAAATTCTGAAAATCATTATTAAATACTAAAGTTTGCACGTATCAGTTTAAGGGCCTCCGCTTTGCGTGACTACGAGGATAAGTTTTCAATAGCATTTCTGAAAGTAAAGTAACTTAATTGTTTAACTGCAACAATCTTAGCAGTAATTGTTTGTGTTGCTTCTCCATGTCAAAGAAAGCCAGATAAATATTGGTGTTAGTAAAACATTAACAAATAACAGTCCTAAAGATATGAAATTTAGTCATATGAATGATAGCTAAAAGTTTTTTTTTTTTTTTTGTATCCTTGTGGAAACATATGTGTGTCTTCTTTAAATAATTACTGAAGTGTAGTGATAAATTCCATAAGTAACAGAAAGTGGAATTAATAGTACTTACTGCCAAGTGACCATAGTAAATGGAAATTAAGTGGTTGTGTTTTTAATTATGTAGTAAGTGAAAGTAGTTATTTATTCAGTGTCGAAAATTGACTTCATCTTTTTGTGTAGACACTGTACCCGATTTGGGCCGGCGGCCGTTTTATTGAGCGAAACAGTTTATTGTTATAACAGGCTTTGTCTGATAAAAGGTTTCCAAAAGTAATTATTCTCACTGCTTTTTCCACAAACTGTATGATTTGGAGAAAAATAGTTCGATACTTTACCATTAGGTTGAACATGGTTAAAATCTCTCTCCGAGAGTCGATGGTTTGGAGTGTTAGTACTGCATAATTTTTTAGTGGTGTTCCTGCCGCTACTTACTACACAATTCTGACATTTCGAATCGCGGATTTTTTACAGTGGCAGAACTTTAACGTTCTGGTACCGTATTGACGAGAACGCAAAAGTACCATTGCAAGTACATTGTACAGAAAATTAAAAATTGGTATGTCTCCAGCTAACTTCGTCTTTCCTTCATGTAGGAGTAAGATATAGTTAATCAAACGCACCGGGCATTTCAGTGGGTCCCGCCCCGTACCTCGGTGCCTGTCTGTCATTGGCTACCACTAGCATCTGCCACTTCCAGATGGGAATGCCAATTCCGCGACCTGCAGCATCAAAGCGAAAAACACATGCCGCTGCCGTTGCTGTACGCCGTGCTGTAGTGGGAACCGGCCTTAACAGGCTGGCAGCAATCCACTCATAAGAATGCTGGCATGTACACCAGACTGCTTCTCCCTCTCTGTTCCTCCAGCGTAAACACGATGGTGCTGCCACAGCCGGCGAGGAAGAAGTTAGTCCTCCTCCCTCCCCTTGTCCAACAGGGACGGCCGGCAGGTAGTCGAGGAGCCATGCCACAGTTCCTGAAGCTGCTCCATCGGAGGTTTGGTTTCGAATCCCCTCTTGGGCATGAATGTTGAGTTTGTCCTAAAAGAAAAAAATGGGGGCGGCAGATTAGCCGCCCCTCGGAAAGTGCCGCCCCGTATGACCGTTTCGCACGTGCCTTGCGCCAGCCCTGTATGCTGGTCACAGCTTGGCTTCCGCTCCATGTGAAACGAAATCCTATGAGATTCAAGTAAACGTGGAAGTATTCATGGCGTAAAGTTTACATCAGGTTTATTTGTATGATGAACAGAGTGTAGCTATCCAAACCAACCGAACAACCATCCTTAAGACTAGTCAGTACCTGTTCGAAAAACATCGCCTGATATCACATGTCAGCAGTTCCATAAAATCTGACCACAATTAATTACATCTGCATGGGAAATATGTGACATACCGGTACATTCCGATAATTTAAATTCTGTAATATGTTACTGAGAAATTTTTTAAATATCTATTTTGGGGCAACTCTTCTTCAGAGCCTTTAATTACAAGTAGCGCCAGCTTTATCATTTGTTGACCAGTTGTTGACCGGCATAAATGCCTCATACTTTTAATTCTGACATTCTGCTTGTCTTATCTGTAATTATTATTTTGCTGTTATCAGCAAATAGTCCTAATAGTTCCTCCTTGTGTGACTCACAGAGGAAATCATTAAATAAATGAGAAACTATGTTAGGCCCAACACACTCCCTTAACGGACTCCAATGTTCAAATATTCCAGATCTGAAAGATGTTTCACCGAATATTGTGAGCCACTTGAAGTTTGGGATATTTCTACTCTCTGTACTCTGTCTACTAGATAGGACCCAAACACATGGAAGTATTGCTTTATCAACTGTGTTAAACGCTTTACTGAGCCCTAAGAGAAACTTGTTACTTGGTCTCATTTGACTGGGGTGTCTAAAACTGCTACTATAGCATACTACTTTGCAGCAGGAGCTTCTGTCTCCTTTCCTGACCTAAAACCAAACTGTTCTTTGCGCAGAAGTTGGTATTTGTTTAAATAATCCAGAAGTTTATTTTTCTTAATACTTTCTATTATTTTTGGAAAAGAAGTTGCTAATGAAACAGACCTGTAATTCACTATATTTTCTACATCACCTTTTTAGTGGATGGGAAGAATTTCTGCATGCTTTAAGTAATTATGGTTTACAGTAGAAGTATCATAAAAGACAAGAAATGATGTATTTATACATTTAATTAAACACTCAAAACATTGTAGATGTGGATAAGATCAGAGATGATAACAGTTTCTAAGTAATAAGAATGTAAACAAAGTTCAGAGATATAATTTACAAATATTAACACTCGAGTCCACCACACACTCCCTCCGCAGTAACAGTGTCCATGTATTTTGGAGGGAAGGTGACCTGTTGACACCTGATCTGGTGATCCATGGTGAAGATGCACTGGCTTGTTTGCTGTCTGTCGTCTTCTGAAGGCTGACAGTCTTTGGAATGGAATGTGATGGAATATGTAAAGTGGTGTCTCCTGCTGTGTCTTAAATGATGTCCAGTGAATAGTCTGTCTGAAGGAAGGCCAGTTTCCATTGGTCAGTGCTAATAGTTTGTTTTCCTGTTGGCATCTCCACCTCAAAGTCCTTGTCATTACAAGATAGCACTAAATATGGCCCATTATATATTGCCTGAAGTGGTGTTCTGACAGCATCATGTCGAACAAAGACGAACTTGGTTTTCATCAGTTGTGGGTGAATAAAGATCTTGTGGTGGTGATGTTCTGTTGGAACTGGTCTTAGGCTCCTCATTTGTTCCTTCAATTTGAAGACAAAGGCTGGGATGTCAGTTACTAATTTCTGTTCATTGAGAAATTCTCCTGGTAAGCTAATTGCTGAACCATAAGTCATTTCCACTGGCGAGGTATTGGCTTGTCGGATTCTGTAGGAGCGAAGCCCTATCAGGACCAGAGGAAGCTTTGAAACCCAATCATCAGACATTTGTGCTTTCAAAGCAGATTTTAACTGATGATGCCATCGTTCAATTTTTCCATTTGCTGCAGGTTGATACGCTGTAGTTTTAATGTCGACAATGCCCAGTTTGCTTGTGAGACATTTGAAAAGTTGACATTCAAACTGCCTTCCGCAATCAGTGGTTATGATATGAGGCATGCCAAAACGAGATATCCATGTTGAGACTATGGCAAGTGAAACTGCTTCTGCTGTGATGTCAGCTAATGGAGCTGCATCTGGCCATCAGGAAAGATGATCAATAATTGTAAGTAAATAGCGATATCCTTGTGATGGAGATAGGGGCCCAACTATGTCCACTTTAATGTGACTGAATCTTGTTGTCGTTTGAGGACAATGTCCCACTGTGCTGTTGGTGTGTCTCCAGCCTTTACTTCGTTTGCAAGGAATACATGCTGAAGTCCAGGCCTTCACGTCTTTTCTTAGTGATGGCCAAATGAAGTGCTTTCACACCAAATTAATGGTTGCTTGAACACCAGGGTATGCTAGATTGTGTAGCGAGCTGAAAATTGCTTGTCATAGTTGTTGCGATAGATATGAGCGAATCGTATCCGCAGCTATGTCAAAGACAAGTTCTTTACCATTTGGCAACATTACTGTTTGAAGTGCAAGGGACTTCGTATTCTTGATGTGTGGAAGCTCTTCCTCACATAGTTGGCTTCCCGCAATTTGTTCCATGGTAACAGTTAACAGTTGGAGGTATAGTGACTGAAGCAATTCGTGAACAAGCGTCAGCTGCGAGGTTCTCCTTCCCCATAGTGTAACGTATATTTGTGGTGAACTGTCCGATGAAACTAATGTGTCAGATCTGACGTGGAGAAGCTTTGTCCAAACATTGCTTGAACATGAAGGTGAGTGGCTTGTGGTCAGTGTAAATTGGAAAATCATGACCTTCAAGCATGTTCTGAAAGTGCTTCTCTGCTGAGTAGGCAGCGAGAAGTTCTCTGTCATTGGTTGAATAATTCTTCTCTGCATTTTTCAGTTTCTTGGAGAAGAAAGCTAATGGTTGCAGATTATTATCTTTGATTTGTTGTAAAGATGCACCAATAGCATAATCTGAGGGGTCAACCATTAAAATTAGAGGTAAATTTGAGGATGGATGAGCCATAAGTGCTGAACTGGCCAAGCTATTTTTTAGGTCATTAAAGGCTTGTTGAAGGTTTTCTGTCCAATTAATTTTCCTGTTATCATTTTTCTTAGTCCCATGGAGTAGGTCCAGAAGCACTGCTTGATTACTGGCTGAATTTGGTAGTGCTCTTCGGCAAAAAATTAATGAGACCAAGAAATCGTCGCAGTTTTTTATTGTTTCAGGTAGAGAACAGTCAACAGTGGTTTGTACTCGATCTGTTAGTGGTCTAATTCCTTCTGTAGTTACCACATATCCCAGGAAAGGTACTTCCATTGAACCAAAAATGCATTTGTTTAGATTGATTCCGATGTTGAATTTACTGAGGCACTCGAAAAGCAATTGAAGATGCTTCTTGTGCTCTTCTTCCACTAGATCATTTATACAACAGTACACCAAATCGAGGTCTCTCAGTATATTGTCGATATACCTATGAAAAGTTTGTGCTGCGTTTCAAAGTCCAAACGGAAGTCGCGAAAACTCAAACAAACCAAATGGAGTTATCACTGCAGTCTTACGTATATCGTCTGGGCGTGATGATAAGCTCTGACCAGATATCTTTGAAAATATTTGTTTTCCATGCAGTTGGCTGTTGAAATCTTGAAGGTTAGGTATAGGATACCTGTCAGGCTTGGTGATTTTGTTGAGTGCACGGTAGTCTCGACAAGGCCTCCAGGATCCGTCTTTCTTGGGAACTAAGTGGAGGGGGCTTGCCCAGGCGCTTTTTGATGGCTGGCAGATTTTCATATTAATTATCTTTTGGAACTCTGCTTTAGATGCTTTAAGTTTATCTGGTAGTAGTCATCGTGCTTTTGCTGCTACAGGATGTCCTTCTGTGACAATCATATGAAAAATAGTGGCATCTGGGATGTCAAAATGGATGTTTTCTTGGAGCAAGTTGGGAAATTTCTTTAGAATGGCAGCAGGTTTTTGATCTGGTAGCATTACATGAACTGTTCCTATGCATGAGAACTTATTCAGTGTGCCAGATGTGCTGCTGACGTTACCAGGTAAATGAGTCGTCTGTTCTTGAGGTCTACTAAAAGATTATAATGGCGAATGAAGTCAGCTCCGATAATCGGCGATTGCACATCTGTAATTACGAGCCGCGCGGGATTAGCCGAGCAGTCTAAGGCCCTTCAGTCACGGACTGTGCGGCTGGTCCCGGCGGAGGTTCGAGTCCTCCCTCGGGCACAGGTGTGTGTGCTTGTCCTTAGGATAATTTAGGTTAAGTAGTGTGTAAGCTTAGGGACTGATGACCTTAGCAGTTAAGTCCCATAAGATTTCACACACATTTGAACATTTTTTTGTAATTACGAAATTCCAAGTGAAGTTGCGCCATAAACCTAAACTGAGTAATAATAAATGCTCTATGTAAATATTAATACCATTGCCATTTGCAGCATAAAGTTTATGATCTGTTTTCTTTTGGTGATCACTATTCGAAGGCGGAATCACAGAAATATCAGCTCCGGTGTCAATTAAGTAACGACTTCCGCTACTTCTGTCTGTGAGAAATAGACAGCGTGAAAGATAGCTCCGATCACCTGCCGCCGCTAGTGTGGAGCGTTTGAGATTGACTGTTTGTTGCAATTTTGAGTGGAAGATGGTCGAAACGCGCGTGGGCTTTCACATTTCATTGCCCTGTGGCGATATTTAAAGTGATACCGACATAATGCTATTAGGATGAAAATGCTGGGCTGACCGTGACGTGTTTCATGATCTACTTGGTGAAGAGCGAGATGAACGTGAGCTGCCTCTTGAACGTGACAATGTTTTCAATTCATTGATTGTCAGCGTTAATTCAGCAATCCGCTGTTCTAGTTCAGAGACTCTATCGTAACTGGTATCATTTACTTTACTGAGTGCAATAGTGGATGATGCCTGTAAGGTGTGAGCACATATACTCGACCCCGTTTGTGAAAATTCGACAATTTTGTCAGCCATAGTGGCTATGGTGTCAAAATCATCTTTACTTGTAGCTAGTATAGAACGTGCGGTGACAGGAAGCCGCTGCATAAATGTGGTTTCCAAAAAATCGTCCTTGATAATGATCGAGTAAAAATGTCGGAAATTAATTCTACAACATCCGCTTCCAGTGACGCAACATATCACGATTGAATTTCGTGATTTCGATAGTGATACCCAACGTGGTAAACTGTGCTTCAACTTGAAGGAACCATACCTTTATGTTTTTCTTCCAGACGGGCGGAATCTTCACTGAAACACAAGCAATATCCGCTAGGTTCTGCACTGATGCGAGCGATGGATTTGCGTCGTTTCTGTCGGCGATCATTTTTACACTTCACTAACCACAAATGCGTTCCGCTTCTTATTAATCACGCCGGGATGAACAAGGTGGTTTATGGTAGAAGGACCATAAAAGACAAGAAATGATGTATTTATGCGTTTAATGAAACACTCAAAACATTGTAGATGTGAACAAGATCAGAGATGATAACTGTTTCTAAGTAATAAGAATGTAAATGAAGTTCAGAGAAATAATTTACAAATATTAACACTCGAGTCCACCACATAATTATGGAAGCAACATAATGACAATGACTTACTTGTAATGTGTATCAGGGGCACCTTTATGCAAATAATGTAGCATATTAGCAGCAACATTCGAAAATTGTCTAGACCTGCAGACATTTTACTATTAAATTTATGTATGATCCCACAGATTTTCTCCCCAGTGTTGGGCAGCAGTAGCACTGTCCAACGTACATAGTTATTTGTAGCTGTATGTTACTTTTTGGAAAACTTTGTTGCAGTGTGGTTGCTATATGATGTTGCTAACGAAGTTGGACAGGTCCATTATTTTATCTATTAAACAGTCTTTATTTCTGATTTTTGTGTGTATATGCTTTGGCTTTCTGTCACCGGCTTTTGTTCGCTATATTCCAAATGGCTTTACTTTTATTGTTTGAGTTCTGTATGGTATTATCATTTTAGATTCCTGCAGCAGTTTCCTGCATGTCCTCTTGTATCTGAGAAAGAAACCATAAGAAAGCTAGGCGACTTTCATTATCTTTCATAGTAATGAAATACGAGGTGTTTTTCTTAAGTAAGCAATGTTTTGAAATAAAGATAAAATAATTAGACTTTTCTTAGCAACGTTGTTTTTCTATTGTGCAACCAGCAACCAGCTCCTGAATACCATCCTCGTAGAAAACAGCTGCCTGATTTGGCACCTGTTGCATAAAGCACAGTTCTTGACATTTCAGGAAAGTCATCACATGACCTTGAAATCGTAAAGCGTCTTTTGTCTGCCACTTTTTCATCAGTTTTGTGCACTAAACCATCAGTAGTGACTGAAGGTCGTCCACTTCATTGCGCATCATGCCATATAGCCATATAGCCATATTGCCATCCTTAAAAGCTCTTCCCCATTTCCATACCATCCCATTGTTCATAATGTTTTCTCCAAACACTTCATTGATTTGACAATGAATTTCAGCCACATTCATGCCTTCATCATTAAGAAAATGAATCACAGCACGTCAGGCTTTGTGGCGGACTTTGTGTATCATCAGCATCGACAAGTGCAATGAATATGGATGATACGATACTCCATGGTATTCTGCGGTTTGAATTTAATCCGTTTTTTGTTTTTTTTAGCAGTTGCATTAATTTGATTTTGTAAATGACACTGACAATATTATACACATGTATAATGCATTATTCAAACTACAACTTCTCCCGGATAATTATTTTGTTCAAATTGCACAAGAATTCCACCTGATGTAGTGTAATAATGTTGACTGTAAGCTGTGTTCATATCACTAAAATTACAGATCGTACATCAGAGCTTTATAATTTTTTTTGTCTCCGATGGATTTAATTATTCTTAGCAAATTGATCATGAAAAGGAACCACAGAATACCACCTGCACACAACACTGACGTATGCTACCAGAAATATTTTTCTCCGTGATTCGTGCATAGTTTACTTTTGGCCATATACATCAGCAATGAAATCTTGTTCAACAATAAATACCATCAGCACTGTTCTTAGAAAATGCAGCCTGATTCGATTAATTTTTTTCTTTTATAAATAGAGTTCAGTACCACCGGTGCACATTTATTTCTTACACATCGGAATATTGAACGTTTGCAGTTTCAAGTAATTTAAATTTGCTGCTGCAATAAAAGTTAAGATGACGGCCAAGAAACAATAGAGGATTTCTTTTTTAATTAAGATTTTACTTTTCCCAATAAATCATTTAAATCATTTAAATTGATGCCACCAATAAAAAAATATTAAATTGTTTTGAAAATTAGTTTAACACAAACCCATGCTATTTTCAACTAGAAGTACAGACGAAGTTGCTATATAATCGCAACTAACAATGGCTGCGCTTCTTGTGGCTATGACAAAACAATTAATGTAAAATTATAATTAAAAGAGGAAGTGAATTTTCAATAATTAATCATAAATAGTTTTAACGCATTTGGCTCTATTTGTTTAACCAGCAAGTGAACATAAAAGTACAATAATTTTACATTAAATGTTTTTCATTTAACAGACCTCAAATCGATTCGCGCCTTGCGTCGGCGATATACATCAGAAGAAGATGACAAAAGGGTACAAAACAAAAGAAAAGAATGACATAGATTAACAAAGAATGTGAGACAAATATTGTCTCTGTTTTACGTAATTATCATCTTTTTAAGAAATAATTACATAATTGAATCAATATTATCCACACGTTCACATTCCACTCGTAATAAAGATATATATATATATATATATATATATATATATATATATATATATATATATATATATATATATATATATATATACACTCCTGGAAATTGAAATAAGAACACCGTGAATTCATTGTCCCAGGAAGGGGAAACTTTATTGACACATTCCTGGGGTCAGATACATCACATGATCACACTGACAGAACCACAGGCACATAGACACAGGCAACAGAGCATGCACAATGTCGGCACTAGTACAGTGTATATCCACCTTTCGCAGCAATGCAGGCTACTATTCTCCCATGGAGACGATCGTAGAGATGCTGGATGTAGTCCTGTGGAACGGCTTGCCATGCCATTTCCACCTGGCGCCCTAGTTGGACCAGCGTTCGTGCTGGACGTGCAGACCACGTGAGACGATGCTTCATCCAGTCCCAAACATGCTCAATGGGGGACAGATCCGGAGATCTTGCTGGCCAGGGTAGTTGACGTACACCTTCTAGAGCACGTTGGGTGGCACGGGATACATGCGGACGTGCATTGTCCTGTTGGAACAGCAAGTTCCCTTGCCGGTCTAGGAATGGTAGAACGATGGGTTCGATGACGGTTTGGATGTACCGTGCACTATTCAGTGTCCCCTCGACGATCACCAGTGGTGTACGGCCAGTGTAGGAGATCGCTCCCCACACCATGATGCCGGGTGTTGGCCCTGTGTGCCTCGGTCGTATGCAGTCCTGATTGTGGCACTCACCTGCACGGCGCCAAACCCACATACGACCATCATTGGCACCAAGGCAGAAGCGACTCTCATCTCTGAAGACGACACGTCTCCATTCGTCCCTCCATTCACACCTGTCGCGACACAACTGGAGGCGGCCTGCACGATGTTGGGGCGTGAGCGGAAGACGGCCTAACGGTGTGTGGGACCGTAGCCCAGCTTCATGGAGACGGTTGCGAATGGTCCTCGCCGATAGCCCAGGAGCAACAGTGTCCCTAATTTGCTGGGAAGTGGCGGTGCGGTCCCCTACGGCACTGCGTAGGATCCTACGGTCTTGGCGTGCATCCGTGCGTCGCTGCAGTCCGGTCCCAGGTCGACGGGCACGTGCACCTTCCGCCGACCACTGGCGACAACATCGATGTACTGTGGAGACCTCACGCCCCACGTGTTGAGCAATTCGGCGGTACGTCCACCCGGCCTCCCGCATGCCCACTATACGCCCTCGCTCAAAGTCCGTCAACTGCACATACGGTTCACGTCCACGCTGTCGCGGCATGCTACCAGTGTTAAAGACTGCGATGGAGCTCCGTATGCCACGGCAAACTGGCTGACACTGACGGCGGCGGTGCACAAATGCTGCGCAGCTAGCGCCATTCGACAGCCAACACCGCGGTTCCTGGTGTGTCCGCTGTGCCGTGCGTGTGATCATTGCTTGTACAGCCCTCTCGCAGTGTCCGTAGCAAGTATGGTGGGTCTGACACACCGGTGTCAATGTGTTCTTTTTTCCATTTCCAGGAGTGTATATATATCGTGGATATTATAGCTCCTCAATCATAAACATTCCAAATATTGGTGGTAATTATGCAGAAAAGTGGCTTTTGTGTAAAAACAAAATTGATAAGAAAAATCTACTTTGTTATTTTTATTATTTCAAAATGATACTTACTTAAGATGCATGACCTGTATTTGACTGTTTCAGAATATTTTGTGGTATCATTAGCTGGGGTAACACTGATCCATTTTTTCATCTTCTTTACTACCATATGTTAAGCTCCAATTTATTTACAGGTGCTGGTCAATTGTAGTATAATTTTTTTTAGTGTTATGCTTTATGTGTGAATAAATAAATGTGGTATTACCATATTTTATCAGTTGTTTTCTCAGAGTGATTTTTCAAAAAATTTAGATAATGTTACCTTTGCCATGGGTGACATTGTCCCAAATGCTCAAATCTGTTCACAGTAATCTAAAAATGCCTTGAGCCCATGTTAAACGAACTGTAAAAGATCATATATTTAATAGATTGTAACTACAGTTCAATGAATTGTTTATTTCTGAAAACTGAGGTAAACAACTAAAATTTAAAGAGATAAAATGAACAAAGAAAATACTAATTAGTTTATTTTTATTAGAACATTCATCTCAAAAGTGTAACACAATTCAAATGTTAACATAAATGATTACACAAAGCTGTCGAGTTCAGAAACTGAATACAGGTTTCTTTTTGAGATTTTTTTAGTTGGCTTATTTTGCACAACGTTATCCCACTAATTCATCTTCTTATTATCAGTTGAGTATGTTAAGCAGTCACTTCTTTTATTCTCTAGCTATTCTGACAATGTCTGTCCTTACATGTCAACTTCAGTTTTGTTCATTGCCAAGTATTCAAGAAGCTTTTGGTTGTTCAATGACACAGTTCCACATTTTTTTAACTGGGAGATAAGATTTTGGATCATGGTCCCTTTTACATCACTTAGTAGGACAGGAGAAACCTGTCATCATGATGAGAAACAATTCTTTTTAAAAGAGTAACAACTTTAAACAATGGAAACTCCAAATTGGAATAGCAACAATATTAGGAAAAGGATAGATTGCTGTTGACTGCAAAGATGGCCCATTGAGTTGCAGAGAGGCATAGCAGAAAGACTGATACATGCTACAGCTTATGGCCAAAGACTTCCACAGCAGAGAAAACAGATATATATTGACAAAAGCAAGGACAACTCATAGAAACATAACAACTATCACCAGCAGCTCTGACCAATCTTTTGTAAGAGGGTTTTTGAAGTCTGCTGCTTATGGTTGGGCAGCTGTAGATGCATAATCGTGTAGGTTAAGGAATGAGTTCAAGAAATTGTTTTTAAATGAATATTGGTCTGGGGATGAACAACAAAGAATTGTGAATGAATTTTGGGGACGGAGGTGGACAGACATGATTCTCAGAGAGGTACTATTAGAGGTTTCTGTCAATTCTGAATTAAAAAATTAAATTATTTAGATAAAGAACTGTGGAGTAAGTCAATAACTATGTCATTAGAAAACAAACTCCCACATAGAATTACAGAGTTGCTTTTACCCACTCCTATAAGTAACACTAATGATTTCTTAAATTATGTGTTCAAAGTAGAAAGGGTCAAGCCCACAATGGAAGGTAGTGGGAGAAATTTTGAAGATAGGACTACCATGTGAATAGAATGTATATAGCGGAGTCAGGAAGGAATAATGGTGGTACTAAGAATAATCTAGTGGACAATTGTCCAAATGAAAATAGAAATTGTAGAATCAATTCTAGAGGCAGAAATGTGGGAAATAATGGTAATATTGGATCAAATCAGTTAAACTGGGATTTGCCCCAGTTAGGGCTTTCACTTGTGAAAGACACAGGAAAGAGCCTTGTGTAAATAATGTACTTTAATTTCAGAGAATATAAATGAAAATAGAAGTAATAATTTAAGTGTAGAACCTAAATATGTTATGTGCTGAGTAGAGGTGTTTCCAGTAGTGTAAATCCTATAACACAAAATGTAGTAGTCATAGTGACAGATTCATTTAGTGAAGGAGGAAGTGTTTCAGCTGTTCGGTGTACAATAATGGATAACACAGTGCTAAGAAAAGAATAGAAGCTTTCGAAATGTGGTGCTACAGAAGAATGCTGAAGATTAGATGGGTAGATCATATAACTAATGAGGAGGTATTGGATAAGATTGGGGAGAAGAGAAGTTTGTGGCACAACTTAACTAGAGGGGATCGGTTAGTAGGACATGTTCTGAGGCATCAAGGGATCACCAATTTAGTATTGGATGGAAGCATGGAGGGTAAAAATTCTAGAGGGAGTCCAAGAGATAAATACACTAAGCAGATTCAGAAGGATGTAGGTTGCAGTAGGTACTGGGAGATGAAGAAGCTTGCACAGAAAAGAGTAGCATGGAGAGCTGCATCAAACCAGTCTCAGAACTGAAGACCACAACAACAACAAGAAAAAATATAGACTATTAAGAAAATCCAAGCAATTTAAGAGACTTTCGTGATGGTAAAATAATAAGAACAGGGAACAGCTGATTAGCAAAGCTTTTGAAGGTAGTGATAGTGACAGCAGATTTGATTACATTTACATTACATAGATCATGAATATGACATTTCATAGTGATGTGGAACATGTCAGTTGAACATAAGATTTCTTTAAACAATATAATTAATTTCTCTTTTCTTTTAAACTAATTGCTTCACATCTAAAAATTCATCTATGGAGTAGAAGGAGATGTCAGTTTTTAAATGTTGGTTGGCTACCTGTCAGACTTGTAATGCTATTTAGCAAGTGACCAAGATTTTTGTAGCAGCATATTTCATTCCTTCTGTGCCAAAGTCAGATTTAACCCAGAATAGAGAAAATAATCCTTTCTTCTAGTGTTGTAGCTATGCACTTCTCTGTTATTTTTGAATTGGGATGGGTTACTAATAACAAATTTCATAAGTGAATATATGTATTGTGAAGGTACTGTGAATATCCTGTGTTCCTTAAATAAAAAGCTGCAAGGTGATCTTGGGTGGGCTGCAACTATTATTCTGATTACATGCTTTTGTGCAATGAATATTTTTTCTCTTAATGATGAATTACCCCAAAATATGATGCCATATGAAAGCAGTGAATGAAGATAGGCATAGTAGGGTAATTTACTGATATGTTTATCACCAAAATGTGCAATAACCCTAATAGCATAAGTAGCTAAATCTGTTGCAGTGGACTGTCAATGTGTTTCTTCCAATTCAATTTCACATCAGTGCACACACCCAGAAGTTTTGAATATTCTGGCTTAGCAACAGATTTCTGTTCAAAGACTATATTTAGCAAAGGTGATATGCACTCTACTGTATAGAATTGTATGTACTGTGTTTTCTCAAAATTTAGTGAGAGTCCATTTGCAAAGAACAACTTAATAATTTTCTGGAAGACATTGTTTACAATTTCCTCAGCTGATGCTTGTTTATTAGGTCTGAATACTATACTTGCATAAAAGAAATTATTCAGATAGTGAAGAGTGACGAAAATTTAATAGTCATGGGTGACTGGAATTCGGTAGTAGGAAAAGGGAGAGAAGGAAACGTAGTAGGTGAATATGGATTGGGGCTAAGAAATGAAAGAGGAAGCCGCCTGGTAGAATTTTGCACAGAGCACAACTTAATCATAGCTAACACTTGGTTCAAGAATCATACTTTTATGATTCCTGAACCAAGTGTTAGTTGTATACATGGAAGAAATCTGGAGATACTGACAGGTTTCAGATAGATTATATAATGTTAAGACAGAGATATAGAAACCAGGTTTTAAATTGTAAGACATTTCCAGTGGCAGATGTGGACTCTGACCACAATCTATTGGTTATGAACTGTAGATTTAAACTGAAGAAACTGCAAAAAGTTGGGAATTTAAGGAGATGGGACCTGGGTAAACTGAAGGAACCAGAGGTTGTACAGCGTTTCAGGGAGAGTATAAGGGAACAATTGACAGGAATGGGAGAAAGAAATACAGTAGAAGAAGAATGGGTAGCTTTGAGGGATGAAGTAGTGAAGGCAGCAGAGGATCAAGTAGGTAAAAAGACGAGGGCTAGTGGAAATCCTTGGGTAACAGAAGACATATTGAATTTAATTGATGAAAGGAGAAAATATAAAAATGCAGTAAATGAAGCAGGCAAAAAGGAATACAAACGTTTCAAAAATGAGATTGACAGGAAGTGCAAAATGGCAAGGCAGGGATGGCTAGAGGATAAATGTAAGGATGTAGACTCTTATCTCACTTGGGGTAAGATAGATACTGCCTACAGGAAAATTAAAGAAACCTTTAGAGATAATAGAACCACTTGTATGAACATCAACAGCTCAGATGGAAACCCAGTTCTAAGCAAAGAAGGGAAAGCAGAAAGGTGGAAGGAGTACATAGAGGGTCTATACAAGGGCGATGTACTTGAGGACAATATTATGGAAATGGAAGAGGATGTAGATGAAGATGAAATGGGAGATACGACACTGCGTGAAGAGTTTGACACAGCACTGAAAGACCTGAGTTGAAACAAGGCCCCCGGAGTAGACAACATTCCATTGGAACTACTGACAGCCTTGGGAGAGCCAGTCCCGACAAAACTCTATCATCTGGTGAGCAAGATGTATGAAACAGGCGAAATACCCTCAGACTTCAAGAAAAATATAATAATTCCAACCCCAAAGAAAGCAGATGTTGACAGATGTGAAAATTATTGAACTATCAGTTTAATAAGTCACAGCTGCAAAATACTAACGCAAATTCTTTACAGACGAATGGAAAAACTAGTAGAAGTCGACCTCGGGGAAGATCAGTTTGGATTCCATAGAAATATTGGAACACATGAGGCAATACTGACCCTACGACTTATCTTAGAAGCTAGATTAAGGAAAGGCAAACCTACGTTTCTAGCATTTGTAGACTTAGAGAAAGCTTTTGACAATGTTGACTGGAATACTATCTTTCAAATTCTGAAGGTGGCAGGGGTAAAATACAGGGAGTGAAAGGCTATTTACAATTTGTACAGAGAGCAGATGGCAGTTGAGGGACATGAAAGGGAAGCAGTGGTTGGGAAGGGAGTGAGACAGGGTTGTAGTCTCTCCCCGATATTCAATCTGTATATTGAGCAAGCAGTGAAGGAAACAAAAGAAAAATTCGGAGTAGGTATTAAAATCCATGGAGAAGAAATAAAAACTTTGAGGTTCGCTGATGACATTGTAATTCTGTCAGAGACAGCAAAGGACTTGGAAGAGCAGTTGAATGGAATGGATAGTGTCTTGAAAGGAGGATATAAAATGAACATCAACAAAAGCAAAACGAGGATAATGGAATGTAGTCGAATTAAATCAGGTGATGCTGAGGGAATTAGATTAGGAAATGGGACACTTAAAGTAGTAAAGGAGTTTTGCTATTTGTGGAGCAAAATAACTGATGATGGTCGAAGTAGAAAGGATATAAAATGTAGACTGGTAATGGCAAGGAAAGTGTTTCTGAAGAAGAGAAATTTGTTAACATCAAGTATAGATTTAAGTGTCAGGAAGTCATTTCTGAAAGTATTTGTATGGAGTGTAGCCATGTATGGAAGTGAAACATGGACGATAAATAGTTTGGACAAGAAGAGAATAGAAGCTTTCGAAATGTGGTGCTACAGAAGAATGCTGAAGATTAGATTAGTAGATCACATAACTGATGAGGAAGTATTGAATAGGATTGGGGAGAAGAGAAGTTTGTGGCACAACTTGACTAGAAGAAGGGATCGGTTGGTAGGACATGTTCTGAGGCATCAAGGGATCACCAATTTAGTATTGGAGGGCAGCGTGGAGGGTAAAAATCGTAGAGGGAGACCAAGAGATGAATACACTAAGCAGATTCAGAAGGATGTAGGTTGCAGTAAGTACTGGGAGATGAAGAAGCTTGCACAGGATAGAGTAGCATGGAGAGCTGCATCAAACCACTCTCAGGACTGAAGACCACAACAACAACAACTGTACTTGCATTATCAGGAAAAGTCCGCCTGCTTAGCTGGGTGGAAACGTGCTAGCCTCCCATGCAAGTGGGCCCAGATTCTATTCCCAGCCAGGTTGGAGATTTTATCCGCTCAGGGACTGGATGTTGTGTTGTCCTCATCATCATTTCATCCTTATCACTCACAACTCACCCAATTTGGCATCGACTGATGTATTAAGGACAATAAAGGACCCAAGACTGGACCCTGTGGGGCACCATTCTTGATGACTCCTCAGTGGGAGGACTCTGCTGATTTTTGCAGACTATCTGTACTGTTAATTTCAACCTTCTGCATTCTTCCAGTTCAATGTGAATTAAACCATTTGTGCTCTGTCCCACTCATACCACAATACTTAAGCTTATCTAGAAAAATTTCATGATGCACACAGTCAAACGCCTTTGAGAGATCTCACAAACTATCCAATTGAGTGATGCTTAGTTATTCAATGCACTTAATATTTCATCAGTAAAAGCATTTTCTGTTAAAAAGCCTTGCTGAAAACCAAACTGATATTTCTTTAGTATTTCGTTTTTACAAATACGTGATGCTAGTCTTGAATACATTACTTTTTTAAGAATTTTGGATAAAGCTGTCAGAAGTGAGATTGGGCAGTAGTTGTTAGCATCAGATCCACCCCCCATTTTATGCAATGGTTAAACAATAGCATATTTTAGACTGTCTGGAAGAATGCCCTGTTTCAGTAAGCTACTACATATGTGGCTGAGAATCCTACTTATCTATTGGGAACAAGCTTTTAGTACTCTGTTGGAAATGCCATCAATTCCATGTGAAATTTCCTGGCAGATTAAAACTGTGTGCCAGACCGAGACTCGAACTAGGGACCTTTGCCTTTCGCAGGCAAGTGCTCTACCAACTGAGCTACCCAAGGACGACTCATATCCCGTCCTCACAGCTTTACTTCTGCCAGTACCTCGTCTACTACCTTCCAAACTTTACAGAAGCTCTCCTGTGAACCTTGCAGAACTAGCACTCCTGAAGGAAAGGATATAGCGGAGACATGGCTTAGCCATGTTGGTAGAGCACTTGCCCGCCAAAGGCAAAGGTCCCAAGTTCTAGTCTCGGTCCGGCACACAGTTTTAATCTGCCAGGAAGTTTCATTTCAGTGCATACTCTGCTGCAGACTGAAAATCTCATTCTGGAATTCCATGTCAGCATTTACTTTTGAGTGAATTTATTATTTTCCTAATTTCAGTAAGAGAGTTGGGTTGAATTTCAGGTTTTTGAATTGCATAGGTATTGCCTCTTCCATGTACTACAATGCATGTTCTAATGAATAGCTAGATCCTACTTTCTCTACAACACTTAAAAAAATTATTAAAAATGTGGTCTGCTTGTGACTTTTGTTAACAGATTTTTCATTGAGTTTGATGGAAATACAGTCTACCCGTGCTCTCGGTTGCCCTGTTTCCCTTTTTTACAATATTCCAAATCATTTAATTTTATTATCATATGTGTCAATCTCAGACAAAATGCACATACTTATGGACTTTTTAATAACTTTTCTTAATACAGTGCAGTAGTTTTTATAATGTTTCACTGTTTCTGGATCATTACTCCTTCTAGCTATAAGATACATTTCCCTTTTCTGTTTACAAGATGTTTTTATCCCTTTAGTAAGCCATGGCTTCTTAGACAGTTTTTTATAATTATATTTCACTATTTTCTTAGATAAACTGTTTTCAAATATATTCACAAAGGACCATGAATTAGGCTAAATTATAAATTAGCATCATGTTCCCTGTCCACCTCATCCCAGTCTTACTGTTGCAAGTTTTTCCTCAAATTTTGAATTGTTGAATCATTAATTGAATGCACTATTTTGGAGGACTGTTTTGCATTACTGTAGGGAGCTATGTTCATATAGTGTAACTAGCTGTGCACCACGATGAGACAGGCCATTCTTAACAGGAAAATTTTTGATTTCATTAAATTTATCTTGGTCCATAAAAAGTTATCTATCAGTGCGCTGCTTTCCTGCACCAACTGAGTAGGAAAATCAATAACTGACATCAAATTGAAAGAATCAAGTAATTCTTCAAGCTCAAGCTTTCTATTGGACTTTTTCTGAAAATCTACATTGAAATACCCACAAACAATAATTTTCTTCCCTCTGCCTGACATATAACACAACAAAGGATCTAAGTTTTTCGAAACTAGCTGAAAATTTCCCAATGGGAATCTACATATGGCTACAATTATAAAAGTACCATTATTTAGTTTAAGCTCACAAGCACATGATCTATATGTTGCTCTACACAAAACTTTTTAGTTTGTAAATGTTTCACACTATGACAGATTTTAACACATATGGCATCTCCTCCTCTGTCACTACTTACATGTGCTGAAAGCTTATATTCACCTACATTTACCTTTTCCATATCTGTGACTATATAATGTTCACACAGGCATAGTACATCTATTCCACCCTCAGTTTCTAAAGCTTCTAAACAAACAAGAAGCTCATCTACCATGCTTTTTAATTCCCTCATATTCTGATGCAATATACTAGCATGATTGTTCACTGTACTTTTCTGAGAATCTTTATGAGATTTTAACATCTGTAGTACCTGCTCGTCTGAGCTTCTCATTAAGTTTACTTTCATTCAATGTTGGATCATTGGACAATTTTTTAGCCTGAAAAAGAGGTACTTAAAGATTTTGCTATCATCCCAACAAATTTACCCTTGCCTTTCCTATTGAGATGTAGGCCATGTCTTGTGAAGTCCCACCTACCAATTCGAGTAATGCGTCAGGTGGTGATGATAGTAGTGCAGAATCAAGCAGTAATGAGGAAGATATGAAAGAAGAGTTATTTGAGTATATTTTTAATAGTGAAGGTAATATGATAAGTAAAGAAAGAATACATGATGTAAAAAAGAGAAGTAATGATGAAGAAGTAAATGTCTGCCAGACAGCTACAGTGAATTAAATGGTCTTTCCTAATTTTTGAGTCAGTTAAAGACAGAGAATGGATTTGTGGTGACGTCTATTTCAGGAATAACTGGAAAGAAGTCATAGAGTATTAAGCGGGAAGTGTTGTCAACAGTCGAATTAGCAGGACAGCAACTACAGTGAAAATTTTTAGTGATTCTTGACTTCAGTATCAATGTGATTTTGGGCACCAAGGTTTTATGCAAATGGGGTGTAAATATTGATTTTGCTGGTGGAAAGTTTAATTGTATATGTAATGAAATTTGATATGAGATGACATTTTTGGAAAAATGGATATGGCAGTGCATGATGCACTGCACTAACATAGAGAAGACTGAAGAAGAGAGAGTAAGGTTAGAGATAAGAAAAGAAAATTGAGGAAATTGAAAGTATAACAGCTAATCAAGAGAACCTGGAGAGAATATTACTGTAAAATAGTAAAGGATCTTCAAAAAAATTTGAAAGACTTTGAGTGTAAACTAAAAGTTAAAGAACATGAACTACCATATTTTTTTTAAAGGAAAAAAGACATATGTCATCCCATTTTCTAGAAATGAAATTTAAAAAATTCTTGAATGAGAAATTATTGAATGGTTGAAGATTAGATACAATAATCTCTTAGTAATTGTAATAAAGCTAAATGAAGGTGTTTGACTTGTCCTAGATGCTATAAAGTTGAATGAAATAGACATGAGAGAAAATGATAGACCAACTAATATCGATAAGATTTTGCATAAGTTCCATGGATGCAGATTTTTCACTTTTTTGATGTAGCTTGTGAGTATTGGAACATCATCCTGGCAAAGGAATCTAGGCCTTGTACAGCATATCTACATGAAGGTCAGTATTACCATTTCATTAAAATTTGTCTGTTTGTGTTTTCACTAGGGCCACTGATAAAGTATTGGGGGATAAGATGGTTCATAAGGTAGTTGTGTGTGTTGATGATCTTTGTGATCGCTAGCTCTGAGCATTTTTTGCATTACAAAATTTTGGATGAGGTACTGAGAGCTGCCTACAGATGAGGAATGAAATTAAAGTTAAGTAAGTCTGAATTTGCAAAGAGATAAATTTCATTTTTGAGTCACAAAATTATTGAGGAAGCTATACATCCAGACCCAGAAAAACTGAGTGCTCTTACTGATTCTCCATTATCTAGAAATAAGAAAGAACTAAAAGCAATGTTTGACCTATTCAGGTATTATTGAAAATTTGAAACAGTTCAATTGTTTAACCATCATTGTTTGGGAACTTTGATGAGAAAGAATTTAGCATTGATCTGGACTGAAGAATGTGAGGAAGTCTCTCAAAATTTAAAAAGAGTGTTAGTCAACAGCAAATTGCTTTTTTTCTGATTTTTCTTTTCTATTCTGCATGAGCACAGACTCGAGTTTTTGCGGTGTAGGGTCAAAATTTGCAATTAGTACTAACTGACATGGTGACTGAACACATTGCATTTGCAAGTAGAACATTACATGCACAGGAAAAAAATATTACTCTTCAGGAATGTTCAAAAATTTGAATATTATTTACTAATACACAAAATTATTGTCTACTCATATCACAAAGTTTTGAGTTTTCCAAAACAGTGTATCTTGAAACACCTTAGGCTGGTGAGATGGACCTTGTATCTCCAACAGTTTCATCTGGGAATTCATTACATTAAAGGCTGGTGTTCTTTTAAGAAGCAAACAGGAAGAAGGGTTGGTGATGGTAATAAGGACAATGGGAGTCAGATTAAGTTATTTTATTTTCAGGGGATAAAAGATGAAAAACTGTTTAGGAGAATTGTAAGCATATGAGAAAGGAACAAAATCAAGATCCAAATTTAAGGTTACTTAAACAGTACTACAACTCTGATGGAGAACTGAAGGGGAAACAGTGCTACACAATACATGCAGGAATGCTTTTTAAAAGAAAAACTTTGGACAAACAGGAGTGGAAGCTGTATTTACCAGAACAACATATTGATAAATTAATTGGGTACTTAAACAAAAGTTATAGCCACTGTGGAACTAGAAAGATTGTAACAAAAATTCAGGAGACTGTAACTTTTAAAGGAAGGGAGACTGTGTTTAACATCATATGAAATGGAGCACAAGTTGGGATGCTGTCAAAGATGGGGAAGGGAATCTGTCAAGCCCTTTCAAAGGGAACTATCCCAGCATTTGCCTGGAGCATTTTAGGAAATCACAGAAAACCTAAATCTGGATTGCCAGATGTAGATTTGAACTGTAGTCCTCTCAAAGCAAGTCCATTGTGCTAACCACTGCATCACATTGCTCGTTAGTAACTTTTAACAATTTATTGTGAAGGGTGAAACAGAGAAGTACGCAAGTATGTGATAGACGTCAAATAGTGAAAATTACTGGGATACCATTTAAACATTTAATCCATTCAATTCTTCCTAATGAGCCAAGGGAATTAATTGCTGTGGATTTAGTATGCCTTCTTCCAGCATCAACAGGAGATAGTAGCCATATTTTTGTAGTGTTGGAGTTATTTTCCAAACCTGTCTAATTAGAAATTGATTACTTTTACAATGTGCAGGTGCCAAATAAATTTTCATCTGATATTGGAATGCAGTTTATTTAAGAAAGATTCATGAAATTTACAGGGATGCACAGAATTACAGACATCAAAATTTCTATGTACTTTCCACAGGGTAACATGAGTGAAAGGGTCATGAAGGAAATGAAATGTTTATTTAGGTTATATTGTAGCAAGAGACATACTGTCTGGACTAGCCACATACAGTATTCTGAACACATTACTAATAATTTATGGCATGATACCAATGAAATTGCGTCATTTGAACTTATGTTTGCGCTGAGGCCCACTAATGTCACTAGAGAAGGGGTGGAATTTCCTACAGTAAGTGAACTAGCACAGCATGAAAAAATTAGACCAGCCAAAGAAATGATGAAGAAGTCCTTAGGAAATAAGAAAAGGCATAACAAACATGTAGAATCTACAAAATTCAAGATTGGAAATTTGGTCCTGGTGAAGACAAAAGAGAACTCCAGCATGGTTAATGTTGAAATTAAGAATGTTTTTCATGTGTATCATAATGCTTAAGAGCTAGCTAATTCTGATCAATAGAGTGTTTGGTTTAAAAAATATAACTCATCTGAAGCTTTATGTACAATCTGTAAGATGTATGAGAACTAATCTACAACAATTTGAACTATTTCTAAATCTCTGAAACATAAATATTGATGAGAGAATGGAAAATATTTTGAGACAAGAATAAAGTAATTAGATAGGGGGTCTGCTGTCTTTGGAAACACACCACATGACAAGTGGCACCTTCTCTCACTGCATGTGTCCATTCTTATTTCCCGTTATACTCATCTCTCCCTCTTGCCCACCAAGTTCTTCTTTTTTTCTATCCTGGAATCCATCCCATCCTTTGGTTAATTTTTTTATGTGACTGGGATTTTATCCCCAACAACTGAAATTCCGGTGCTGAGCAATTTGGCATCTGTTCTTTTCTGCAAATATTTGCTTTGAAACATGTCTAACAAATTCTGTTTTTATGAAAACTATTGTGGTGTCAGCAGAAGGTCCTTGCTTGTCACCCACCATAGGGCCCAATAAATTTAAGTTTTCTTTGGTGCTCTCTTTACTGACAATATTGGAGACGCAGATAAAATTTTTGTGTCGTTTATTTTCATATGCAGTAGGTAGGAGGTTCATAGGGTAGGGAGATGGGTGCAGAAGGAGCATATGGTCTGACAAGAATATTGTGGAGATTGGGAGGGAGACAGAAAACTATTCTAGGAGTGGTGGGCAAAATTTCAGACAGAATGGATCTCATTTCAGGGCATGATTTTAGGAATGACCCGATCGAAGTAGTTGATTAATACATTCCAGACCAGGACAATATTGAGTCACCAGTGGTGTGCTCTGAACTCGTTTTTTTAGAGGGATCAGCAGTACCAGGACTGGATGTGATGGCCCGGGAAATCTGCTTTTTAACTACGCTGGCAGGGTAATTATGTGCACTGAAGGCTGAGGTGAGAATGGTGATGTATTGCTGTAAAGAGTCTGCATCTGGATGAATATGTTTGCCTCAGATGCCAAGGCTGTATGGGAGGGAATGTTTGACATGGAAAGGATGACAACTGTCAAATTTTATATATGGAGTCCAGGAAAGCGCCCTCTAAGTGACTCATGAAAAGTTCAGCATAGGAAGGAGCCATCCTGGTTCCCATGGCTGTACTCCTGGTCTATATGTACATCTGCTCCTCAAAGGTGAAGTACTGTAAAAATATGTGAATCTGATCAGATGGTGCCAATACAGTCACTTACTGGTTTTTCCATGTTTGGATAACTGAGCGTAGTGTTGGCTAACAATTCACAAATACTAGACACAACACAGATCCAGTCAATATCAGACACAACACAGATCCAGTAAACAGTTGCTCGAGTATGTTACTCAGCACCCACGATCTCTTGCAAGTGGACTGGTACAGCCATACAGCAGTGTGGGGAGTGGATCTGCCCACATCTTTCAGCTTCCTCCCCAGAGTTCTCATCACATGATCCAACAGATAGGTAACTGCCTGTCTAGCATTCACATCAAATCCTGAAACATTGTTTTGTGTACTAAATATGCTATTCAATACCTCCTTGACATCACACAAAATGTGTTCTCCTTAGTAACTTTTCAAAATCAGTTATATGGGATTTATGTCACGTGAAATTAAAAAAGTGTTTACATATATGAAACATTAATAAACACAGATAAATGCAGTGAAAAGAATGGACTAATAAGGTATTACACACAGATATGGTCAGATACTATTTCCATTTTTTACAGTACAAATTATGACTATTGTCCCATTTCAAAACAGTAAAAATATCTACTCATTTTGTCTCATCGCACGTATGTACCAATTTCTACAGCACATAACTATCACAGAACATAATTATATAGTGTATCATAGATTTTAACTCAGTCAATAAATAAGACATAACTCTACAAATCACATCATCTTACATACTAAATTCCAGATGAACAAAACACAAGTATATAGTTTTATGAATCTACAAACAGATTTAAACTCAGTCACTGGATAAGATAGAACTCTAGAAACTACATGATCTTACATATTAAATTCATGGCAATGGAAGAGAACAAACAAACAAAAATTAGATACTTATGGATCATGTCTATATGCTTTCAGTTCAGTGATATTGCGTAGTCCAAACAACTTCTTAGATTTTGAATACAGATGTTTGTACGCATTAGAATGTGGATTTTCAAGAATTTCGAATGGTCCACTATAATTTCTTTATCTCAGATGTCAACACTTTAGATTTCTCTTTGACTTTCACTAGCACAAGATCTCCCTCTTCAAACTTGGAAAATCTACCTTTACCATCATGTCTCTGCTTTCTCCTATCCCCTTGTTTTTTCATCAACTCCCTAACACACTCCTCCCTCTCCTGTGGTAACACAATTTTACATGGTTATCTAGTGTGCAATTAAACATGATTTCAAACGGTGAAAAATCTGTTGAAGAATGTTGCAAGCTGTTCATAATATCCTCAAAATCACTGACATAATCTATCCAACTAACAATATGTTCTAAAGAGTCTTCCAATCTCTCCCATATATCTTTCCACAGGATTACTTGAAGATGGTACACCGAGGTTAGAATATGCCTTATTTTTGTGTGATCAACAAAATCTTTCCAAGCTTGAGATGTAAACTGTGAACCATTATCAGATAAAATTGTTTTAGGAACACCCAACTGATGAAAATATGTGTTTTGAATCTTAGAGATGATTTGCTTACTGGCAGCTTTCTTAAGAGGTAACAAATTTATGAACTTCGAAAATACATCAACCACCAGAAAAACATAACAATATCCATTCTTAGACTTAGGCTAAGGACCACAAACATCCACAGACATGAGATCGAGGTTACTATTAGGCAGTACATTTTGCATTGTTTTGCATTTGGCCTCTACTTCTTTCGTTACTCACCATCGCTCTTTGACATCTGTCACAGCTGGCAGTCTTCGTGTTGATTCTCCTTTCTATATTTTCCTGACTGTTTTGTATGCATTTGGTTGATCCACAATTGCCGAAACTCTCATGTGTATAAGTAATTAAAGTATCAATACACTGTGCTGGCCAACATAGTCTCCAGTTTTCTGCATCAGTCTTATGTCTCCTGAATAAAATATCCTTGTGTACGTTATAATACTGTTCTGTCTGTCCTCCTCCTTTCTTACCCAACATGCTCTTAACTAATTTCCAATTTTGATCATGATTTTGATACCTATGGATATCTTTGCAAATTTTCAAAATCTCTTTTTCCTCTTTCACACCTCTCAAGTACATAATTTTAAACTCTTTCTCTCCTTCTCCAAAGCTGTTAGATGATTCACTCACTAAAGATAGTCTAGACAAAGCATCAGCAACCACATTTTCTGTGCCCTTAATGTATCTGATTTCATAATTTAACTGCTGTAACAACATGGCCCAACGAGTAATTCTGTTATGGTACAGCTTACACACCTGAAGATAACATAATGCTTTGTGATCAGGATAGATGATGACTTTTTAACCTAATAAATAATTTTTAAACTTGTTGGACACCCAATGTACAGCCAAAAGTTCTTTCTCAGTTACAGTGTATGTCTTTTCATGTTTCTGCAATACTCTACTAGTAAATGCAAGAGATCTATGTTCAATAACACCACCAACTTCAGGCTCCCAAAATAAATTAGCATCCAAACCAACATCACTACTGTTTGTCATAATAAAAAAAGAAAGAGACAAGTCTGGTCTGAAAAATATCTGACTTTGACACAACTGTCATTTGATCTCATCGAAAGCATCCTGATACTCCTTATTCCAATCCCAAATGGTATTCTTCTTCAGAAGTTCACACAAGTGTGCAGCATTCAAAGCTTGGCTACTTCAAAATTTTCTATAAAATCCAGTTAACCCAAAAAATGACTTAAGTTGTTTTTTATTGCAAGGAGGAGGAAAATTAGCAATAGCATCAAGTTTCTCCTTATCAGATGCAATTCATTTTTCAGATATAACATGTCCAAATAATTTAACTTTTTCCACACCAAATTTACACTAACCTATTTTCAAAGCAATGCCTCTTGATTCTAATTTTGAAAACACACCTCTTAACAGATCCAAATGTTGTTCCCAAGTCTTTTCAGCAACCAGAATGTCATCAATATACACAATTAATTCTCACTTCACTTCCCAAGATGGAATCCAGAGCTCTTATGAATTCAGCTACAGATACATTTAGCCCAAATGGAACCACACACTATTGAAACACTTATTTCCATACAAAAATGACGTATACTTTCTATAATTAATGTGGGATCTGGTGAAATCCAGAGGTCAAGTCCAAACTACTCGTGTATTTTACATAATCAAATTTGTGTTGCAGCTTGTCCATGTTCTCAAGATGATCATTCTCTCTGACAAGAAATTAATTAAGATGTCTAGAGTCCAAAACAATTCTCACTCCACAATTTCTCTAACTTACCGTGACTAAAGTATTATTGTAAGCACTCCTACTTCTCTCAATTACACCTCATGTTTCCATTTTCTGAACTTCTTTCTCTACATCTTTCCTTTTTGGAAATGGTATGACTCCTCAGGGAGTCACACCTAGTGATACGTGGCTGGCGACCACGGGGCCCCGAGCTGAGTCCTGGCATTGCTTCCACTTACTTATGCCAGGTTCCTCACTCTTATCTTTCCTATCTGGCCACCCTCGGCCAGCTCTTGTTCTTTTCCGACCCTGACGCTATTAGGTTTCAAGGGCTAGGGGTCTTCCATTTTCCAACCTATACTTCTCATGCAGCGTCTGACCCAGAGCGGG